>NW_022196905.1:208871097-208886686 GCF_008632895.1 Mastomys coucha
ACCCTTTCCTCTCCAACTTGCTTCTTGGTCATGATGTTGTGCAGGAATAGAAACCCTGACTAAGACAGCAGACATGTCCAGGTATGGAGGATGGGTTCTGAATCCTCTCAGAAAGGACAGTGCTTAGGCACACAATGTCATACCCAAGGCAATAGATGCTCTTCCCTTGAGTCCTCTGAATTTAGGACAGCTGCAATGGAGTTGAGTGTGGGAGGTGCATTTGCTGCGCATGAGGGCTTGGTTCCACCTCCAACAAAGGACAAAACTACAAACAAGTGGCTGGAGAGATGGCATGGTGGAGTGCCACCTATGGTTTTAGAAACTTGGGGCTGAAAAGTAAGAATTTCCTAGGTAAACCAGTGGAGACCCTGAAACCAAGCCACCAAGTCAGTCTAACCCTAGAGTGGTAGCTCATACCTTAACCCTGGGTGAGATTAGGGGAACAGCAGCCACAAGATAAGATAAGCCCAGGATACAGTTAAATTCTGTTAAATTTAGTCAACGAAAACCTATCAGTAAAACCTGTCGAAATTTATATGGATTTCAACTTAGTCAAGAGTCAACTAACCTATGGAAAAGCAAAAAGCCTTCCCTTCCCTGGAGCACAGGGGTTGGGTCAGGCTTTCCTTTATTGGTTTATTCATATTTCACTGTGTAACCCTTACTGGCATGTAACTTGGGAGTGTTCTCCCACCTTAGCCTTCCAAATGCTGTGATGACAGGTGTAAGCCACCATGTCCAGTTGGTTTCTGCCTTTTAAGGTCTTGGGGAATAAAGGGACATCTGGGTACAGGAGCAAGCCTGTCTAGGGGCTGTGTGCTAAAACTGTAGGGTTGAACACCCTTCACAGAGGGTCCAAACCAAATATTGTATCAAAATAGGGCCACAGGATAAAACTATGGCTCAGTTGGCAGAATGCTAGCCTAGCAGCACCAGGTAAATGGCACAATGGCACATGTCTGTCATCCCAGTACTAGGGTGGTGGAGGCAAAAGAATCAGAGTTCAAGGTCACCCATGAACAAGAGATACTGTCTCAAAAAACAAAAGCTCTAAACACTGCCCCTTCAAATCAAAATCCCAAAGCCAAACTCTAAAAGCCTGGCACTTGGAGGCTGAGGTGTGACACCAGAGTCTTCAAAAGAAGCAAAAACAACAAAAAAGCAGTTAATATCCAGCCAAAACCAAACAGAAAAAGAGGCTGTGGACCAGCTTTCTACCAGGCTGAGTTGAAAAAGAGGCGATGCCTCTGCCTCTGGGCTGCAGTCTACGGGAGAGGGGATGCAGGCAGGGCTGAGGGTGGGAAATGGAAAGTCTGAGGGAGTAGTGGTCCTAAAGGAAGAGATCAGCAAACAGACTTCTCACAGATCTCAGTTTGCACTTCTCGATTAAAAGGCCACTAAAACCAGGCAACGCCACCATGTTTATGAAAACAAACCAACCAACCCTCTCAATAGATGGCATGCCTTCCTTCACTCAGAGTGTCATCTGTGGCTTAAGGGCTCATATAGGGCTACAGTTAGCCTGGCTCAGGGCTGGCTCTTAGTAACTCCTGGGCTATAATACCTTTGTGTGCTAGCCCCTCGGGGATTCCACCCCACCCCAATCTTTAGCTACTGGACTACTGGACACTGTGGCAACTGTGCTGGGGTCATGGAGGTGGAATCTCAACACTGACTATGGAGTCTGTCATGGCCCTGTCCTGAGCTCTTGCATGCCTGAGATATGGACACTAAAAGCACTCTAACATCAGGACAGATGGCAAGTCAACAGGTCCTTGTTTGAACTGCCTTATGTACAAAACGACAAAATGCCCTAGAAGCAAAAAAAAAAAAAAAGCTTAAATAAATAGGCAAGGCTGTGCTGCAGGTCCCTGGGACCCAAAGGGCTAGAGGAAGACAGAAGGGCTGGGAGCACCTGGCCATGGGCAGTGCTGCCACATGGCTCAGTAAGGATGTCCATGAAGGCCTTGGAGCTTCATCCCTTCAGTCACAGATGCCAAAGCTCTGAGAAGTGATCTTCACACTGCCTAGTGAGCACCTGCCTAGATACAACGAGCCGGCAGGAACCACTGCCCTGCACCCCTCCTCACTGTCACCCTCAGGGCAGCTCTCAAGACACGAGGAGCTGACCTGATCCCATAACTGTCCTCCATGGGAAAGCCACATAGCTGCCAGGACGGAAACCCCCTCATTCAGGTCCGATGGGACCCCTGCCTAGTGCTTAGGCAGGGTCAAGAGGCGATGCTGAGTGTGAGCAAGGAGCTTCTTAAGGGCACACGAAGTCTCAGCCTCATCAACTGCACATGCACACCTCTTTGCAAGCTCCTCCCCTGCACTGGGTCACCTGGGAGGACCACTCAGGTTAAGAAGTCCCTGAGGAACAGCAGGCTGAGGAAAGTGAGAACTGCTGCTCTCCCCTCGGCTTGCCCTGGGCTGGAAGCTGCTTCGTGCAGTTGCACTTAGGTTTGGTTGAGCACTCAGATGGTGGCCCCCCACACACTGTCATCCTGTTCTTCTCAGGTGACACCCAGACACAGGTGAGGCCATCGGTCCCTTCAACAGATGGCACTGAGTCCTGGATCAGGTGCAATTGGCTGTCACCCTCAGAGGCAGATGATGGCTCCAGCACTCTTGGAACTTAGCTCTGGACAATGGTGAGGGACTGGTGGGCACCCTGGTGGTTTTGTTCCCAGAGAGTTCCAGTGTTGGGTCCAAGTTGGGGACACAGGCCTCACAGAAGGCTGGCCAGGCTGGTGTTGGGTCCATTCTGAGCTTGGAACTGCACAGGGGGTGGGCCATCTGTCCACTGTCGGGAGAAGACACATGAGTAAACCCCTGCACACCTGAGGAGCCAGAGCCCCTCATCCCTAGGTCTGCTTTGCCACCCTTTATACCGTAATGAGATTGTGCTCTGGGAGGCTGCAAGCCTCAATGTGGTCCTGCAGCAGCTGCTGTGAGAAGTTCTGGTGCATCTGTGCGGCCTCATGGGCATCCATGGCGTTCCCACATGCCTTGTTTAGGTCTGAGGATGGGACAGGTGTCACTGTCTAGTTCATCCCCTGGGTGGCCAAACTCATACCAACCCAGGGGAGACAGGAGTTACCCTCAGAGATCCAAACCCATCTGAGACTCGGGGATCACCCACCAAGCCCTGCAGCAGGAATGCAGGCCCCACCTGTCACAGTTCTTAAAATCCCCCTGAAAGCTAGGTGCAGTGACTTGGCAGACAAAAGAATGTAAGTCTGTGACTTCAAGACCAGTCTTGTCTACCCAGAATTCCAAGCCAGCTAGACCTTGTTTCCAATAAATAAACAAACAAAAATAAAATCCCCCTGGAGACACCCCTGCTTGTATGCTGCCAGGGCCCTCCAAGCATGCTTGGCAGCCTTGTTCACTCTCACCTCTCAGGAGAGCAGATGACCACAGCTGTACAGACATGTCTGGGATCTTGCTGGCCAGCTGCATGGCAGGTACCACCATGTTGTTACTCTCCTGCCAATCAAAAGCTAAGAATTAACAGTGAGGCCACACAAAAGTATCTATCTTTGACTCCATCTCCCATTTTATGTTCTGTTGCTCCTGGACAAACTTTTTTTTTTTTTTTTTTTTTTGGTTTTTCGAGACAGGGTTTCTCTGTATAGCCCTGGCTGTCCTGGAACTCACTCTGTAGACCAGGTTGGCCTCGAACTCAGAAATCCACCTGCCTCTCCCTCCCACATGCTGGGATTAAAGGCGTGCACCACCACTACCCAGCACCTGGACAAACTTTTATCACACCGTCAGAGACTACCTAAAATGGTTCTCTAAAGTACTCTTGTCCACCTTGGAAAAAACAAACTGAGCATCCTTGCCCTCCTCTGCACACAAGGCAATGAATGGGCCATACATGCCTCTTGCCAGCTAGAGAAAGAGACAGCTCTGGCCCAACAATTAGAAATGATTAAAATTACACATTCACGCAGATGTCCTGAAGCTCCTGGAGTAGCAGCCTGTGCCAAGGGCATGGACGGAGTTTGGAAGATTCACTCCTTTGAACTGGCTTCTGTGGGCTACTGTGGGGATGGGTGTCCAGGCCTGTGACTACCTCTAAATAGATTTAGGCTACTGTGGGGATGGGGTGTCCAGGCCTGTGACTACCTCTAAATAGATTTAGGCTACAGTGGGATGGGGGTGTCCAGGCCTGTGACTACCTCTAAATAGATTTAGGCTACTGTGGGGATGGGGTGTCCAGGCCTGTGACTACCTCTAAATAGATGTAGATTCTGTGTGTGCCAAGCTGCTGACCTAGAAGCTCGGTGTTCTCAGGATGAGGCTAGGGGAGTCCTGGAGAGCAGCTTCCTGATTCTGACCTCACACCAAGGAGCCCAGGTAGTTCTGAAGTTCCAAACCATGCCCCACTGAACTGGTCTACCTCCCCAGACTGTAGGCCTGGGTTTGGGCACTTTCTGTGACAGAGGTTGAGAGTACTCACTGCTCTTCCAGAATACTCAACTTCAGATTTTAGTAACCACTTGGCAGCTCATAATTGTCTAATTCCTGAACCTGGGAATCTGACCCCGTTTCTGACCCCTGTGGACACCAGGCACACACATGGTGCATATGCATACATGCAGGTAAAACATTCACACACATAAAATAAGTAAATTGAGAAATGAACAAATAACAAAAATTTAAAAGCCTCAACCCAGATTCCAGTTCTAGGCACAGGTCAATGGAAGAACAACCTAACCAAATACTCAGCTGGGTTAGTCAGATCTTAACCTCCAACAGCCACAACCAAACTGAGTAGAGTTCCCCTCAGACGTCATAACATACTGGGCAGGAAGACCTGCTCCCAATTCCAGACCTAAGGAGGGGCTGGAAGTATGGCTGGCTCTATAGATGCCTGGATAGGATCTGACCCTCGTCTGACCAGCCCTCTGCTGGCCATGTGGCTCTGGCTGCTGCAATATTTCTCACCCATATGGGTATGGCTCACCCAAATGTCTCTGCTGCTCACCACCAGGCTCACTTTGACTGCCCTGACCTCACAGGCCTTGCTATCTCTCTAGTCGGGTTAACACAAGCAAAGGGAGTATTTTACAGAAAGCCATGGAGTGGGAAACATTGCTGGACAAGCAGACTTCTGGCCCACATTGCTACTCTAAGTGCTCTGAAGCACGCCACACTAGAGTCCCATAGGGTAACCACCAGTCTTGCCCAATGTGCAAGCAGCTGCCCAATCAGCAGGCCACAATACTGGGAACACTAAGGCCACTCCCTGCTCTCCATGGCTAAGCTATCCTCACTACATTTTACAATAATTTGAAGTAAAATAGTCTTGTAAAGTCACATGGTTGATGGTGCCACAGACACAGGAGGGTTTGGTGTTGTCAGTCTCATCTAAGGTTCTGAGACAGTCCCATGGGGCCATGGATTCCCAAGGGATGGCATGCTGAGAAGTCTATAGGAACATGGCAGGAGGTGCTGTCTCTTAGTTGCGAGGCTTGTGAGCCTGATATACATATCCTGGAAGGGAATCCCAGGACCCCATGCCTTCCACACCCTGGATTCCAGGACAGGAAAGGCCATGCTCCATGGTGGTACTCCTCAGCCCATGCACCAGCTATGTAGGAACTCACCCTGTGATTTCCTAGCACATAGAAGATGTGACCCAGCAGCACGAGGGAGCAGGCTGTGAGGCGATTCAGGTCCTCTGCATTCGACATCTTTAGAGTTTCTCGAAGAAATCGCCTACGAGAGGAAACAGATGCTGACACCCCGCAGGTATCAGTCATAGAGAAGCAGAGGTAGTCTGAGGAAGGAGAGGCTATCATACATGGTGCCCTGATCCAAACTTACTTGGCTTCGTTGTAGCGGCCCTGGAAGAAGGAGAAGAGCCCTCGCACGTAGAAGGCTGCTGCTCGGAGGCAGTGTGAGCTGCAGGGAAGCAGAGTCACAGTTGGGTGCAGGATAAAAGTTTCCCAAAGGCAGGCCCTGCAGACTGTCTAAAGGGTGAGGTGCAAGCAGTGTTGAGTATGTATGGAGGTCTGGGGCCCACAGGAGCATAGACCACCCCAGAGCAATGGGGGAGCGGAATGTCTGTGTTGGACACAGATGGCTTACCTGACCGGGAAGCTGTGGTCTGGGTTTATCCTCTCAAGCAAACTGTACAGCTAGTGGAGAAACATCAGTCAGGACTCCATTTAGAGGAAGCCAGGCCCTGAACATGCTACAGAGAATAGGGCTTCTTCCACTCCATGGAAAGACTATTACAGCATGCGGCATGCCTGTTCTGAACAGCCTCAAGATGGAGTGTTCATCTGAGGGAACCATGTAGGAGACAGGGGCAGAGTGGGGACACTGGGACACATAGTATTCTTGTGATCCAAGAGTCCTGCTTCAGCTCCCTGACAGCCAGGGTAGCAGAGGTTGGGCTTCCTGCTTCTCCCAGCCCAGACCTCGAAAGTTGGCCATAGTTTGTGTAGACAAGAGATTTTGGCAGCCAGGGCTAGAATGAGGGTCTCCAGGGTGGGACATCCTAGGGTAAGAGAAGAATCTAACTTTTGCGGCGCTGGCTAGGAAGCCCGGATAAAAGCACTTGGCTTATGAGGACAGCCTTGTGAGGATGGCCAACCTTCCCATATAAGACTTTCCCCATCTGATTTGGGGCTGAGGAGTGGTTCTGTGGCAGAATGCTTGGCAGCAGGCAAAAGCCCCAAGTTGGATGCAAACTCCACAATTTGTTTTTGTCCTTTTGAGACAGAGTATCTGTGTAGCCCTCACCATTCTGGAATTTGCTCTGTGGACCAGGATGACCTTGAACCCAGAGATCCACCTGCCTCTGCCTCCTGAGTGCTTGGATTAAAGGCATGCACCATGACCACCCTATGACTTTTTTTGTTTAAGTACAATGTGGGATCAATAAAGGTTGAGTGGCTCAGGATGGGACAGAGGCCACATGGATGCAGGAATGTTGTCCCAGTCCTGCCCTCACAAAACACTAAACATCTGGGCTTTTCTAAGGTCTATGGGTGCCTAGGACACCCGTAGCCCCTACACAAGAGATGGAGAAGGATACCGAACATGAAGCATGTCACCTACTACCTCTTGGTGTCTATTTCCTTCCCGTATATACACACTCGCAAGGTTGGTCACGATGAAGGCCCACAACTCCTGGTGGTTGGTGAGCTGGAATGAAAGATGGGGCATTTAGGAGGCCAGCCTGGCCACTGTCACATCCTGTTGGGGCCTGACTAGACCCAGAGCTGCACAAGGGCTCCTTTCAGGCTCAATCAGCTCACTCCAAACCCAAGCACAAAGTGGAGCTAGCTCCTCCTCCACTGGCAGTGGCAGGGTGGAGCTAGCTATTCTGATCCTGCCAATAACCAACAGTGGATAATGACAAGACTTGGTCTCTATACAGTCCAGACTGGCTTGAAGTTCTCTATTCTTCTGGCTCAGGGTCCTAACAGCTGGGATGACAGACTTGTAACCACCCTGGCTTGTTTTTGCTTTGTAGTCCAACAGATGTACAGTGAGGCCCTGAAGCACATGGGGCATGGTCTCCCCACTGAACCACTGATTATGGAAAGTGAGATGGTCAAGAGGAACAAACCTCCAGGTGTGGTAGTGGAGGCTGATCATCCCAGCACTTGGGAAGGAAGCTGAGGCAAGATAAAAAAAAAACAAAACAAAACAACAAACTTCTTTTTCAAGACAGTGTTTGTTGGGCTAGAGAGGTGGCTCAGCAGTTTAGAGCACTAACTGCTCTTCCAGAGGTCCTGAGTTCAATTCCCAGCAACCACATGGTGGCTCACAACCATCTGACGCCCTCTTCTGGTGTGTCTGAAGACAGCTACAGCATACTCATATACCTAAAATAAATAAATCTTTTTTTTTCTGTATAGACCTGGCTGCCCTCTTGTCTCTGAACTCCATATATAGACTAGGCTAGCTTCAAACTTACAGAGATCCACACATCTCTCCCTCCCAAATGTTGGAATTTGTTATACCATCACACCTGGCCAGGCAAGATCAGAATTTAAGGCCCGCCTGTGCAACTGAGATATCCTGTCTTAAAAACCATAGGCAGCTAAAAAACACCAAAAAAAAAAAAAACAAAAACAAAAAACAAAAAAAAAAAAAAAAAAAAAAAAAAAAAAAAAAAAAAAAACCAAACAAACAAAAAAAAAAACCATAGGCAGGAGCTGCAGCTGGGCAATACAGTACTTGCCTGGCATGTGTGGAATTTTGGGTTCAGTTTCCTTAGAAAAGCCAGATGTTTGGGAGAGGAAGAAGATATGAGAGTCTAAGCGGCCTGGGCCCTCTGACTCCAGCTCCCTACAGTCATGGGCCAGTACACAAAAGCCGAGGGTTCCCTTCCCTGACCTGAGCTGCATTAGCATTGGGGTGTTGGCTGTGAACAGGAGGACAAGGTTGGTGTCTGTCTTAGCAACTGCCTTTCCATGTATTGTCCAGGAGGACTCCCCTCAGCACATGACTTAAGCATTGTGCTGCTGAGCCAAAGCCACATACAGAAGGTAAGAACATGCGGTTCCTGGGACACTGCAGCAGGAGGGCCTGGGGTCTAGGGAGATAAGAGTGGAGCTAGAGGAGTGGGCAGCCAGTTGATTCTTCACATAGCAGCCACAGACAAGTAGCAACCAAAGAGGGGAACTCCTATCCCACAGTCAGAGGGATACTCCAGCCACCTTGCTCACAGAACATAACATACTCTATAAAATCTCTACTGGGGTCTCCCTGGGGAATAGGTCACTAGCCTCTCTTTCCTGCAAGGACACTGAGGCCAAGGTAGGGACATCCTTCCCTGGTCCTGAGTTGAGCTGTCCCTAGAAGCATCTGTGCCACTCTGGAAGAAATGGACCAGTTTCTTAGGAACTAGTAGGTCAGTTGTCTAAGTGTGGATGACTTGTTGGGGACCTCGCCTCCCTGAGGTGAAACCTGTCCTCTGTCCCTGAGCATCTATCACCAGGACTTAGGATAAGGGCACATCCCAGTCACTGTACATCCACACAATGTGACTCTACCAAACCCCAGAACCCAGCATGACTCCAAGAGCACCACAAACTAACCTAGTCTGAGAATGTCCTAGAACTTACCAGGTGTCAAAATGGCTACCCAGTGTCCCTGTACTCATGATACATATGTCCTTTCTTCATATCTTTCCAGGGTAGCCAAGAACTCTTCACCCTAGCCACCTCCCACCTCAACAGGAACTGTGTCACTGCTGTGGCCACTGCCAGGCTAACTGTAGTAGATATGGGCTCAAAGTCTATAGCTCTTGGCAGCAGACCTAAGCCAGTCTCCATCGTTTTTATGTGGCAGCCAACCTTACACTGTATTGTTACTCAGGAAGCCAGCCTTACCCGAAGGGCTGTGGTAAACTGGGCTTCAGCATTGTCCATGCAGTTCACGGAGACACAGTACAGGCCCTGAAAGGACAGGGATACATGTAGGGCTCAGGTCAGAACCAGGGCAGCTGACACAGTGACCGTAGGCAAGCATAATTTGTACCTGGGCCCTAGGATGAGCTTCAAGCTATTGTAAAGGACCCCTCCCCACAACAGAACAGAGTTCATGCTTGGATGCTGCCTGGGTAGTGTCACAGGGTTATTTACTGGGACATCCAGATCCCTTGAGGGTGGATCACATCCTTTGCTAGGTATGTGCTGGATTTTGGCAAGAGTGGGGCCCCAGTGCCTGGGACATACTCACCAGCAGTGTGTGCAACTGGGCAGCATGGTTGGAGAAGAGCCTAGGGGATTGCTGGCACAGCTGGCAGACCTGGGAGATCTGAGGAGAGAACCAAGGTAACTGCCTGTCCTGGAACCTGGCACTGGGGTGCAGCCCCAAGGCTGAAGACATGCTCCCATCAACTTGGCAAACTGGGGTCAAAGTCCTGGCAGGAGGAGCCACCACATGGAAGAGGACGTCCCTAATCTCCTTTCTCCTTGCACATGCTGACCTACGACCCAGCTTCAGGTTATAAAAGACTCCCCAATGTTCTCAGGAAGGTGTACATTTTGGTGACATGGGTCCCAGGTCATATCCCAATGTTCCCTGAGCATACAAGTTTTAGGGAACCAGACTATTGGCTTTACATTGGATTCTACAGCCCAGGTTAGAGCAGTGAGCAGTGACAGTGAGGTCACTGTACCCTCCCCTCTTGACACCTGTTCCCCCACCCAGACCAGCTACCACATCTCAGTCTCTGTGCTTCCTACCTCCTGTAGTGCAGTGGCCTTGTGGCCTGTGACAAGCCGGCACATGATGATGTGTTCCAGAAGGATCACTTGGAAGGATGACAGGATAGGGCTACAATCCAGCACTGGGGACAGGAGGCAGGGGTAAATATTCAGGCACAGTACCACCAGGTCCCGCCCACATCATCCCTGCTGTAGCCTCTCCCCATCTAGACAAGGACATAAGTGAAAACCAATGCCACTGTGAAGGATCCCAAAGCTAAGAAATCTCCAGTAAGCCAGGGTGTGGTGGCACACGCCTTTAATCCCAGTACTTGGGAGGCAGAGGCAGGCGGATTTCTGAGTTAGAGGCCAGCCTGGTCTGCTCCAGGACCAGGACAGCCAGGGCTATACAGAGAAACCCTGTCTCAAAAAAACAAAACAGAAAACAAACAAAAAAGAAGTCTCCAGTGGATAAGGCTCAGGTAAGCAGGAGCTTAGCACGCACACGTCAGGTCCTGGCTTGAATGCCAAACACAAAAAACTCCAGGATGAGCACTGCGCTACACACAGGTCATCTCTACAGAGGCTGGGTAGGTTCTTCAGGATGTCTTCAACTGTGCATGCCTGAGTGGGACAGACCCCAAGCCATGGGGGGCTCAGGCAGTTCTTGGCAGCCCTGCATAGACCTCCTTGGGTGAGGAAAAAGTTGTTGCCCAACCCAGCTTGAGGAAAAGAAAAGCACAGTTCCACAGCTCAGAGAGATTTAGAGGAATGCATGAAATACAGTGTGTGGCTAGAACCCTACAATCTGGAGGATTCATAGTGCGTAGGTGAGGGCTAGGTTCTGACCCTGACCTCCCTGAACATGCAATGTCCTAATATCAGGTAGCACTTACTCTTAAGCTTCTCCAACTGCATGAGCGCCTTGTCTGTGTACTTCTGTGCCTTCTCCAAGTAACCAGCCTGCATTGAATGCATCACTGTGACCTGCAAGGAGAGCAGGTGGTGGTCACGAGGCCCTCTCCCAGCCCAGGCCCAGGGTGGCAGGACTCACCAGGTAGACGAGCACGCACATGTGCTCCTTGGGCAGCCAGTGGAAGAGGTCAGCAGGGTTGCTGGGTAGGATTTCATCATCATGTAGCGTGGAGATGGTCTGTATGCACTGCTGCAGCTGCTTCAGGCATGGCTTGACGCTCTTCACCTGTGGTATGCATGCCTCAACATCGAACCCCAGGAGGCCTGGCAACCTTGCCCAGCTCCTGTATGGGAACTTTCTCTCCTATTGCAGGAGCTCTTCTCCTCAGGTCTTAGCCTCCCAGAAGCCAGGCTTCAAGGAGGCAAGAAGTAGTTGCTTCCCACAAACAGAAACCCTGTTACCACTGTGGCTTCTGCCAACCCTCCTGACATCCTAAGCCTCTCGGGGATAGCATTCAGGGACAACTAAAAGCTGCAACATTCTTACATGCTTTATGAGGAGCTGGGCCCAATGGGAACACCAGGAAAGGCCTTACTAACAACAGGTTCACTAAGCATTTCTTGGGTCCCCACAACACTGGCCTAGCACCTCACAGGGATATATGTACATCCAGTGGGCCCATCATACGAACAGGAAAGGGCAAAGGTAGGCAAGGTAGCTCCCATTACTCATAGGCTGAGACCATCATATAAACACAAGCATCAGGTCTTCACAGCTACACAGCCATACCAGGGTCCCCACCAATCCTCACAAAGCTGCTGTAAGCTGGGAAAGGGGAGTGTGCAGCATGCTACTCTGCTTCATCTTCATGGCTACCATGAACTTCCTCCAGAGGCCTCCAACCATGTGTGCACTCAATGAATGTGAGGCCGTAAGTTCTTCCTCAAATGAGGACAGGCCCTCCAGGACAAAACTGCTCTGGGAGCACCCTCTACCCTTGGGGCTATGTCATATAGTATGAAGGAGCCGCCAACAGTGCTAGAGCAGGACCCCTGCACATACGTTTGTGCACTCACAAACATGCACCAAGAGCATGTCGTGAGTAAACCCTCCCCACAGACCCCGAGTGACAACACACCTGCCCAGCATCCAGGTAGTGGGTCACCTGCAGCACCAGGAAGAAGACACGTAGTGACTCCTTCTGGATGGGGTTGCCTTGCCAGTTCTCCACAATCTGCCCACACAGTGTGAGCAGTGGGTGCACCTCTTGCAGTTTGCGTTCCATCAGCAGCAGCTAAAGGGGAGTGAGATGGGTGGGGCATCACTGTTATCAGTCCAACAGCCGAGGACCCCCCCCCCCACCCCTGGAGAGCAAAGCTGGGTGCAATGAGGTCAGGTGTGGCAGCACTTGCCTTTAACCCCAGCACTTGGGAGGCAGAGGCAGGCAGATCTCTATGAGTCTGAGCCCATCCTGGTCAACATAAAGAGTTCAAGAACAACCAGGACTACATTGAGAGACCTTATCTCAAACAATCAAAGTTGGAAACAACAAAGAAACTAGGGTACAGGTGGCTCCATAGCAGGCTTTCTCAATAGCACATCTACCACCTGAAACCTCAGAGCTCCATATGAAGCCCATCAGGGCACAGCCCCTGCTCTTGAGAATACACTGGGTAGCAAAGCCCCTGCAGGTGGCCTCATGCCCGCAACACGGCTGCACACACCCAGCCTTGACTTACCATCCCCTTGCTGAGCAGGAATAATGCCCTGGAAAAGACACAAGATATCAGGTTTGTAAGGCACCAGGGTAATATGGTTGCCCCTCAGGGAGATGTGCTTTATTTATAGGGTATTTTAGAGTGCTGCATTTTGTTCTGATCTGTTTACATCTGGAGGGGGTCAGATGCTGGAATTGATCTTAGGGTCTTACACATGCAAGACAGCACTCTGCACTGCACTATACTCCCATCTTAACTCTGAACTTTAGCCTGGTCTATATATGGAGTTCTAGGACAGCCAGAGCTACATAATAGAGAGATCTTGTCTAAAAAAACAAAATGAAACAAAACACCTTTTGTTTATGTCTATACATGTGTGCCCACCTGCATCCAGCTGCCCCCAGGGAGGTGAGAGGGGCGATCAGGAACTGGAGTTAAAGGGGATTGTGACTCCTGAGGTAGGTGCTAACAAGTGAATCTGAGTTCCAAGGTGTGAGAGAGAAGGGAGTGCTCTTAACTACTGACCCACCCTTTCAACCTTCAACTTGGAATCTTCCATTATCTACCAGATGTGCCCCCTGCACTCTGGCTTCAGTAGCTCCTGTTTTACATGATGCAGATACACTTGTGAGCATCACAAAAGAATAGAGTAGAAGATGGCACCCTCAAGTCACTTTAATGTTCCAACACAGCTCCAACACAGCAGAGGTGGGTCTGGCAGAGGATAGAGGAAGCAGGGACTGTCTTGGGTTGTCACCACCTCACCTGTGCACTTGGCTGTGCCCACCTCATGTCCTTCTCAGAATTAAGGGCATAGACTTATAAATGGGCAGTTAGTGCTCTCCCTTCTCTGTCAGCATGGTTTCTGTGGCCCCTCTCAAACCCCACTCCATGGACTTTCCCAAGTAGATCTATGTACATGCTGAAACCAAGGACAGAAGCTCCTACGGCAGGGGAGGGTGGTCTCTCATACCAATGCCAGCCCACTGCACGTAGGTGGATGGACACTGAATCACACTTAGTTGTTGAGGAGGCAGCACCTGTGCAATAAAGCCTGTGGCTGGACAAACCCTACCAATGCTTTCTATTTCAAGAGATTTGGAAGTATGTGGAAGTATAAGCCTGTCACCCCAGCTCTTAGGAGGCTGAGGCAAGAGGATTAAAGGAAGTAGCTGGGGTCATCTTGGCTATAGTGACAGCCTATCTAAAAATACCAGAGAGAGAAACTGCCAGTACTAGCTCTACCAATGAGACTGCCCTTGCCTTCCCAGCTAGAGTTCGCATGACATGAACTGACTGGTCACCTGCTAAGATTGACTCTGCATGAGTCACGACACCACAGGCCACCATCATACACTAAAGTGCCATGTTTAGGATCAGAACTAGGACAGCCAAGCTCCTTACAAGTTGGAGAGCAGGAGGAAAGAGGTGGGCAAAGCCTACCTTGTATATTCAGATCCCACGACTCGGGCATACTCAGCCCCTACGCCCAGGAGGTCACAGGCAGATACCAGGTCTTTCTCCAGTGTGTGCAGTTGCTGAAGAGGAGAAAATGCAATGACTCTGGCTGCCAATGCCAGTCCTTAGAACTTGCCTCAGTGTCTATGTCTATCAGCACAATTATTGCAATGCTGGGTTGGAGTTCAAGCGCCAAGGCAGCCAACAGCATTAACTGCTCTGGGTATAAACTAAGCCATGCCTTGTACTCTGTCACTTTCGCTTACTGGTACACAGAGCCAGCAGCAGCCTAAGCTCTGAGGCAGACCCAGTGCATACCAGGTAGGCTACTAGAAAGGGCTCCCTCAGAGCAGTAGTCTAAGGATGACTGGAAAACAGAAAAGAACCCACATCTGATTTTGGTCCCTAGAAGGAATGCTTCCACGTAGACACTCCCTTGCACAGGGTGCCATCAACTCAGAAAGCTGGGGAGGGCAGGGAGCTGCCCAGTCCACTTCCTCAGCTGCACATGGGAGCCTGAAAGGAGTCTATGTGAACACAAGAGCATAATGGAGGGGCCTCGGGGAAAGGCCTTAAAGTTCAGCATCTATGGCTGTGAGGGATAGGGTGCATCATAGGAGACAGGGGACATGACAGATGGCTAGGTTAAGGGCATGTGAATATTATTAGAGTCATCCAGGTGTCCCCAAGAAAGAGGTGCAGATAGGATGTAGGAAAGAAGAACTGACTGACAGTGGAATGACCTGTCCCTCAATGGTACCCCGGAGGCCCCGAGGAGAGCCTGGAACTTGAGTTCATGTCCCAAGGTCTCGCTCACTCCTGTACTCACAGCAAGCTGGAAGAGCAGGCGGCAGTGCCAGTACGGCGTCTGCTGTGAGATCTGGATGGCTTTCCGCAGCAGCGGTTTTGCTGCGTCCACAGAGTTCTGAAAGGAACAGTTTCAAGTTCAGGGAGGAGGAGGATATTCTTGTTCACTCTCCAGGATGAGATGGGGAATTCTAGTACAGTGTATTTGCTGCTCGGGAAGAGTTCTTCCTGCTAGGTGTGGTGGCACATCTGACTTATCAATGTTTGGGAGTCTGAGGCAGGACAGCCTGTGAGGTTAAGACCAGTCTAAGCTACAGGGTGGCATTGCTTAAAAGAAAAAAAAAATTTGTTTGTTTTTTAATGTAGAATAATAAAAATCAGGTGTGGTGATGCATGCCTTTTATTCAACTATCAGGAAGCAGAGCAGATCTCTAAGAGTTTGAGGCCAGCCTGGTCTACAGAGTCCCAGGATTGCCAGGCCTACATAGAAAGAGCCTGTCTCG
>NW_022196905.1:208886696-208908184 GCF_008632895.1 Mastomys coucha
AAAAAAAAAAAAAGTCTAGAATACACATACAGTAGCCTCTCATTCAGACAGATATGCTAGGCAACATTATCTGGAATCATAGCACTGAGGACACTGAAGATGGCTCTCCATTATGTGGTTAAGAGTACTTGCTGCTCTTAAGAGGGCCTGGGTTCAGTTCCTAGCACCCACTTGGCAGCTCACAACCTCTGTCACTTCAGTACCATGGAATCTCATGCCTTCTACTAAACTCTGTGGACAACTGGCAAAGATATAGTATACTTACATACACAAAACACTTATATCCACAGAATAAAAATAAATAATACAAACTTGAAGAGTTGAAGTGCAGTATGGTGGTAGAGAGTGTCTACTTAGCACACGTAAGTACACAGCACTACCCTAGGACCATAAAAAAGACACAAGGAAAAGTCACACCTTAAAGAATACTGGACAATGGTGCTGAGTCACTTCTATTATAAAAGGTAGTATACTTCAGGAGGGGACAGGGACAGGGCAGAGCTCAGTGCCATTATCTGTCTAGTCCAAGTGAGGCCCTGGCTTCTATCCCCAGTCCTTAATGAATAAATACAGAAATAAGGGAGTGTGAGTGAGCCATGCACAAGCTCTATACATGGGTCTCTGAGGGCTGAACACAATGTGAATTTCTACCCAGCTGAGAACCATAATCTCCTGCTAGGCCAGGAAACAGGGAGACCCTGCTTTTAGAACCAGCAGCATGTCCTCACCTCTTGACAATACAGCTCTGACAACAGGCTTGCTGCCTCAAATTTAACATCTTCAAACTGTGGGATCTGGAGAAGTTCAGTTAAGAAAGTACAATACAAAGACATCTCTTTAAAAAGGGTCAAGGCTCCATGTAAATCCTCCCCCTCCATGCTGCAGGGCAAGCAGAGGAGGCCAACTTGGGGCAGAAAGGGGCAGGATAAGGACCTTGCTGCCCAGAGAGTGATGGCTGGCTTCCAGGGCAGCTAGGGTACATGGTATGCTAGGGAAAGGGACGTTTCCAGCTTTTACCATGGGTTTTTCATTCACGCAGAACACTCTCTCAAGAACACAGTATAAGATGTAGGGGTATGGCTTGGTGGCAGAACATTTGCTTAGCATGTCCCAGGTGCTGGGTTCCACCTCAGTATGAGCACTCTTCAAAGTACATATACAAGAAAAGGATACTTGTTGTGATATCAACCACTGAAAGAGAAAGAAAAAGGATTAATTAATTTTGGGGGGAGGGGAAGGGTCAAGAAAGGGTTCCCTGTGCAGCTCTGGCTGTCCTGGAACAAATTTTGTAGACCAGGATTGCCTCAAACTCACAAGAGATCTGCCTACTTCTGTACTGGGATTAAAGGATAAGCCACCACACCCATTTAGGATTAATTCTGAGGCAAATGCTTGGTGCCTGGTTCTATTTGGCTTATACTTGTACTGGCACAGCACGACCACTACCAAGGGCAGTGTGGGGAGAGACAGCATTGCGTCCCCTGCAATCTGGTTCTGGGATAAAAGCTGCATGGCACTTGGGGGATGCCTAGTGGGGACCTCTCTTCCTAACATCAGACAGGAGCTAGAACTCCCATCTACTGAAGGGAGGGAGCCCCAGAGTTATCTTGGCTATACTCTATACTTCAGCAGGGTTGATGGTAGTCTGGCAGAAAGACTGGGCATTCAGCAAAGCTTTGCCTGAGTAGTGGGTTACCTCAGAAGTGCCTGAGGAAGTAGACTATCAAAGAGGCTAGAAGTGGGCAAAACTACCCTCAGAAGGGGACTGCTAGTGTGGTCACATAGCTGGCCAACCTAAGGGATGTACACCAAGACATTCTGTCTCAAAACAAAACAAGAACACAAACCTAGAGAGCTGATTTAGTTGTTGTGAGTGTTTACTGTTCTTGCAAAGGACCCATATTTGTTTCCCAGCACCCACCAAGTTGGGGTAGTTCACAACCATTCATAACTCCAACTTCTCAACACCTTTTGCCCCCCAACACCTGCATTCAAGTTGTACATACAAACATAAGCACACACATAATTAAAAATAACTAGCAGGGTGTGGTGGTGCACACCTTTAATCCTGCACTGGGGAGGCAGAAGCAGGTGACTCTTTATGAGCTTGAGGCTAGACTGGTTTATATAGCTAGCCTAGGCTAAAAAGTGAAACCCTGTCTCCAAATAAATAAATAGACACAGACAGACAGACAGACAGATGATTCAGAGGGCCAGTTTTGACTTAGAGTGCCACTGTATCTCAAGCTACATGTTTCAAAGAAAAAACTCCTGGCCTGGAGAGATGGCTCAGGCTCAGCAGTTAAGAGCACCAATTGCTCTTCCAGAGGTCCTGAGTTCAATTCCCAGCAACCACATGGTGGCTCTCAATCATCTGTAATGAGATCTGGTGCCCTCTTCTGGTATGTCAGAAAGGGTCAGAAGAGAGTAATGGTGTACTCATATACATAAAATAAAGAAATCTTTAAAAACAAAAAAAAAAACCAAACAAATAACAAAACCCCTTGGTAGTAGTGTGCCACAAAGGTTCAGTTATTTGGATCTTCAAGGACTTCCTAAGTATATGCTTAATACTGACCTGACAAGCAAGTGTGCAACACACAGTCACAAAGAACTGACCTCTGAGAGGAGTCCTGACAGGTAGAGAGAGGTAGACTGGACCCTCACCCTCCCTACTACGTCAAAGGGCTCCCCAGGATGGAGGCTCTTGATGCTCAGCTTTGAAGGCTAGGCCAGATTTCTAAGTTCAAGGCCAGCCTGGTCTACAGTACAGAGTGAGATCCAGGACAGTCAGGGCTACACAGAGAAACCCTGTCTTGAAAAACCAAAAAAAAAAAAAAAAAAAAAAAAAAAAAAAAAAAAGACCCTGGGTTTCAGGCCCTCACAAACTGGACATGCAAGCCTGTAATCCCAGTATTCAAGGTCATTCTCAGCTAAATAGTGAGTTTAAGGAAACTAGCCTAGATTGCATAAGATCTTCTCTCAAGAGAGCACAGAGGGAAAAAAAAGAGGCTCTAGTGTGACCAGAAACACCTAGGTTGCCTCTTGGACCAGCAAGAAAGACAGAGGGAGTCTCAATGAAAAGCAGGGAGCACTTGGCCAGTAAAAGGCAGAAGGCAGGAGGAGCAGCAGCCTCCTCTGGTCAGCTCTGGAGGCCTCCTCAGAGCATCAGTAGCTTCGCAGGACCAGAGACTCACTGTGTTCTTTCAAATAGGTAGCTGAGGGATGAATCCAGAAATCACAGCCAGCTGCCAGGGAATGAGGACCCAATGCTCCAATTTCTTCCATGTCTGGGCCATCTCCTTACAGAAAGGCCTTTTTGTCATTTCCACTTAGGTTTCCTTGTGGCTGTCATCTGCCTATTTAGTCATACCTTTCTTTCTGAGCCAAAGATGTCTGCTGATGGGTGGACATCCTCTCCTGTGCCCTCCTCTCTGGACATTTACTGCCTTTCCAGTATCTTCCACCACCCTATGGACCTCTACAGTCTTCTCAGGAACTCCCACTCCCCTCCTTCCATCACCTTCTGTGTGCAGTCTTCCTCAGGCATTGTTGAACTAACAGGGACACATTCTAAGATATATGTTGCCAGGTGATTGATTTCACAGTAATGCAAACACCAGTGTGTACTTTTACAAATTAGGTTGGTCACATTACTAGGTGGCATAATCTTGCAGGAAGTTTGCCATTGACAAAATGTCTTTATACAACCCAGAACAGCATACACAATGGAGGATGCTAGGTAAGGCCCATGTGTAGCCTCTGTCAAGGCTGTCTCCAGAGACTGCTTCAGGGTGACACTTCACAGGTACTTGGGAAACAATTGTCTCATGAGCAACAACTGTACCCACTCACATACATTTCCTCAAGAGACTGGACTCAGAGCTTTGCTTGGACATCTCCATCTGCAGATGCCCTGGAGCTATTTCTTCCCCTTGAGGTAGGGGCTCTCTATATAACACAAGCTGGCCTCGAACTCCTTCCCCTCTTTCCTTCACCTGCAAAGTGTTGAGGTAACAGGTGATAAAATCCAGGACGTCTTGAATGCTAAGCAGGCACTCTACTTAATGAACTACATCTTCATCCCATTTTTTGCCTTAAATTTCTTGAGACAGGATCTCATGCAGTATAACTTGTCCTCAAACTATAGAGCTAAGGATAGCCTTGAGCTCTTAATTCTCTTGCAGGCCCACAATACTACATCCAGCTACTTTTATTTGTTTTTATGTGCTAGTGTTTTGCTTGCATGTATGTCTGTGTACCAGGTAAATGTAGAGGCCAAAAGAGGGACTCAAATACCCTGGAACTAGAGTTATAGACAGCACCATTGGATGCTGGGATTTGAACCCAGGTACTCTGGAAGAGCACCAAGTGTTCTTCTTAATCACTGAGCCATCTCTCCAGCCTTATACAGCTACATTTTAAATCCCATGGGACTACAGCAATGAGTTTATAAGATAACTTATGTGAAACAAAATTTAGTAGGCTGGCGAGATGGCTCAGTGGTTAAGAGTCCTGATGGCTCTTGCAGAGGTTCTGGGTTCAATTTCCAGCAACCACATGGTGACTCACAACCATCTGTAATAATGGGATCTGATGCCCTCTTCTGGTGTCAGAAGACAACAAAAATGTATTCATATACATAAAACAAATAAATAAATCTTAGAAACAAAACAAAACAAAACTTTGCAAAATGTACTCTATAAACAGTGATCACAGTATGACATTTACATCTCCATGAATCTATGTTTAACTTTTGCAAGGCTAGCAAGATGACTCAGTAAACGGCACATGTTGCCAAGCCTAAACACCAGACTCTGATAACTGAAACCCACATGGTAGAAAGAGATAACCAACTCTCATCAGTTGTTCTCTGACCTCTATACACATGCCTTACTTCTGGGCTGGGGATATAGTTCAGGTAGTGTGCTTGCCTAGCACAGTTCTGCACTCCATCCTTGGCAACCACCTACAACCCATGCATATACCGCAGCCTAAGCACTGAGGGAGAGGCTGCAAGAGAAGACTTCCAAGGCAATACCTACATAAGTCATTCTGAAGCCAGCCTAAGATGACTGAGACCCTCAAAGAAACAAAAGTAAAAAAGACACAATGTATCCTAACTCAGCTATTGTACTTTATAAGGCTCAAGAATTGTACCTCTTCCTCCTGATGTTTTTAGTTAGTTTGTTTGTTTACATAGTGTTCTTACCTCTCCAGAAGCCAGTGGGGTTGCCCTGAGGTTTCCTTTTGGTTTTGTTGTCTTGTGAGGTGGGGTGCAGTGTCAGGAGCAACCTGTTATTTGTGTTTACTTGGGTTTTTGTTGTTGTCACTGTTGTTGCTGTCTTTATTTTCCCCTTTGAGATAAAGACTTACTATACAGCAATGGCTAGCCTAGAGCTGATTTCAGAACCAGGCTTCCTCCAAGTCTCAGATCCACCTGCTTCTGTCCCTAGGATGCTTTAAATATATGTCACCATCTAGCTTTTGTTTGTTGTTGTTTTTGTTTGTTTGTTTGTTTTGGGGGAGGGGGTTGAGACAGGGTTTCCTCTGTTTAGCCCTGGCTGTCCTGGAACTCAACTCTGTAGACCAGGCTGGCCTCCAACTCAGAAATCTGCCTGCCTCTGCCTCCCAAGTGCTGGGATTAAAGGCGTGTGCCACAAACCCAGGTTTTCTAATCTACCAACTTGAGTAGAGATAGTTACTGACTGCAACAATCCAGAATGGAAACACAGGGAGCTTCCCTAACTTCCTGTTACAGGCAGCTAAGGCTCTAGAATAGCTTCCAGCCAACATCGAGTTGGCATCAGGAAGTCAAGAGAAGGGTGGGCACAATGGCTTAATGGGTAAAGGTGATTGCCACCAAGCCTGAGCACCTAAGAGAACAGATTCCCACAAGCTGCCTTCTGACCTGTATACATGTTCTTTCTATACACACTCACACACTAAACAAATGTTAAAGAAGGAAGTCAGGTCTCTATCTCACTGGTTTGCTGAGGATGGTGCTTAACACAGGGATGGCACATAAGCACCAAGAACACAAAAGTATTTTGCAGGCAGGATGAAGTGGAGGAGGCAAGCAGGCAAGCAGGATGAGTCAGAATGAAAGGCCATGCTAACTTTAGTTCCTGAAGCCAAAGATGATGGAGAGTGGAGACAGAGGAGAAGCACAGGTTATAGTTCATGGAGTTGCTTTGCATGGAGGCCACAACCTGGCATAGGTTTCTATTCCAGTTCTATCCAGCGTAGAGTGGGACATGGTCAAATCAAGAAGAGGAGCCGCTGCAGCTGAGCCAAAGGCTTAGAGGGAGCCTATCAGGAAAAGGGAAACAAGTAAAGCAGACCCCAGGCTGACCAGCAAATGAGCAGTGCCTGACCAGTGGAGATGAAACTGCTTTCTAGGTCAAGTGCACAAAGCCATCACCACTGAGCAGCAAAGGCAGGTGCAGCTGTCATCTGCAGTCCATTGTAGAGGCCTAAGAAGATCACTCAAACCCTTAAGACCAACCTGGCCAACTCCATCTTCATGACAAAACATGGGAACATGGTCTCTACCTCAGAGTACCTTGTTGCTCTAAACTTACCCCATCTTGTAGAAGGGTCTCTATGCTATATGCTGCTGTGCTAAGGTGGTGTGAGTCACACAGGGACTATGGCTAGACATCAGGTACCTATTCCAAACCTGTTGAATACAGCATTGCAGTACTGTACTTGAGACCTAAGATACCTGCTATTGGGACGTGCAATAGAGGGTTAGCAGGTAGGGGCAAAAGAAGGAGAGAAAAGAATGCATAATTTCAAACCTAAGAACCAGCCAGGTATGGTGGGTGTTGCACATCTCTCACCCCAGTACTTTTTTAAAAAAAGATTTATTTTATTTATATGAGTACACTATAGTTGGCTTCAGACACACCAAAAGAGAACACTGAATCCCACTGCAGGTGGTTGTGAGCCACCATGTGGTCGCTGGGAATTGAACCCAGGATTTCTGGAAGAGCAGCTAGTGCTCTTAACTACTGACCCATCTCTCTAGCCTGTTTGAGACATGGTTTCTCTGGGTCAAAATTCACTGTCCCAGAACTCACTCTGTAGACCAGGCTGGCCTTGAACTCACAGAGATCCACCTGCTCTGCCTCCTGAGTCCAGGGATCAAAGGCACACAGTACTACATCTTGGCTCATCCCAGCACTTTCTAAAAGAATCCAACCATGCTTTCAGGTTTGTTTTATTTGTTTGTTTTGTTTTGTCTTAAAGAAAGGGGTGTCTTACTGTGTATCAGGCTAGCCTGGAATCTGGAATTCCTGGTCTCTCTGAATCCCCATTTCAAGGTATATGGGGCTACAGGTTTGTGTGCTGATTCATGCTATGACTCTTCACTGAGTGGCTCCAAGAGATGAGAGAGTAAAAGCTCATAGCTGTGCTTTTGGGAAAAGTGCAAGTAAGAACAGATGAGGGGCCAGGCAGTGGTGGCACAAGCCTTTAATCCCAGCACTTGGGACGCAGAGGCAGGTGGATTTCTGAGTTCAAAGCCAGCCTGGTCTACAGAGTGAGTTCCAGGACAGCCAGGACTATACAGAGAAACCCCATCTCGAAAACAAACAACAACAACAACAACAACAACAACAACAACAAAAACCCAAAAAACAAAAACAAAAAAACCCCCAAAACTAAACAACAACAACAAAAGAACAAATGAAGGGGGCTGGAGAGATGGCCCAGCAGTTAAGAGCACTGACTGCTCTTCCAAAAGTCCTGAGTTCAAATCCCAGCAACCACATGGTGGCTCACAACCATCATAATGAGATCTGATGCCCTCTTCTGGTGTGTCTGAAGACAGCTACAGTGTACTCATATAAAATAAATAAATCTCAAAAAAAAGGAAGAAATGAAGGGGCTGGTGATACAGCTTTACACCAGACAGTGGCTTATGTACAAGGTCCTAGGGTCACTCCAAGGACAACAGTGTCATTTTAAATAAAACTCAGAGGACATGAATGGAGGAGCAGCTGTGATTAACAGAGTTTTAGTTATTGAGCTGGGGTGACTTATGGAGGACAGACACAGCGTGCTTCTGTGGGAGATCTTTCCAGAGTCAGCTTTCTGTTACACCAAGGGAAAGCACTTCACAAGAGTAAGGGTTTTAATTGCGGGTCTCAAAGCCAATTGCTAAAGGAGAGCAACTGCAGGCATGACTGCACAGGGCTGGGTGGATGAAATTCGAGGACACACCGACACCCAAGGAAACAAGGGGGAAAGGAAGGTGGTGGGATTAACTGCCCTGAACAAAAAAGGAAAGAACATTTCAGAACCAGCCAGGCCCTGGCAGCCTCTGGCTTGCACCTACACTGAAGCCTGGCAGGGTTAACCTCTACTGCCCTGGATGCTCCAATCCACTGCTGGCCCCAGGCACTCCTTGTTATTGACCTGAAACCTTGAATGAGCTCACTAGTTCATACTATTCAAATGTCTTGTCATTCATACACGTAAGAGGCTTCCTCATCCCTATATCAACTCTATCCCTTCCTCTGGTCCAGTGTCCCTAGCTCTTACATGAATAGCCTTATCGACTGCTAGTCTCACTAGAGAAAACACTACCATGGGCAGGACTTTTCCGTCATCTCATCATACCCAAACAGTCCACAACAGGCTTGACATGTGGTGGGAGGGGAACAAACATCTCCTTGATGAATAAGACAACAACACAAAAGGCACTAACACAATAATAACATCTTGTTCTAGTACAGAAACTGGTGATCATTAAACTGAGGAGACTAGAGAGGGCTTGGCAGTTAACAACACATGTTACTCTGCACAGGACCCAAGTTTGGTTCCCAGCAACTCCATCAGGCAGCTCACATACAACTCTAACTTCAGCTCCAGGAGACTCACGAACTTTGACTCAGTGGGCATACAACATTTCAGAGCATATAGCAACACATATAATTAAATCTTTTTTTTTTTAAACCCACAAATTTGATGAGCCCAGTTTTTGTTGTTGTTGTTGTTTATTTGTTTGTTTTTTTGAGACAGGATTTCTCTATATAGCTCTGGCTGTCCTAGAACTCCTTCTGTGGACCAGGATGGCTTCAAACTCAGAGAGCTGCCTACCTCTGCCACTGCCCAGCTCAGGTTTCGCTTTTTTAAATGTGAGTACACTATAAGTTGTCTTCAGATACACCAGAAGAGGGCATCAGATCCCATTACAGAAAGATGCTTGGAATTGAACTCAGTATCTCTGGAGTCAGTGCTCAGAACTACTGAGCCATTTCTCTAGCCCCATCACTGGTTCTGTTTGAGACAGGGTCTTCTATGCACCCCTGGCTCTTTGGTAACACTCACAAGGATCCATCTGCTTGTTTCCTGAGTGACAGGATTAAAGGCACCTGCCACCATACCCAACTCTTCTTTTTAATTATAACTTTTTAAAATAATTTTATTATTTGTGTGTATGATGTGTCTGAGTGCAGGCAAATTTGGAGATCGGAAGGCAATTTTTTGAGAGTGCTCACC
Source organism: Mastomys coucha (assembly GCF_008632895.1). NCBI lineage: Eukaryota > Metazoa > Chordata > Mammalia > Rodentia > Muridae > Mastomys > Mastomys coucha. The sequence continues at coordinate 208,896,207 of NW_022196905.1, forward strand.
TTCCACTCAAACTCAGGTTTGTGCTGCAAAAGCCTTTACCCACAGAGCCACCTAACCAGATCTATTTTCTTTGAGATATTCTTCCTATGCAGACAAGGCTAGCCTCTTGCTTCTACCTTGAGCATGCACATCATAGGTATGTGCAATTATGCCCGAAATCCCAGTACTTGGGTGGTCAGGAAGGATGAATGCTGGGAACCGAGGCCAATTCTGTGCTATATAGTAAAACCTCCATGCACTCCACCCCCAGCCTAAAAACAAACAAGCAAACAAAAACAAAAACCTCACACAGTGTGGTCTTTGCTAAATCACTTCACCTAGCTAAGCCTATATGGTTTCACTCTTGAAATAAGGAAGTTAGTTGGCTCAGCGAGCATTACAAGTTCTAACTCTGCACAGTCTGGGAAAACAAGGATTTTGATCCCCTCCTGAAGGCAATTTACTTAGACTGTCTGTGGGTCAGTACATAGAACATCCGAGTTGTCTCAAGTTGTTCCTTCAATCAGAACAAAGAGTTAAAGTGGCAAAAAAGGGAGGCGGAGGTGCGAAAGAGACACAGTTGCCACGAGAAGAAACAAGTCTTAAAGCCCCTAAGTTTACTGAGAAGCCGAATGACAGCGACCTGTGAAGCACCGAGACGTCATAAATCAAGCTGGAGGTGGAGTGGGGGCTCTTTCCAAGATGGACCAGTGCATGGTGGGAGAAGAAGCCACCAATAGCGAGAGCCTGACCTCCAGACCCCCGAGGTGCAACTGAGTCTAGAAGCTACAGTCTTCACTTCCCGTCCTCACTGGGCAACAATGTTCAGCCAGAGGCTCAGGGCCTCGAGACCTAAACTCCCGAACGTCAGGGGTTCTGGTCCAGCGAGTCGGAATGACACTTTTCCGATTTCCTGAGAGCCCGCTTTTCCACCTCCGGGAGCCCGGACTTCTTCCTATGACTCGTAATCCCAGCAGGTAGGGGCTTCTAGGCTGATGCTCTGGGTAACGTTCCCACGGCCACCCGACCAGGCGGGTCGCCGAGGCGAGACTTTCCCAGTGCCCGGGTGAGAGGGCGTGGCGGAGCCGCGTCTGTCACCCCAGGTGAGGGCGAGGCCTTCGGATGTCCCCAGCCCCCGCAGGGGAGGCGAAGAGGATCGAGTCCCCAGTACCCGCGGCCCTCCCGCCAGCCCGCCCGCCCGCCGGGCCCGCACACTCACCGCCTTCTCCAGGTGGCTGCGCGCCTGCTCGCTGTTTTTCGTGTGGTGGTAAAGCACCGAGCCGAGCTGCAGGTGCGTCCGGGCCTCGATCCGCTGAGGCGGCTTGAAGGGGAACACGGCCTGCAGGCAGTGAACGCACAAGCGGATCTTGGGCGGGCTGGACGTTCGGAAGTGCTCCGCGAAGCCCAGGAGAGCCAGATACCACGACTCGGCTGCCTCGGCCTGCGCGGCCTGCGCGGCGGCAGCCTGAGCCGCGGCCGCCGCCTGCGCCGCAGCCGCCGCCTGTGCCGCCATCTTGGCCTGCACAACAACAAGCCGCCTCCGCAGGGAGGCGGAAGCACCTTGAGGGGCGGGGCCCGGCGACCCGCGGTTCTCGCGAGAACCGGCCCGCAAGGACTTCTGGGTCTTGGGGGGTGTGTGTGTGTGTTCGAAGTGGCTGCGACTGAGGAAGACTCTGAGGGAAGGATGGTACCTCTGCATCGCCGCCGCTGAGAGTAACGCGCGTTCGTGAACGGACGCCGGGCGTTTCTGTGGAGGAGACGCCTCGGCGTCCTAGAAGGGGTCGGACGCGATTGACGGGGGCGGACTACATTTCCCAGCAGACCAAGCGCGCTATAACAGAGCCTTCCTCCTCCCCCCCCCCTCAGGTGGCGCCGGAGCATTGTGGGATTGGATGAGTCTCAAGATGGACAACCGGGATGTTGCAGGTAACATCCTCCGCCGTCCCTTCGGCGCCCGCCTGGGTTCTCGCGACTGCGCGTCTCCTGTTCACCCTCCTTTCCGTCACGGACCTGACACGCGGACTTCTCGCCTCAGCCCCTGGGCGACTTAGAGTAACGTTGCGTGTGCACTTCTCTGGGCTGCCGAGACCCCAGACTCGGGTGGCTGGCCCCCGCGCCGGTGGCTGCGGAGCACTCCTGCTCTTCCTCGGAGGCCTTGGCGCCGGGGTGGGAACCGCGTGGGCTTCCCCAATGAACGGCTCTCAGGGCCGGTGGCACCCACAGCGGCCAGCCTGGGACTGCCCTCCTGCCCCTCCGGGTCCCCCTCAGGTGGCAGCTCCCCTCTGGCTTGCGTCCTGCTTTGTGGAAATATCTGCTTTTCACCACTGCACTGGGGTCAGCCAGGGCGCAGTTTCCCACTGGCAGGGGTCTGGCTGTCCCCTGTGCCCCTAGGACGGGATGCATGTGTCCATTCACCATATGCTTCCACGCTTTAACTGTGGGCCAAGCACTGTGCCGAGCTTGCGGGTCAGTGCAACTGGAAGCAGATATTTTGCAAAGAACTAGTTCTGGTGGTGTGAGGTTGGGTGCTGCTAATACATTGAAGGTCAGGGAAGGCTTAACAGTTTTTTTTTAAAAAAAAAATAATTTGTGTTGATGTCTTTGTGTGTAAGTGCCTGGAGCTGGAGTTAGAGTAAGCCACCTGGATGTTTGCTAGCATCCCAGCTTGGATCCTCTGGAAGAGTAGCAAGCACTCTTAACCTCTGAGCCATCCCTCCAGCTCCATGAAAGTTCTTTCTTGAGTACAAGGTGTTCAATATGAGTAGATGCCGTCTATGGGAAGGCAGAGGTTTCACTACAGAGGCTGGATAGACCTCGGAGTAGACTGGGATTGTCTCCTTGGCGATTGTCTTGAGTGAAATAGAAATAATTAGGGGTGTCAATTCTGGTAGAGCCTGGGGACTCAGCTTTGCTTTCAACATTTAGAATTTAAGGGCTGATGAGATGTCGGTAGTTAAAGTGCTTGTTGCCCAAGAATGAGGACCAGGCTCCCCATCTTCAGCACTCATGTAAAAAAGCCAGGTATAGTGTTGTGTACCTGAAACTACAGGACCGTGGGCTGGAGACAGGTGGATTCCTGGGGCTTATTGGCAGCCACTCTAGCTGAAATGGGGTTTAAAGGTTTGTGAGCTGCTCTATACCAAAAAATTAGGCAGAGCACCAGTAGTGAATGCCTTTAATCCCAACTCCTCAGAGGTAGGTGAACATCTGAATTCAGGGTCAGCTAGCCAGGGCTATGCAAACTTAGACCCTGTCTTTTTGGTTTATCGAGACAGGGTTTCTCTGTGTGGCCCTGGCTGTCCTGGAACTCACTCTGTAGACCAGACTGGCCTCGAACTCAGAGATCCGCCTTGCTCTGCCACCCAAGTGCTTTTTTTTTTTTTTTTTTTTAAAGCTGGTGAGTTATGGTCTATGTTTTTAGTTCCAGCACTTGGGATGTTGGAAAGTGCAGGTGGGTCTCTGAGTTTGAGGCCAGCCTGATCGACAAAGTAAGTTCCAGTGCTACACAGTAAAACCATGTCTCCAAAAAACAAAAACAAAAAACCAAGGGGGAGAAAAAAAAAGGAAGAAAAAGAAGACACCTGGTGTCAACCTCTGACTTGCACAGTGCCAGTGCACATACATACAAATTTAGTGTTTAAACATAGCACAGTGGCACATGTTTGTGATCTGCAGTGAGTAGTCAGAGGCAGGAGGCTTGTTTCAAGTGGAAGCCAGTTTGGTCTACATAGGAAGAAAATGGGCTGGTGAGATGGCTGAGCATTTAAAGAGTGCTTGCTGTTCTTGCAGAGGACCTCATACGTAGCACCCACATGTCAGCTCATAAGCATTTATAACTCCCAAGCAGTCACAGGGTACACATTCATAAACACACACACACAATCTTTTAAAAATGTATTTAGAAAAATACAGCGTTTTTCCTGAGAACCTTTAGGATACAATGATAGGGTCTCAGTACATATCTGTGGCTGGACTTGAACTCATAGAGATCTGTTCCCTCTGCCTCACCAACTCTGCGATTAAAGGCTGTGTCACCATGCCCAACTACAGCCCTATTTTATTAAGGCAGAGTCTCATTAAGCCCGTGTTCGTCTGGAAAAGCATGAACCTCCTGCCTTACACTGGATGACTGCTGTGTGCTACACACTACACACATGGTACTGGTGTTTTTGCTCAAAGCCAGTGATTTGTTTTGGTTATCTTGCTGTCTGTGTACTTTCTCTATGTCAGAATGATCACCCTGGCCCCAAGGTCATATTAAAACTAAGGAAAAAAATTAGAGTTGGCTGACATAACCCAAGCTTATAATCATAACACTTTAGAGCAGTAGTTCTCAACCTTCTTAATGCTGTTGACTTTCTAATATAGTTCCTCATGTTATGGTGAATCTCAACCATAAAATTATCTCATTGCTACTTCATAACTGTAGTTTTTGCTACTGTTATAAATTGTAATGTAAATATCTGGTGTGCAGGATGTGACCCCTTGAAGGGGTCATGACCCATATGTTAAGAACCCCTGCTTTGGAGGCACAGACAGGAAGGAGTTCAACGTCATTCTTGACTATACAGTGAATTTGAGACCAGCCTGGACTATATGAGATCTAAATAAATAAATGCAAATAAAAATACGTGTGGAGGGCTGAGGAGATGGATCACTGGGTAAAGTACTTGCTGTACAAACATAAAGAACCGAGCTTGGTGCTCAGAGCTCATGTAAAGCTGGGTGCCTTATCAGCTTCTGTAATTCTGATGCTTCTGTTACCATAGGAGATATGAGGCAAAGCCAGGATGCTCCCTGGAATCTTGCAGGGAACCTAGCCTGGCATAGACAGCTATGAGCAATGTTTCAAGGTAGAAGAAAAGAACTAATATACCACTTTATCCTCTGACCATGTGCGGTGCTGTGGACATATGTGCCCCACATGCCCATGCACACACATAAAGACTTAAACAAAAAGATTCATCTTGTTACTTGTTTACTAAATACTGCCTCATCAGTTCCTAAAGCCCTAAAAGTAAAATCCACAGTCCATGTCACACCCAGTCTCTACCCACTCCTGAAGTATTATTCCTCTGGCCCCACTGAGTCTGTTGTTGTTCTCAGATGTGCAGTGCATCTTCCTGTCTCTGGCTTTGACATCTCCTCCTCCTCCCTGAATCCCACTCATGGTTCTTCCTGACCCTGGCTCCTGATAACTCCCATTTCCAGCTGAACTGTGCTCTCTTCTAATGGTTATTTTTAGACTACCCTACCAGTTTAGGCATTATTCTGTTATCTCTTTCTGTTTCTAGTTTTAGGTCTTACCATAATTTATTTGAAATTTTATTTTCTTTTTAAATTTTTTTTAATTTATTGGGCTGGGTCCTCTGCTGCTGACAATGATGACCTGAGTTTGATTCCTGGACCCACATGGTAGAGAAGAAGAACTGGATCACAACAAGAGGGAATCTCAGCCCATAAACTAATTTCTAGACTTGAGCCAGTTTGGAGAACCAGAACCTCTTGAATAAAAGGGCAGCCAAGTTTTTTTTTGTTTTTTGTTTTTTTTTTTTTTTGGTTTTTCGAGACAGGGTTTCTCTGTATAGCCCTGGCTGTCCTGGAACTCACTCTGTAGACCAGGCTAGCCTCGAACTCAGAAATCCACCTGCCTCTGCCTCCCAAGTGCTGGGATTGAAGGCATGTGCCACCACTGCCCAGCTGACCTATATCCTTTTACAAGGATAACTGTACACAAGGGGAAAGGAAACAATCAGACTTTCGAGGGCCTATTGGATTATCTGGGGTCTGCCGGTTCTGACACTGATCAGGGAGATCCTAGGAAACATTGTGGCCTTCAAGTTAAACTAGTGGTAATTTAGGGGAGTCAGTAGTTTTGGTTGAAATCTACCCACAGTAGGCCCACTGTTTATTTCCCCAGTCCCAGAATATACAGTTAGTATAGATATACTTAGAAGTTGGCAAAATTCCCACATTACATCCTTAAACTATTGTATGTTGTCCTATGTCCACCTTCCCATATCATCCACACCCTGTACACTAACATTGTGTGTGTGTGGTGTGTGTGTGTGTGTGTGTGTGTGTGTGTGTCTTATTATTTGTGAGTGTAGGTGAGTGAGAACAGGTATGCCACTGTACGATCATTGTGACAATTAGAGGACAACTTTTTTTTAATTTTGTTTTTATTTTTATTTTTTTAGAGTCAAGGTCTCAAACCAGGCTGGTCTAAAATTCATATGTTGGAGGATGATATTAAACTTCTACTTTTAATTATATTTGTGTGATTATCTAGGTGGACTATATGTATGTGCAATATGTCGCTTGCAGTGTCCCCAGAGGCTAACAGAGGGTGTCAGAGCCCTTAGAATTGGAGTTATAGATGTTTGTGAGCCTCCATATGGGTTCTAATACAAAATCTGGGTCCTCTGGGAGAGCAGCCAGTGTTCTTAACTGCTGAGCCATGTTTCTAGCCCTTATCTTGAACTTCTGTTTTTCTTTTCTTAACCTTCTTAGTGCTGAAGTTATAGACATGCATCAGCACATCTGGTTTATACTCTTATAGGAACAGAATCCAGGCAGGCATTTACGCTAAGCAAGCACTCCACCACCAGCTGCCATCCCAGCCTTGGGGGGGGGGGGGATTACTATGTAGATGAGGCTGCCTCTTCCTTAGCCAGCTGAGTGCTGAGATTGCAAATGTGTCCCACTGCCTTGGAGCTAACCTTTCATGTTATGCTTTTGAGTTCTCTTGCCTTCTCAGTCAGAGGTGAGCCCCACTTGGCAGGAGCTCTCATCAGTCCTCTTCAGAGCCTAGCACAATGCTAGGTGGATGACAAATATTCTTTAAGCATTTGTTGAAGAAATGAACAGATGACCATTTGAGTCCTGAGTGTTGCTGTTGGGCATGCTGATGGAGCAAAGGTGTTCTCTGATCTCCATCTTTTTCCCTTTCCAGGAAAGGCCAATCGGTGGTTCGGGATGGCACAACCCAAGTCTGGAAAGATGAATATGAACATCCTCCACCAGGAAGAGCTCATTGCTCAGAAGAAGCGGGAGATTGAGGCCAAAATGGAACAAAAGGCCAGGCAGAGTCACGTGGCCAGTCCACAGCCCCCTCATCCTGGAGAGTAAGTGGCTTTGGGAGTTTAGAGCAGCACTGAGTCTCAGTATGACAGGAGATGGGATGAAGTAACAGTAGGGTGGCTCGCAAAAGCTCAGGTGTGGTGCTGTATATCTGTCAACACAGAGCTTGGGAGGTAAAGTTAGGAACATTCAGAATTGAAGGTCATGGCTGTAAGTTAAGTTCAGAGCTAAAACTGGTGTGTATGAGAACTTATTTCAAAAAACAAAAACTCCTCATGATCCCATGTGCTTAGACTACAGACCTCTGTGCAGCCATGGCTATTGTCACCATCGTCCAGTGATGCTAAGTCTATTCATGGGCTGGAGCATGGCTCAGTGGTAGAGTGCTTGCATAGATTCTTGAGGCCCTGGGTTGTTACATCTGTGGCACGGGAGGCAAAAATAGAGGGAACATCATGTATGTACTGGCCATGTATGTGCTCTTTATACTTCAAATTTTAGTTTGTATTTGTGTAAGTATGTGTATATGCAATGAGTATACATACATGTTGAAGCCAGAGGACAACCTTGGGTATCTTTCCTTAGGCGTTGAGTACATTTCTATGACATTTTGTTTTTTGTTTTGTTCTTTGAGACAGGGTTTCTCTGTGTAGTTCTCGCTGTCCTGTAACTCACTCTGTGGATCAGGCTGGCCTCGGACTTAAGACTACTTGTCCTTGCCTCCCCAGTGCTGAGATCAGGGGTGTGCAATACCACCCCCTGGCATCTTTTTTTATTTTTTATTTTATTTATTTATTTATGTTTTGAGACTGGGTCTCACTGTGTAATCGAGGCTGGCCTGGAACTTGCTATGTAGATCAAATTGGCCTTGAGTTCACAGTTGGAATTAAGGTATCCACCACCATTGTTTTTTGAGACAGAGATTCTCACTGGCCTATATCTCAGCAGTCAGCAGCTCAACCCCAGGGATCCTCCTGCCCTGCACCATTCTGTCTGGCTTTTCACAGGGTTCTAGGGGTGGAACATCCATCTTCGCTCTCTGATGCCAAGCACTCACCTGAGCTGTCCCAGGTTTTTGGACAAGGTTTTCTTGCCTCACTATCCTGAGTGCTGGGATTACACAGCTGTGTTTACCTTCTCAGCATTATTTGCTAAGTAACAGAGACAGACAGCTGATTGCACAGTAGTTGCTCTAAGCTGTCTAGAGATTATTAACAGTTCGTAGGGTGGGGGTTAGTGACCATGTATCCCATGCAAATGCCACACAGTTCTACCTTAGGTGCTAGAGCAGTGTGAGGACAATGCCATGGCCTGAGGGTCCCTAGGGTCTCAGCTGCTAAACAAGAGGCTGCTTTCTCAGCACAGGCTTCTTTGCTGTGTCAAAAAACTTAGACTTTTGACTTTTATTGTTTTTATGTCAGAACCCAGGAACAACCAGGGATATTTTTGTTGTTAAACTTGGAAAGAACCTGTGGGCCAACAAGGTAGCTCTGTTGGTAAAGGTACTTGCTGCCAAGCTTGTGACCTGAGTTCAGACCCTGATACCCACAACAAGTTGTCTGACTTCACATTTCCCATGGTACACAGACCTGTATACACACATAAAATAAATATATACATTTAACATAAAATTTTAAAATATTTTTTTTTCAAAGAATTATTTATCTAATTATATAAGTACATTGTAGTTGTCTACAGACACAGCAGAAGAGGGCATCTGATCACTCTACAGATGGTTTTGAGCCACCATGTGGTTGCTGGGAATCGAACTCAGGACATCTGGAAGAACAGTCAGTGTTCCTAACCGCTGAGTCATCTCTCTAGCCCTTTGTTTCATTTTTTTTTTTTTAATCTATATGAGTGTTTTGCCTTATATGTTTGTATACCATGTGCATGGCTAGTTCCTGAGAAGGTCAGAAGAGGGCATCGACTCTCCTGGAACTGGAGTTACTGATAAATGTGAGCCACCCTGTGGAAGCTGAGATTTGGACCAGGTCCTCTGCAAGAGCAGCAAATGTTCCTAACTACTGAACCAACTCTCCAAACCCTTAAAAATATGTTAAAGTAACTTATGTGCATGTTAGGAAATCTAAGAAATAGAAGAAACAAAGACAAGCTAGTGTCACTCAACCTGTCAATCAGAAATGAATGCCACTTAAATTTTGGGGTGCTTTTCTAACAACTAATTGTTATTGTGTTTATGGTACAGTGCTGAGTGCCAGCTCTCTTCATCCCAAGATGGTGGCTCATTGTTTTTTTTTCTGGACTCAGGCCATCTTGCTGCCCCAGCCCTCCAAGAAACTAGGACTACAGATACAGCTGCTATACCTGCCTAAGGAAAATACAGAAAAAGAATTTTTTTTTTTTGGGCCAGGCATGATGGTTTGTGTCTGAAATCCCAGCACTCAGGAGACAGAGACAGGAAGACTACAGAGATGCTGTCTTCAAAACAGAGAATGATAAGGAGCATGCCACTGCTATAATCTATAGCGGGTCCTTTCAGTTCTTAGCAGCCATTTGCTGTAGGTGTGAGCATGTTATCGCTTGAAGTTTCTTCCAGAGTTGTGTGTGCATTGGGGATACACACTAAAGCCAGGCATGGCAATACATGTACAAATCCTGGTACTTGGAAGCCAGCTTGGGCTATATAGTGAGTTCCAGGCCAGCTGTGAGACACAGTTCTGTTTTTTTGTTTGTTTGTTTTTAAGATTTATTTCTTTTTATGTATTTGAGTATACTGTCTGTCTTCAGACACACCAAAAGAGGGCATTGGATTGAAGTCAGGACCTCTGGAAGAGCAGCCAGTGCTCTTAACCCATAAGCCATCTCTCCAGCCCCTGTGACATGCATGGTTTTAAAGAAAAAAGCAAACTTCCAGGTTTAGTGGCATATGCAATGCAATCCTTCTACTTGGAGGCATAGTCAGGAAGATTAAGAGTTAAATGCTAGCCTTGGTTACATGAAACCCTGTCTCAAAAGCAAACAAAATAAAATCACAAAGCTGAGTGTGGTGGTGCACACCTTTAATCTAACCACTCAGGAGGCAGAGGCAGGTAGATCTCTGTGAATTTCAGGCCAGCTTGGTCTATATAGTGAGTTCTACCACAATGAGGACTATATATAGAGAGATCATGTCTCAAAGTAACTAAAACCACAAAATGCATGCACATCCTACTTTAGAGAAAGCTGTGACACATGACAAACAATAGCCAGGTCATTAATTAGTTGTAGAACATGTACCGTGCAATAAAAGAATATAAGCCATTGATGGGGACCACCGGGACCACAGAACTGGGACTCAAACACCAGTAGCCCAAGTATATGCATTATTTTCACCAAGGCAGAGTGCACTTAGTTAGCCCACTACATACATGCCTGCACCCTGCACTCAGGTATTGTCCCTAACATCTTTGAGGCCCTCTCAGCAGGAGAACACGGGTGGGTATAGGGCCAGGAATGTCAGTGGACTAGCCCTGTTATTGGTTCTCTGCCTTTCTCTACAGCTTACTCTCACCTATACTTTGGTTCTAGAATTGCCGATGCACATAACTCCTGCATCTCCAACAAGTTTGCCAATGATGGCAGCTTCCTCCAGCAATTTCTGAAGTTACAGAAGGCACAGACAAGCACAGGTGAGTGTAGCTAGCCCTCCCACTCCACTCTGTCACGTAGGTTACCTGGAACATAGTGAGTGACAGTTCCCACCTGAGATCATTAAATGCCCTCACTGTTCTATATATGACCAACAGGCTTCTGCCAGAAGGGTCGGGTCCTACATGTCCTATGATGGGCACAGAGGAATACCAGTGGGGTGTGAGTGGATTATACTCTAACACTAAGCTGGCTTGAGATGTCCAAGTTGTGTCAGAAGATGACACATTCTGGCCTGCTGTGGCTGGTGCAGGTTCCTAGAGGTAACCAAGTCACCCAATAGACAGGTTTTCACAGGAGTTTATTGAGTGCCATATCTAGCCAGTGTTTCCTGCACTTGGCACCACACAGGCTGCTGCCCTGCCCTTTTCCTCATCCTCTTTCATTTAGCCTGTGGGCAGAGGATCATTGTCAACCCTGTGCCACATGTACCTTTAAAATTTGATAAAGCAGCCTGGCAGTGGTGGCGCATGCCTTAAATCCTAGCACTTGGGAGGCAGAGGCAGGCGGATTTCTGAGTTTGAGGACAGCCAGGGATACACAGAGAAACCTTGTCTCGAAAAACAAACCAAAACAAAAAACAAAAGTTGACAAAGCATGTATCCTCTTTACCTGAATCATCAGGCTTCATGTCCCATCATTTTGTTTGTTTGTTTGTTTTTGTTTTGTTTTGCTTTTTTTAACAGCCCGGGCTGTTCTCAAACTCAATTTGTAGACCAGGCTGGCCTCAAATTAAGATCCACCTGCTTCTGGCATCTAAGTGCTGTGATTAAAGGCATGCACCACCACTGCCCAGAATGTTTTTATGTGGGTGCTGGGGCTCGGGATCTGGAGCCTTTCGTTTGCATAGCATAACATAGCAAGCCATCTCTTAACACCAGTCCATCTTTTATAGCTCACACAGCCTTTAATGAGACAGGGTATCACTATGTAGCCCTGGCTGGCCTAGAGCTCATCATATATATAGACCAGGTTTGCCAGAAATTCACGAAGACCCACCCACCTCTACTTCCCCAGACTAAGACTGAAAGGCCTGCACTGCCATGCTAGGCCTCCCGTGTTTAAGTTCTGACACGGGATCTCATGTAGCTTCCACTGGACTCAACTTGTGTAGCCAAGGATGATCTTGAATTCCTCATTCTCCTGCCTCCTCCTTCTGAGTGCTGAGATGACAGCTGTATGCCACCATGTCTGCTTTATGTGGTACTGGGAATGGAATCCAGGATGTCACACATGCTAGGCGAGCACCGGTCCAACAGAGCCTG
>NW_022196905.1:208908471-208924604 GCF_008632895.1 Mastomys coucha
CAAGCAAAGAGGATGATATCCCTACCCAGAGAACAGAGAGCCTCCCTGTGGTCCTACCAGGCTTTGAGAGATTGCAGTGGGGGACAGAGGGAGGGAGACAGAGAGCATGAGAGCACCAGTCAGCTAGCCTACTGCCCGCCTATCCCTAGAAGGTCTCATGGTTCCTAATGACAGTGCCAACTGAGGCACAGGCCCAGCCTCTGAGGTTTTTTGTCCTTCCTTCCTTCCTTCCTTTTCTTTCTTTGACAAGTTCTCTCACAGCTGCTAAGAGCACTTGTTGCCCTTGCAGAGAACAAGGTTCAGTTCCTAGTACTGCCATGGTGGTTCATATCCAGGGTATCCAGCACAGGCTTATCTTGGGAATACTAGGCACACACATGGTACATAGATACACATGCAGCCAAAACACTCATACCATAAAAATCTAAAATAAATAAATAAACATCAATAGCCAGCAAAAAAGGTAGGACTTCATTATGTAGTCCTGTCCTGGTTATCCTGGAACTTACTATGTAGTGGGTGGCCTCAACTCACGCCTCTGCCTCCCAGTTGCTGGGATAAAAGGCGTGCGCCACCACTGCCCGGCGGCCTTTTTTATACTAAGACTTTTAGATCTGACTTTTATTCATATGCCTGTGGGCCTGTATGAGTTCATGTGCATCTTGTGATTGCAGAAGCTTTTGGGTGTCAGAGACTTGATATGGATATTGGGCACTGGATCCAGGTTTTCTGCAAGAGCAGTTAGTGCTCTTAACTGCTGAGCCACCTCTCCAGCACTGGATCTTTTTAGTAATGAAAAACACATGGGAAATTGTGGCATAGCCCTCACCCTCATCTCTACCTCATAGGAATCCATTGCTGGCAAGTAGTGCCTGAGAGTCCTGTGGTCATCTTGTCCTCAGCAGTGTGTAGCATTGTTTGGGATAGATCATAGCCTCTCTCATTGGACACTTTTCTGTTTGAGAAGGGATTCTCTTCATACCCAGAGGGATCCTATAGATCTATGGTTGAGTTCAGTTTCTGAGACATCATGTAGCCAGGAACCCATTTTATACTTAGAAACCAATACTTTGGAAGATAAGTCTGGAGTGTGGAGCCTCCTGTGCCCCAGCCCACCTGCCCATTTGTGTAGCAACACTGCTCCTCAGGGATCACAATTTCTTCGCCTTGTCATACCCACGGGATTGGTTTTGTTTTTTTGGAGGGGGAGGGTGGTATTAAACCTGGGTTCTCATGAATGTTCAACAAGTGCTCTACCATAAAGGAAACCTCATTTGGCTTTTCTTTTTGAGATAAGACTTAGTTTCCCAATTGGCTCTTGAACTCACTCTGTCTCCCATGCTGGTCTTGAACTTAGTCCTTTTGCCACAGTTTTCTGAATAGCTGGGATTATAGGTCTTCAACCCCAGGCCCTGTCCACATGTGGGATCTTAGAAGGGGGCCATGTGTACCCCAGCACATTGTCCAGCTTACCCCAGTAGGTGGAAATCCAGGCACAGGGAAGCCGCACAGCCTAGTTAGACCTTGTTACTGAAAGACTTTAAAGCTGACTGCAACCTTTGTCAGGGGAAGAAATACTATTTATGTCCTTTACCCTCAGGTCCTCAGGTCCAGTTAAGAAAGACTGTGATTGGACTGGAGAGATGGCTCAGTGGTTAGAAGCACTGGCTGCTCTGCCAGAGGTACTGAGTTCAATTCCCAGCAACCACTTGGTGGCTCACGATCTTCTATAATGGGATCCAATGCCCTCTTCTGGTGTGTCTGAAGACAGCTACAGTATACTCATACACACACACACACACATACATATAAAATAATTCTTTAAAAGAAAGGCTATGATCTGGAATGTAGAGGCTGGAATCTCACCTAGGAACTGACCTGCCTTCTACTCTGGATGTGGTGTGCAGAGGCATGTCCAGCACGAGCTGCCACCTGCCAAGCCCAGACTTATCTTCTTCCAGCTAGGAACCCTGGTCTAGAAGTGGCACTCGATGATGCTTAGAGGTCTAGGATGTGTGTGCTGTTTGTATAATGGCGGTGTGCCCACAAAAGTGCCATATGCAGATCTCCAGTGTGTTTTCTTTTTTCCAACCCCAGATTCAGCCCCCAGTGCCCCTCCCAGCATGCCAACACCCAGCTCCTTGAAGAGACCCCTCCTGCTCAGCAAGCGAACAGGCCTGGGGCTGGGTAGCCCAATGGGCCCTGTGAAGAATTACTCACATGCCAAGCAGCTACCTGTTGCACACCGCCCGAGTGTCTTCCAGTCCCCTGATGATGATGAGGAGGAGGACTATGAACAGTGGCTGGAAATCAAAGGTAAGTTGTAGAGCCGCCATGCCTTGTTCTACCCACCATCATGCCAGCTGTGCCTAGAACCTGGGACAAAGTGCTGTGGCTGGGTCAGCAGCTCACATTTGCCTAGGTGAAACTCTGAAGTTGGGGCAGAGTAAGCCACCATGGCAAGTTTTGGAGCAGCCCTTCTGAGAACAGTGCCTGCTGTCCCAGTCCATCCTAGAAGACTTTCCTGGACAGTGCTTCATGTAAACTGAGGCAAGAGCTGCTTTGGCTGTCTCCACATTTTGGGCCAGGGGTTTGGAATGTGAAAATTGGAAGATGCACTCCAACATAGGGGGTTGGTCTCTGGTCTCGGACTGACAGTGCTGAGGCTCATCTAGTAACCCATTCCATGTCATTAAGAACAAGGCCCTGTGACATACAGCAAGACCCTATGGAGAATTGACTGTGCATCCTGACACAGAGGACAGAGTGATCATTAGCTATGTCATGTCAACCTGTTCTGAATGAGGGTCCTCAGAGTAGGTTGGAGGGCACTTCTTAGGTGTTCTGTCCTTTCTCATGGCTCTGCTCATGCACTACAAGGGGCCTCCTGGCTCATCTTAAGGCCTTAGCACCTTTTTGGGACATTGATTGAAATGGCCTAAAACACACCTGCTTCTGTACATGCTAATCAGGTAGTATTCTAACTATGCAAGTGGGAGGAAGATGAATCTGGAAGAAAATCCAGCACAAAATGCCCCAGGACTCACTGGACCCTCACTGGTCATATGTGCCTTTATACTCTTTATCCCATTACTATGCTTCCTGGCAATCAAACAACAAGGAATATAAGATTAGCTATAGGCTCAACATCTGCCCTAATGGCCAGACACCAGCTGACCGTGAGCTATTTTCCTTGTGATTCTCATAAAAGGACATTATCCATTACTGTGACTGACAGACTCGGCCTTAGGACTAGGCAAAGAGAACTACAAAAGCAAGTCCCACCTGCCTCATACAGGCAGCTTATCCTCCTGTAAAGAGATATCTTGGGCTGGGGATGCGGCTCAGCTGGTACAGTACTTGTCTAGCAGGTACAAAATCCTGGATCCCATTCTCAGAACAGCATAACGCATGGTGGTAAAAGTCTGTTATTGCAGTACTCAGAAGGTTGAAGCAAGAGGATGGGGAATTTAGGCTAACCTTAAACTAGTCCAGGTATGGATATGTGTCTCAAAACAAAACAAAACAAACAAAAATTTAACATTATATCTATGAGGTAGAGCTTGAGCTTGAGTGGTTGTCCTGGTGCCCAGAGCTGCCAGCATAGTTTCCCAGCACAAACAGACCATTTGCCAAACCGCTGGCTGTAAGTGTATGGGGGTGCAAGAGATTACAGGAGATTATCCTAGAGTGCTGTATGGCAGGGTCAAGGAGGAGTCCAGCAGAAATATCTGGGATTATGTCCAGAGTACTTGGGAGCCAGCTTCAAGATAGTGAAATGAAGTCCATCCAGCCTTCAGATCAGGGTGTGTAATCTTTTTTTTTTTTTTTTGGTTTTTCGAGACAGGGTTTCTCTGTATAGCCCTGGCTGTCCTGGAACTCACTCTGTAGACCAGGCTGGCCTTGAACTCAGAAATCCGCCTGCCTCTGCCTCCCCAGTGCTGGGATTAAAGGCGTGCGCCACCACCGTCTGGCTATGTGTAATCATTTTTAAAGGAGATGTTGTTAGAGCTGGAAAGATAGCTCAGTCAGGAAAGTACTTGGCTTTCTCACGGCTCCTAAGCATGGGGACCTGCTTGGTTTGAGTGCAAATCCCACATTGAAGAGCAAAAGAAAATACTGGATGTGGTGACATTGCTATAATCACAATGCTGGCGCTGTAGAGACAGGTAGGGCTTACCAGCCAGCCAGCTTAGTATACTTGACAAATTCCAGGGGAGACACTAAATCAGAAATTAAAATTTAAAAAAGAAAATAAAAAAGTTGGGGAGATGGTTCAACAATTAAAAGCACTTGCTGCTCTTTCAGAGAACCGAGTTTGGTTCCTAGTGCCCACATGATGACTCAAAACCATTTGCAGCCACCATTTACATAGCACATAGACATGCACACTGACAAAACACTCAAAAACAAACTAAATCTTTTAAAAAGACAAAAGGAAAGAAAAAAGGTTGAAGAACTACTTTGGCCTCATCTTCACATGCGCACACATACATTTGCATATACGTACAAAAGAAGTCACCATCTTTTAAAAGCACCTGGGCATGGTGGCTTACACCTTTAACTCCAGCACTCTGGAGACAGGTAGAGTTCAAGGCCATCCTTATTTCCAAGTCTTTCCAGGATTTCCAGGACTACACTGAGAAACAAAATAAAATCCCTGAGTGGAAGGGGGAGACCTAGAATGAAAAGGAACCAATGCATTATGCTGAAAACTAGCAAATTCAAAAGAAAGCAAAAAACTGTAGAGCTAGCAAGGTTGTTTAATGGTTTGAGTACCAGCTGCTCTTAAAAAGGATGTGGGTTCGGTTCAAAGGACCTACATGGTATCTCACACCCTTAACTCCAGTTTCAGGGGATCCAACACCCTTTTTTTTTTGGCTTCTATTGTCACCGTATACACTTAGAAAAGCTTAAAGATAATTTTTGTAAAGGACATTAAGCCACACATACACACACATACAGAGACAGACAGACAGACAGACAGAACACACACCCACACACACACCCACACACACACTTCCCAGCGGCCCTTGAAGATGGCTTACCTAACTGCTAGAGGCCCTGACACCTGTCACCTGCCAGATTATCTGATTGTGGAGACCAAGCACACCTCCACAGAGCTGTGTGTATGGGTAGTCAGCAGCCTCCTGCTTCTCCCAGTCCTCTCCTCTGTCATTGCGGTCTATAGAGAGATTGTACCTAGTGACTGTTGGGTGTGTGAGTTGGAGCCCTGTACTGACAGCCTCCTTAAAGTTTCACCCCCAGAGGGAGCCGAGACTCGGAGAGTGATAGAGAAGCTGGCCCGTTTTGTGGCAGAAGGAGGCCCTGAGCTAGAGAAAGTAGCTATGGAGGACTACAAGGATAACCCGGCCTTCACGTGAGTACTGCTGGGGCAGTGCCATGCTGCTCACATTTGTGGTCATACATATAATTGTGGAAACTAGACCCAGCCTGGGCCAGGGACCTCCCTGTCTGTGGAGCTCTGGCTAAAGCTCAGGGCCTCTTGTGTGCTAAGCAAGGACTCTAATGTTGAGCCACATCCCGGCCCCAAAGGAGGATATTTCTGTAATTCGGGAGGAAGTGCTGGGGTTAGACTCCAGGGTCTCACTCTGCTGCTTGTGCACCCAGCCTTAGGCACTTTCTGAATGCCCTGCTTATTAGGGCTCTGCAGTGAAGCCTCAGCTTCACCTACCACTGAAACTCATTTCCAATGTCCAAATCTTCTTTCCAGATTTTTACATGATAAGAATAGCAGGGAATTCCTGTACTACAGAAAGAAGGTAGCTGAGATCAGGAAAGAAGCCCAAAAGCCACAGGCAGCCACCCAGAAAGGTAAGTGGTCATAGGAAGGCAGGGAACACTGTGGTATGTGGGCAGCCAAAGCCTATGCTCTCATGGGCAGTGGGAGTTTCCCTGTGGGTACACCAATATACCCCCCAGGGCCTAACTGTATTCTGAACATCAGGCTTGGCTCTAAGGTGTAGGGTTGTGGCATGTCAGGAGCCCCATGGGGGCTGGGGTTCTGTACAGATGCTCATTCAAACATGGGAATGGGCCTAGGGAACATTTGCTTGTCATTCTGACAAGATTTAGTCATCTTTAGCTCCATATGTGCCCAGGGCAGGTGTGGTACCTGAGGCCAAGAGGGTGGGCTACGGATAAACAGCAGGAGGTGGATATGATGGGTCTGTGGGTCAGGGGCTCTGATGGGCAACAGGAGTCTGACACGTGAAACATAATTGAATCACTTCACACTTCTGCTTTGTCCTCCCCAGGAAAAGAGGGTGAGCCCCCCAGTGCCATGTACTTTTGAGGTGGGGCGGGTGGGGTGGGATTGTATAGTTGTGATATTTCTCTGGCTTTGGTCCCAATAGTAATCTGATTCCTGTTTGCCTGTCTCTCTTTGCACCGTTCTTAAGCCAAGCCCCGCTCACTTCCGAGGGGCTTTTAGCAGGAATTAGGCTGTTGGGTGTGGTGAGTTGAGCTCAGTACTGACAGCCTGCTTAAAGTTTCACCCCCAGAGGACGAAGAAGCCAAGAACCTTGCAGAAAAGTTGGCCAGGTTCATAGCAGACGGGGGTCCTGAAGTGGAGACCATCGCCCTCCAGAACAACCGTGAGAATCAGGCCTTCAGGTAAGGCTCTGGGTGCAAATATGGACAGTGGACTGGAGGGAGCAAAGGTTTGTTTTGACTCAGTTTTGGATGCTGTCCTCTCTTGTGACTGGGAAAGCAGAATGGTTTATGGTGTCTTCACGGCAAGGAAGCAGAGCACACCTGGATCAGGGGCCAGATCACAGCCGAAGGCACCCTGAAGGCTCCCTCCAGGGTGTCACCATAACTTAAGTTAGCTTGTAGGAGATATTTCACATTCAGCTCACCTAAGCCGTGGCTTATGCAGAAGAAAGTACAGGACAGGGACTCTAACCTAGGAGTTTCTTTTTTTCTTTTTTCTTATTAAGAGACAGGGTCTCACTATGTAGCCGTGGCTGTCCTAGAACTAGCTCTGTAGACCAAGCTGGCCTGGAACTCTAGATGATCCTACCTCTGCCTCCCAAGTGCTACCACACTGGGCTAGCCTGGGAGTTTCTGACTCCAGAGCTCATGAATGTGTTTCTGTAGTGGTATCTGAACAGACACTGGATTTTTAGGTCTCTTTCTCCTATGTGTCTTACATAGCAATTACTTTGTTGCCTGGCAGTTGCTGGCTGGGGGCAGGCTGGACTCATGGCTCATAAAAGGGTTTATGTTGTCTTGGGATGTCTTTTATGATGAGGGAGCATAGGGATCAGGAGTCTTCAGGTGTGAGGAGAGGGGATGCATCCTGTGTTCTGATCCCAAAGAGGCCTAGATCACTTTCAGACCCACCTATGAGGTAATCCTGAAGTTCAGACTCATTCTGCCATCTGCTCTGTGGTCTAGAGGGCAGTATGCTGTGGGACTGAAGGGGTCATCAGAGTCTAACTGTAGTGAGAACTACCTGCAACTCCTACTTCTCCTACATTAGTCTGTTGAATCTGGTATGACAGCTGTGTGCTACCAACACAGCCCAATAGACCCCGTTAAGTTATCTAATTGAGCTCACTTAAAGAAGAACTCTTGATTTTCATGTTCAGTTTGCTATAGAGGTCTGTCTGGCACAGACAGTTGAGAAGAGTGATGGGATTGTTCTGTGATCTCCTGACTCTCAGGAGGTCAAGGTCTAGCCCCATCCAGCCTGTTACTGACCTAAGCCTCCTGCCTGGCCCTTTGTCTGCATGGAGGGTCTGGCAGTAGATGCCTAGCCTTAGAACAAGCTGTCATTGACGATGAGCCAACCTGGGATGCAGGAAGGCTGACAAAAAGGTGGCTGACAGAAAACTATTCCCACACTCATCCTCATGACTCACTAGGTTGGGGAAGGAAATGGGGCATTTGTTTTCTGGCCCACACAGCATGAGTTCACATGAAATGGACAGCTCAGCCTTACTTGCTGAGGTAATTTTATTTCCTATTGTTGTGAAAAAGTTGCCTGACAAAAGCAACTTAGGGGAAAGGGGTTTATCTGGGCTCTCAGAGGAGAAAGGCAGCAGTAACTTACAGTAGCTAGTCACAGCCAGTCAAGAAGAGAACAGTAAATGTGCTCAGCATACTTCCTCCAGGCTGTTATAGAGTGTTATAGAGTGTTATAACCATTCCTCTGTGCAGGGAATGGTTCCTCCCACAGGAAGCAGCTCTTCATCCAACCAATGTAGTCAAAGCGACTCTCAGACATGTCCACAGTCCCCCATTGAGATACTCTTCCCAAATGATTCTAGACTGTGTCAAGTTGACATTGAAAACTAACCATCTTGGGATTACATATGAGGTAGCCATAAAGCCCGGGCTTGCCATGTAGACATGTTGCTGGTAACTCCTCTGTGTATTCCAGTCCACCTGTCTTAGCATTCCTGTCTTAGAAGGTGTGCCCATCACTCCTGGTCCCTTGGATACCCCAGTTAAATGCTTTGTGAGTTGGATGTTGTGGTTTATTCCCAGAGGAGAGGCAGATGGATTTGTGAGTTTAAGGCCAGCCAGGGCTACATAGTGAAACCTTATCTCAAAACACACAACAACAAAAAGAAAAAAAAACCCTTTGTAACCACAAATCAGAAAGCCAGATTCAGTTCTGGCATACTAAGTTCTTTTTTTGGTTTGGTTTGGTTTGATTTTTTTTTTTTTAGACAAGGTTTTTCTGTGTAGCCCTGGCTGTCCTGAAACTAACTCTGTATGTAGACCAGGCTGGCCTCCAAGTCAGAAATCCTCCTGCTCTGCCTTCCCAAGTGTTGGGATTAAAGGCATGTACCGCCACTGCCCGGCTTGATTGGTTTCTTATTCTGCAGTCCATGGTAAAAATACCAGAAGATGGGAGCTTACTTTTAGTTTACTTTAGTAGGTTTTTTGGTTTAGTTTTATGGGGGGGGTGGGGGGGGTTGTTTTCGTCTTTCAAGACAGGGTTTCTTTATGTAGCCCTAGTTGGTTGGCCTAGAACTCACACCTGCCTCTACCTTCAAGCAAGTGCTGGGATTAAAGGCATGAGCCTAGGATGGGTAGGTGGGTGTACATGTGTCTCACTATGCAGTTCTGGCTTGTCTAGAAACACTGACCTTGGATTTAAAAATCCTTCTATGTTTGCCTCCCAAATTAGAGAATTAAAGGCTATAGCTTTGTCTCTTACTTTTTTTAAAAAAAAAAAAATCTTTTTATTTTATATTTTATTAGTTTTAACACTCCCTGCATGCATATACGTGTAACATGTGATGGAGGCCAGAAGAAGAGGATGTCAGAGCCTGAGGAATGATACTGCTGTGAGCTGCCATGTGGATGCTGGGAACCAAACCCTAGACTTACGTAAGAGCAACCAGTGCTCTTAACCCTGGAGTCATCTTTCCAACCCCCTTGTCTCTTTTACAAGTGGCCTTTTTGGTCATGCTTATATACTATGGCTCAGGAATACAAAGGAGACACCACCATCTCCTACTCTTTCTGTCCTGCCCCTTCCAAATGGCAGATATTAGCAGGTTTCTTCTAGCTGTCTCAGAGGGCTTTTAGGGGTCTTTGCTTATACGGGAGAGATCCACAGTATCTGATCCTGTGCTGTCATCTTCTGCATCCTCTGGTGCCCCACCAAGCATTTTGTGAGCTACATGGCGAAACTATTCAAAGGCAACCTACCTCTGCTATGTGTGTGCAGACTATAATAATTATTCCCTGAATAGCACAGAGTAACTCTGTTGCTGTTGTGTCAGACATTCTGAGTCATTTGCAGCTCATTTTTTCCCTCAGGAAGGTGTATGGGCTCTGTTTAAATTACACCATTTTATAGGAGAGACAGCACCTGAGCACAAGAGAGTTAGATAGTATCAGGCTTCAGGCAGGCCCTGGGTGACCGAAGGTACAACTCTGCTGGGACCAGCCTCCAGGTCCATGGGTACAGGTCTGCTCCTCAATCCAGGATTTTTCTTGGTATTTGCCACATGAAATTGGGAACACTGGGCCAAGTTACTCCATTCTACCCTGTAAGAGAAACAGGGAGTGGAGAAGAGCTGGCATCTTTGTCACTCAGTTCTACTGTATTCCCAGCTGCCTCAGGACAAAGGTGAGCTTTCTGCCTACAGTTTCTAGGGGAAGAGTGCTTCTGCCTCCAAGCCACTTACTCTAAGGTGGGGCTGGAGCCCCAACCTGTGTCCTTCATTGTCAACCTGTGGGGATTCACTGGAGATATTTGAAAGAGGGGTATCCAAGATCTATGTACAGTTACCAAGGATTTTCTGATGTAAGGTCATTGCTGTGTTGGAGGCTCTGAGGGTGCCTGTCACATCCCCAGCAGGAACCTCGATGACTGATGGCACCTAAATAGGTGGCCAGGCTTGCAGTAGCCTCTGGGTGAGCCTGACTAAACAGTGATGCTTACAACCCTGAGTGCATATCTGTTCTGACCCCAGTAGCAGGTCCAGGTCTCATCCTAGCTATGGTGTCCCCCATTTATTTTTTATTTTTTATTTTTTTGCAGTTTTCTCTATGATTCCAACAGCCAAGGGTACAGATACTACAGGCAAAAGCTGGAGGAGTTCCGGAAAGCCAAGGCGGGCTCCACAGGCTCCCTCCCTGCTCCTTCTCCCAACCTCAGCCTGCGGCGAAAGTCTGCCCCAGAAGCCCTGTCAGGGGCTGTGCCCCCCATCACTGCCTGCCCCACTCCAGTGGCCCCAGCGCCTGCTGTCAACCCCACTTCATCCATCCCTGGGAAGCCTACCGCCACAGCCGCTGTGAAGAGGAAGCGGAAGAGCCGGTGGGGGCCTGAAGAAGAAAAAGTGGAGCTTCCACCTGCTGAACTGGCACAGAGGGACATAGATGCCTCACCTTCACCTCTGTCAGGTGGGGGCCCTTTATTGGTGGTCCTGGGGGTTATTTGAGAGCATGGGCCACCTTTTACTCCCTTCTCTGGCTGGGTACTCTGGACTATTTGTGTATAGACACCTGTGCAACTGGAACTGGCCCTCAGTCTCTAGTGGGGATTGGATCTAGGATCACGCCAACACCAAAGCCTGTGACTATCCATGGCCCTTTTATACAGGTACATACTCAGAGCCAAGCTTGGTGGCATAGCCATTTATCCCAGAAAGCAATATCAGGGGAATTGAAAGTTCCAGGCCAGTCCTGTCTCAAAACATACACATACACACATGTCCATCCTAGTAGGTGTGAAACAGTCTCATTGTAGTTTTTGGTTTGGTGGGCAATGTTTTGAGAGTCTCATGTAACTGAGGATGACCAGATCCCCAACCCTCTACCTCCATGATCCTGGGATGGTATGTTCTTCCGTTCTTGGCAAAGTGTAGTAAGTAGCATTTTACTCCAGAAGGTGTGTATGGTGGGCAAGGAAATAAGGTTAAGGGTTATAGTGTGCTGGACATGATAACACACAGTTTAATCCCAGCATTCAGGAGGCAGGGGCAGGTTAATCTTTTGAGTTTGGGGCCAGTTCTGTCTACATAGTAAGCTCTAGGCTAGCCAGGTCGGCATATTGAAGATGCCTCCCCAAACAACAAGAACATCAGAGGACAGATGATACATTGCTTTTGATACAGTGTCAAACCGGGGGCCTTGAGCATGCTAGGCAGGCTTGATACAGTGCAGCTTCTGAGTTTTCAGGCGACAGGTCTGCATGTATATCTGTGAGCTACATATATGTGTTGCTCACAGAGGCCAGAAGAAGGTAGCCTGTCCCCTGGGACTGGAGTTATAGGTGGTTGTGAGCTTCCATGTGGGAGCTAGGAATCAAGCCCAGGTCCTCTGGAAGAGCAGCCAGTGCTCTTAAGCACTGAGGCATATTTCCAGTTCTCTAGTCTCTTTTGAGGCAGAGTCTTATATAACCAAAGCTGTTTTCAAATTTCTACTATGTGACTGAGACTGACTGAAACTTCTGATCCTCCTGCTTCCACCTCCCGGTGCTGAGATGATATGTGTCCCACTATGGCTGGATTGGGTTTCCATGAACAGCTGTCTCTTGCAGGTGGCAGGTCTGATATCTGTCTGGAGTTGGACCCATTTGTCTTCTTAACTTCACTCTGGTTAGGATCTGTGTATCACCATATGACTTAAGAAAACACAAACAGGCATCTTCTCTCTTTTTTTTTTTTTCCTTTTTTTTTTTTTTTTTTTTTTTGTTTTTTTTTTTTGTTTTTTCGAGACAGGGTTTCTCTGTATAGCCCTGGCTGTCCTGGAACTCACTCTGTAGACCAGGCTGGCCTCAAACTCAGAAATCCGCCTGCCTCTGCCTCCCAAGTGCTGGGATTAAAGGTGTGCGCCACCACCACCCAGCCAGGCATCTTCTCTCGCTCCTCAGTTTTCCAGGAAAGCTTTCAGTCTTTTTGCCACTAGGCTTTTTGTTTTATATATCTGTGTGCTCTCTGGATCGAGTCCTCTCCACCATGCTGAACAAGTCCACTGCCACCACTCTAGCCTCAGCTCTTGGTGATGTTTTATGTAGTTGCTGTACCCATTGTTAGAAATGCCATTTTCAGGGTTGTGGTATGGCTCAGCAGTGAAAGCTGTCTTGTCAGTCATTACAGGTCCTGGGCTCCCCCCACAGCTGCTGGTGTAAAAGTAGCACATTACACTCTCTAACCTGCAGGATGCTCTTTCCCCTTCAGTGCTGTCAACTTTTGCTTAATGTGTTTTGGAGGCTTTTTAAAATGTGTATGAGTCCACAGTTCCCTCTTCTTAAATAACATACATAAAACCAGCCAGTACAGCTCCACAGGAAAGGTGGTTTCTGCACCATATGCATGATTGACACATTCAAAGCCTAGAAGAAGGTGGCATCAGATCCCCTGGAGCTGGAGTTACAGTTGGTTGTGACCACCATGTAGATGGTGGGAAATGAACCCCATGTTCTCTGGAAGAGCACCTACCACCCATTGCTGAGCCATCTCCATCCCAGTCGATTTGTTGGTGGTGATCTTTTCAGTCAGTGAATTAGGGTCTCATTGTACAGCTTGGAAGCCACTAGGTAAACTAGGCTGACCTTGAACTCAAGATCAGTCTGCTTCTGCCTCCCAAATGCTAGGATTAAAGGTGTGTTCCGCCATGTGTATGCTAGAAGCGTGTCTGTTTCTGTCTTGTCTGTCTGTGTGTATGGTTTGCAGTCAGCCTCTGTTCCAGGTCACACAGGTGGTCCTAGTCTCTGTCCTAGGCAAGCACATGGCTTACGTCCTCATCATAGAATATTCAGGAAATATTCAGATAAGGAGCTACCATAGCTAGCACAGTCACCTTTGACCTTTACTCTTCACAGCAGTTTGAGGGACAGCCAGCATATCTCTTATTTCTTGCCACAAGCTCACATGGGTATGGGATGGTCTTCTGTCATCTAAGCTGAGAGTCAATGACTGAGGAACTTTGCCTGCCATCTGGCTCATCCTCCTACCCACCACCATCCCCCTTCCCAGTCATTCACATTAGTAAGAAAATGGCCCCTGTCTTAGTTAAGGTTACTATTGCTATGATGAAACACCATCAACAAAAGCAAGTTGTGGAAGAAAGAATTTATTTGGCTAATACTTTCACATCATTGTTCATCAGTGAAGGAAGTCAGAACAGGAACTCCAACAGGGCAGGAACCTGGAGGCAGGAGCTGATGCAGAGGCCACAGAGGGGTGCTGCTTACTGGCTTCTCTGTGTGGCTTGCTTTACTTTTTTGCAGGACCCAGGACCACCAACCCAGGGATGGCACCGTCTGTGATGGGCTAAACCCTCCCCCATCAATCACTAATTAAGAAAATACTCTATTGGTTTGTGAACAGCCAGATCTTATAGAGGCATTTTCTCAGTCAACGTTCTTTCTTCTCAAATAACTACATAAGACCAGCCAGGATAGCTCCACAGGAAAGCGTATTCTCCTGGGGCCTGTGGGTGCGCATCCTGGCTAGCTCTGAGGGCCAGTCATCTCTAGCCCTACCCTGAGAGGGCTTTTTAACCAAGGAGAAAAGCTCCTGAGCTTGATAGTGCCAGTTGGGGGCTAAGAAACAGCCTGCCCCTTACGGCTGGGTGCTTCTGCTGGCCACAGAAAATCCAGAGCCCTGAAGACGAGGGCACCAAAGCTGTTGTCCAGAGTAGCAGCACAGGCCCCAGACAGTGGGCCAAGGTTTACATCCCAATGGTTTCTGTGTTGTCTTTGTCTGAGAGCACTCACTGCCTGTCTGGTTGAGTGGCAAAAAAAAGGTCCCTTCTTCTCAGCCTCATGGGTTCCCACACCCATGTGTGCTCCTGCAGCTTCTCAAGCAAAGATCAGGGGTACACTGGGAGCCTAGGAAAGCCTGGGGCTTCATGTATGCGGGCCAAACACTGTTCCCCCTGAACCTCATCCATCCCTAGTGGGCAATTCTGAAGGGCAGTACCCCAGCCCTAGGACTTGAACTCAGCCCTTTCCTAGAGCACTCTGTGTAAGCATGTAAAGATCTGGCTTCCCTTCCCAGAGGTGTTTGGTGGCTTCCGTCAACCAGACAGGCTATCACAGCACTTTCCTCATGGTTCAGTGCAGCTCTGCCCCAAGTTCAAAAGATAATGCAAAATTTAAATGTCAGTAGCTTTGAGGATAGCTGGTTATCTTCCCCGAGGGAGCCACTTGGTAGAGTCTTATGTCAGACTAAATCCAATGGGCATCTACACCAGATAGCATGTGCATGGCTCATGGGCATGTACATAACTCAGCTCCTTTATGTTGCTTTGCTAGGCCTCTGTCCTGTCATCATTAGCGTGTGGTGTTGAGTGAGGACTTGGGGCAGGGATATGGGGCCCTCTCTGATCCTTAGCCACATCTGTGTGTGGCTAAGGGGTTGTGAAGCGTCCTTGGAGGCGTTCTAAAGATGTGAATAACCAGAGCACATGAGGACGTCCACAGGAGAGTTTCCTGCATGGGGTGCCATGGGGGGAGTGCCACTTTCTTAATGTCCTGTCCTCTGTTTTCTGGTTCTAGTTCAGGATCTCAAGGGGCTTGGCTATGAGAAGGGGAAACCTGTGGGCCTGGTGGGTGTCACAGAGCTGTCTGATGCACAAAAGAAGCAGCTGAAGGAGCAGCAGGAGGTAAGGCCATAGGTGGATGACTCAGCTCTGCCCAAAGATGAAGGGTCACATGAGTATCGATGTATGAGTGCTATCTGAGGAGTCCCTGACAGGCAAGTCCCCAGGACCTATAGACTGTTCCTAAAGAGAGGTCTCCCATTTGCTCTCCCCTTCCCCAGCTTCCTCCAGTGTCTGGGTATTCTCCTTTTTTTTGCTCTGGGACCCTGATGATCTGAGACATTGATGTCAGACCTCACCATTAAGATTAAGTGGGATCAGAGCCCCTAGCCCCACCTTGCCATAGGCCTGCAGCCTGATATCAGCTACTGTCCTTGTTCTGTGACTGAGAGTCCCTATCCATGCTGGGACATGGATGTGACAGGCTGCTGCATTTCTTCCCCTGCCCTGCTCTTCTGAGCAAGGAGATATTCTCAGTAAGCACTTGCCTGCCCACTCCACAGATGCAGCAGATGTATGACATGATTATGCAGCACAAGCGTGCCATGCAAGATATGCAGCTGCTGTGGGAGAAGGCGCTGCAGCAACACCAGCATGGCTATGACAGTGATGAGGAGGTAGACAGTGAACTGGGCACCTGGGAGCACCAGCTGCGACGCATGGAGATGGACAAGACACGGGGTAAGTGGGGCATGAAAGGAGGGTGAACCCCACTTACCTGCACCACTTGGCCGTGGCACACGGTTCAGAGGCTTCACCTCTGCCTCTCTCTCCTCAGTGAGGGGGGTGAATCTTCACAAGCAGTCCAGAAGTAGCACCATTACTATGGACTACGGCCTCATCCCTTACCACTCATCTTCCTCTCCTCTCTGAGCAGAGTGGGCAGAGCAGCTGACACAGATGGGTCGGGGCAAGCACTTCATCGGTGACTTTCTACCCCCTGATGAGCTGGAGAAGTTCATGGAGACCTTCAAGGCCCTGAAGGTGGGGAAGCTGATGGGCAGGCACTGACAGGAAGGGAATTAGCATAGTACAGTGTCTTCCAGCCAGAGGGAAATCACACTTTCAGAGCTGGGGCCCAGGGATAGCTTTTT
>NW_022196905.1:208924614-208929124 GCF_008632895.1 Mastomys coucha
GCGTGGTCTTGTCATGCAGTCCTCACTGATCTGGAACTTGTGTAGACCAGACTAGCCTTGTTCTTTTGTCATGTACCTCTGCCACCCAATTACAGAAAGGCACCGTCCTGCATGCTGCCCCACTGGGGTGGGCTCAAGAACCAGTGGGCTGATGAGACATGAATTGGCTTCTCTTTGTATCCCATAGCCACGTCTGTTTAGCATTCTGTGTGACAGATTGTTCCCAAGCTGGGTATTCAGAACAAATTGCTCTTAGAACATGAGCTACTCTTTGCCAGTAAACTGTTAACGTCCCAAGCGGGCCGTGTCAATGGTTACCTTGCCCGTTTTGACTTGAGTGCCTGGAAGCTCACTTCCAGCCCCCTGGAGACAGCATGAGGATGAAGAGCTTGATTTCATTCACTGGAGTCAGCCACTGATGGCTGGGGCACATGGTGGTAGCAGTCTGGCCTGAGGCTAACTAAGATCAAGTTGGGCAGGCATTGGAGCCAGACCTGGGGCCTAGGGACAGCTCTAGGCCCAGTGGCTGGCAACTTTCTCCTCTTTTCTGTTGCAGGAGGGCAGAGAGCCAGACTACTCAGAGTACAAGGAGTTTAAACTGACGGTGGAAAACATTGGCTACCAGATGCTCATGAAGATGGGCTGGAAGGAAGGCGAGGGGCTAGGCACTGAGGGCCAGGGCATCAAGAACCCAGTGAACAAGTGAGTGCTGTCACAGAGCTTGCAGGGAGCACACAGATGGACACGTCCTAAGGTTCTAGAAACTAGTGACAACTAGTTCTAGTTTCACTAGTATGTGAAGCCTTGCTGCCCATACTGCTTGACCTTGACGCTGGCCTCTGAACCCCATGTCTGGATGAATTTAGGCCCTGCCAACTCTGCCACCAGTTCCCACCCCAGTACCCTGTAGCCCTTCCTGTCTGTCTCATCTTGGTTCCTACTCACGACTGCTGGCTTTCCACAGGGGTGCCACCACAATAGATGGAGCTGGCTTTGGCATCGACCGGCCAGCTGAGCTCTCCAAGGAGGATGATGAGTACGAGGCCTTCCGCAAGAGGATGATGCTGGCCTACCGATTCCGGCCCAACCCCCTGGTGCGTGCCTCCCTGCCTCCCCTGCTCCAGCCCTCACAGGATGTCAGCTCTGCTGCCTGGAATGTTGTAGAGGGAGGACCTATGGTTTTCCACTAACTCTCTTTTGATCTTTCTGGCCTTCCACAGAACAACCCCAGACGGCCCTACTACTGAATATTCTGGAAATGCAAAGTCTACTTTCAGATCGGCCATCCTTGGACTGTGGAATGTTCTGGCATCCATCTCTACCCAGTTGTCACAAGTGTTGTGCTGTGTATTAAAGTCCCAATGCTCACCTCTCCAGCATCCCAGTTCCTGCTGTTGCCAGAAACCCCTTTGTCCCTCCTCCAGTCCCAGTGAGGCTCATCATTGAGTTCACAGTAACTGGAGACCAGCCAGTTGATTCAGACTTTACCCCAGGCAGAGGAAAAAAAGAGGCCTCCAAACACTTCGTGATATGTGCATGGGTTGGTGTGTACTGGGCACAGCTGGAGTGGGGGTAGGGCCTGTCTAGAGGCAGAGACCTGGGAGAGGGGCTGTCTCATGTATTACTCACTGCATAGCTACAGGAGCCCAGCTGGAGGCCTTGATGAACAAGTGGCCTCCTGGTGTCAGTCTTTGCAGCCTCATCCCATTTGTGCTGCCCTGGATCCTCCCCAGACCTCTCCAGCCAAAGTCCTCAAGAGAATAAGGAAGAGATAGATAAATCTGAATGCCCTACAGTCTTTTTTTTTTTTTTTTTTTTTGAGACAGGGTTTCTCTGTTTAGCCCTGGCTGTCCTGGAACTCACTCTGTAGACCAGGCTGGCCTCGAACTCAGAGATCTGCCTGCCTCTGCCTCCCAAGTGCTGGGATTAAAGGCGTGCGCCACCACCGCCCGGCTTTTTTCTTTTATTTTTTTTTTATTATTTTTTTTTTTTCCTACAGTCTTGCTCCTCTGGTCTTCCATCTCCCCAGTGTTTCCCTCTCCCGAATCCAAGGAAGATCTGGTATTTGGGCATGACACAAAAGGACCAAGAGTTGTCAGCTGTGAAAGGCAGAGCTGAGGGTAGGGCTAAGTAGTAGGAGTGTGGCCAGTGGCTGGGCTGCAGCTGTGTACAAGTTGTGAGTGTAGAGCCTGGGGGCGGGGCCATGTGGGGCGTGGCTGCGCTCCTGAGGCTCACTCCTGTGAGTAGGGCTGGGAGAGTTTGTGAATGGGGCTTAAGGAAGGGACTATGGTGGACTTGGTGAAGGGGCATCTCTACAGTCCAACCGCACAGGTGACTAGGATATGGGGGCGGAGCTATTAGCTGGGCGGAGGTAAGGGGGTGTGACTGCAGACGTGGGATGGCTGAAAACTGGGAAGGGACGCTGTGCAATCGTTAAATGAATTGAAAGAGGGAGCTTATGGGAGGAGTCTCGTGGTAGCAGGGCGGGGCCCCGCATACTGGCCAAGAACCCCAACACGGGAAAGGGTGGCGACCGGGACGGTGGCGACGCGCGGGGCGACCTTTGCGCAGGTCAGGTTCCTGGCAACCCAGAGCTCTGACGTGCTGCGGTCGTGGAGCCAAGCGTCCCGGAGGCCTCGCCGGGGTTGGGGAGCCGCTGCCATGGACATCCCGCCCGTAGCCGGCAGGACTGTGGCGTTGTCGCTCTGCGCCCTGCCAGTGTCCTACGTTCTCAACCAAGTTTCGGCGTTCTCACAGTGCGTTTTCGTCCATGAGGACCATGGGGCTGGAGGGAGTGTGAGGGGTAGCAAAGTACCATAGGATGGGAGCTGGGCCGGGGGGAACGCCCGTGCAAACAAAAATTCCTCTCCAGCCGCGCTGTCAGGAAGATGCAGTTGTAAGTTTCTGGGGAGCCAGAACTTATGGAGCCATAGTGGGTTGGGGCGTTTACAGGTATTCCAGGGATGCACGCTGTGCTGGTTCCAAAGTCGCCCGGGGTCAAAGTATTTTCCTAGATAAAGCCCAACTCACCCAACTCCCCTGGTATGCATGTGCTGTTCCATCACCTGTCTTCAGGCCTAGAGTCAACTCCCCCTACAAACAATGACTACCCTGCCCCGACTTCTATCTTTAGATAGACCCTGGAGGTCCAGCAAGGCCCTCACTCCAAACCTCAGCTGACCCAAACAGTTGGATAGAGAGGGCCTTAGCCTTAGGTCTGACTCCCTGGTACCTGTCTCCTGAGAGTCTGAGTGAGCCAAGTGCCCTCTGGGAGCCTAGGTCCCTTCATCTATCTGGGTTTCACTATAGTCATGGGTAAGGATCACAAGTTCTGTGCAGTGTCAAGATTAGTGTTATTGGCATTTGCTGGTTAAGTAAAACCAGGCTGGTGTTCATGAAATGTGGGTAGTTTAGGAGAATTGAACAAAAACTTGCTGTGTGGCACCAGACAGGTGGATTCCCCTCTCTGGGTTTTGGTTTGTTTGTCCAGCTGTGTTAAGGGAAGCCCAGAAGCCTGGCTTCTGATATCTATGCAGCTAGCTGAACTGTCTTATCAGGCTGTATAACTGAGGTATTACTGAGTAAGAATAGGGAGGAGCAGTTGGAGACATTTGGACTTTAGTTGGGAGAAACTGGGAGCCTCAGGGAAATACTAGATACCCTCCCATCCGAGCCCAACCACATGAAGGGTGAGGCTCAATGAGTGGCCAGGCAAATCCAAAGGGATGAGTGTTAGCTAAGGATGGAATTACTGGAACTAACAGAAATGGATAGGGAAATCAGAGAGGGCTTCCAGGGGAAGCAATATAGATAAGCTTTGAAGGATGTATAGGAGTTTGCCAAGTAGAAAACCTAACCAAGAAGCCACTGATGAAGAAGCCAAGTTTCCTTCTCCTTTGCTGGCACTTTGTGAATAATTCCTCCAGGAGGTCTCAGCCAAGCATGGCCTCCCTGGGTTTTCCCCCAGGCCCCTGTGTGTGGTGCTGCTGAGTGCTCTGATACTGGGTCTGCTCTTCGTGGCAGTCTACAGCCTATCTCATGGGGAGATCACCTACGACCCTCTCTATGCTGGTGAGTCACTGGGAGGTGCCGGGGAGCAGGGTTCTCTGGGCAAAGGCCTCCGTAGACTTGGGACAGACCCAAGGACCTCTGTTAGTCTTTGAATGGTTCCCATTAACTGTGGAACTCAGAGGGCCTAGAATACCATTAGACTGGAGAACCCCAAAGGGTGTCTTCAGAGGTGGAACTCCAGAGAGAAGTAATTATGCCTCTCTCCTCTATGCCCTCCCCAGGACTCATGTAGCCTGAGCTGACCCAAACTCTTAATCTTCCTGCCTCTACCTGAGTTCTGAATGCTGGAATAACAGTGGCACTTTGTCCAGCTCGACTTGAGACTTCCTTCATCACATATGTAGAATGTAGAATGGGGGCTATTATGTTTGGCCTGGTCACTTTGCCTTGGACCTGATGTTTCTCTTTTTCTTTCTTTCTTTTCTTTCTTCCTTTCTCT
>NW_022196905.1:208929134-208945603 GCF_008632895.1 Mastomys coucha
CCCCCCCCCGAGACAGGGTTTGTCTGTATAGCCTTGACTGTCCTGGAACTCACTCTGTAGACCAGGCTGGCCTCAAACCCAGAAATCAGCCTGCCTCTGCCTCCCAAGTGCTGGGATTAAAGGTGTGCGCCACCACTGCCAGGCTGATGTTTCAAGCCCAATTATAACCTGAACTAAAAGCTAGTGGTGCTGAGAGCCTGTAATCCCAACACTTGGGAATCTGCAGCAGGAGGATTTTTATTTGTCCCAGGGCAGCCTAGGCTGCAGACCCTGTGTCAAAAGAACAGGACCATTGTGTTGGCTTTAGCCACACCCATACTTGGCCCTGTCCTTGCCATGTCAAACCCACTTACCCGCTCAGTCCCACCTTCTCTGTCTCCAGTCTTTGTGATCTTCTCCTTCACCTCGCTGGTGGACCTTGTCATTGCACTCCAAGAAGATGGCTACGTGGTGGGCTTCATGGATTTCTACACCAAGGAGGTAGTGTGGGATGGCTGGGTGTGGTCCTGGCCCCATCGTGCATGCTCCTGAGCCCCACTCCTGCCCACAGGGCGAACCCTACCTACGCACCGCACATGGCATCTTCATCTGCTACTGGGACGGTACTGTGCACTACCTGCTCTATCTGACAATGGCTGGTGCCATCCGCAAAAGGTGAGGGGCGACAGAAAACTAAGAACCCAGGAGGAGGTTGATTTCTGGAATGGGTCTCTAGGGAACCAGAAGTGTTTGAGAAGGGGTATGATCACCCGGGGATGGCTAGAGGACATTTCCAGGTTGTCAACAGGTATGGCTGGCTGGAGACCCACATCTTCAATGATACCATTGGTATCATTCCCAGTGCTTATTGTCCCTGTGTGAGGTGCCATCCAGGCACATACTGAGCATGCTCAAGTCCATCTCTGGCAACCAAAAATAAATAAATAAATAGCCCAAGAGGGACCCAGAGGTAAAGATCCAATGTGGCCTCTGGACCCTAGCAAGGGCTTGAGGTGGAGGACTAGTGTGCCACAGCTATCCCCCTTCCCTTCCCAGGAAAGGATACCGGAACCTTGGGCTCTACTGGCTGGGGTCCTTCGCCATGAGCCTCCTGGTGTTTCTCCCGGGAAACATCCTTGGTAAGGACACAGACCCTGAAAGTCCAGCCCTTCACATGTCTAAATAACCCTTGGCCAGCAGCCAGTACACTCTCTACCCCCTTTCCACATGGAAGTAAAGGGGAGATGGTATTAATCCTGATTCCTCTTAGGGTTTCCCAGAATGCTCTTCACAGAGGAAGGGAGTTTAATGAAGGCTTGCTGAGGAGGTTTTTGAAGATAGGGCCGAGAGGCAGAGGCAGGCAGATTTCTGAGTTCAAGGACAGCCTGGTCTACAGAGTGAGTTCCAGGAAGCCAGGGCTACACAGAGAAACCCTGTCTCAAAACAAAAAACAAAAAACAAAAAGCAACAAACAAAAACAAGCAAACAAACAAAAACCTGTTTATTGTCATGGCAGAAACCGTACCAATTTCTTAGGGTGGGCCTGAGATTAAATACCTTTTGCAGGGAGGAATGTATGGGAAGGGAAGCCTATTGGCTAAGCCCTCTGGGCCTCTGAGTACCTCATTAACTTGGAGAACTCTGTTTGGGGCCTATGTGACCACAGGACATGTTTCCTTATGTGAGAAACATGGCATGTGTTCCAAGTCAGGAGTCTGGCAAGGATCTGGGAGTTACCTAAGCCTCAGGTGTGTGCCCACCAAGTCGCCGGGTCTCTACCTACTCAACCTTACCATCCTGGCATGGTTTTATGTCCCACAGAGGACATCCAAGTTGGGAAGCAAAGGTACCCACACAAGTGTCAGGTCTATATTCAGGAGGCCAGGGTTAGGAGTGTGCTGGGAAGCCATGAAGATAAAAGAGCTTGAGCAAGTATAGTGTAACTCAAGATGTCCAGGTGGGGCTCTTGCATGGCCCAGTTGCCATAAGGAGCTCCTCCCTGAGTCACATCCTCTCCTCACCCTGGCAGGTAAATACAGTTCAGAGATGAGGCCTACCTTCCTCCTCGCCATCCTCTACCTGCTGGTTCCATGCTGGGCCGGCGTGAGGATCTTCAACCAATCCCGTGCACCAACCTCCTATACCCCTGGCATGGTGAGTGCCTCCGCCAATACCCAACCTAGGCCATGAATGGTGGCCTGTGCCTATCATCCCAGCACTGGGGAAACGGGGGCAGGATTACCATGAGGTCAAGACCAGCATGGGCTTTATGGTAAGATTGTCTCAAAACTTCAGGGGCTCAAATGTGGCTTGGCAGTAGGACATTGGCCTAGAATCACCCAGAAGGGGCTAGGTGTATGGCTTAGGGTTAGAACACTCGCCCAGGTTATAGGAGCCTTAGGCTTACCATTAGTTCATGTCTAAATGGCTGTACACTTGGGAGAGCCTCCTTGGCACACAGGAAGAGAGGAGGGAGCACTCATTGAGCATCTGCTGGGTCCTGATCTCTCTGGCTAACTCTGACTTCCTCCCATGGGGCAGGTACAGGAAGAACAGAAGAAGAGTCTCCTACAGCGTCCGGCTGACCTGACACTTACAGTATACTTCATCCTTGCTGCGCTTTTCACTGTTTTCCGGGGCCTGGTGAGTCTGCCTTGGCTGCCCCACTCTTTCACCTCCAGTCTCTCTTTTTAGCTTGCTCCTCCCAAATTTATTTCCTTATTCACTGTCAAATGGACAGCGTTCTTCTATCTGATCACTCAAGGAAGTTCTTCACCAAGTCTGACCTGAATGTTTCATGTCAAACACCTATTTCCTGTAACCACTTCTCTGCAATCTTGGTGAACCCCAAGGCAAGGGGAGAGAAACAGGGAGGGCTGAGAGGGGCCAGAGTGGTTATGGTGGGTTCAGCTTGAGAGCTGGAGTAGGGAGGGGCTTTGTGAGGTGTTTGACATGGACAGTGTTTTTCTGTGTACCTTAGGTGGTACTTGACTGCCCCACAGATGCCTGCTTCATCTATATTTACCAATATGAGCCATACCTTCGGGACCCTGTGGCCTACCCAAAGTTGCAGGTGAGAGGTCAGATGGGAGGAGCAGGCTATGGTCCTGCCTAAGCTTCTCTGAAGCCCTTGCCAAGCCCCTGCCAGCCAGGCACAGGCACATCTGAACTTGGGGTCTGGTGAGATACAAGTGCTTAAGGACACATCCCAGAAGCACCCCAGGGTTTCACCCATCCCCTTGGTCACCATAGGATTTAAGAACATGTCTCATTCAGGCTCTGATTAGCCCAGCCTGAATCAGATACCCTGGTTAATCAGGTTAGCCTTGGAAGTAGGGTGTTCCCATTTGCTAGGCCAGAGTCCTACAGCTGAGTACAGACTTAGTGTGGGTAATGGGAAGGACCCCATAGAGACAGAGAGGAGCCTTGTATAGACCCCCCACCTGTGTCCTCACGGGCTGTGGTCTCCCCTAGATGCTGATGTATTTGTTCTATGCTCTACCGTTCTACTGCCTGGCTGCATATGCCCTCACCTTCCCTGGCTGCTCCTGGCTGCCAGACTGGGCCTTGGTATTTGCTGGAGCCATTGGCCAGGTAAGGGGTGGGGATGGGATAAGGGTAGTGATGACAGACCCAGGCCCAGAATTCCCTAGCCTGGGGGAGATGGCTCGATGTACATACCCCTAGCCACAGGAAGCCCCAAGCACCCTCTTCAGAGCTGGAGAGAACCATAATGGCGTATGGCTCCCTGGTTCAATGCTTGCCTATACGTGCAAGCACATATCGTCCATCCCCCAGCACTGAAGAAACAAACAGAAACCCGGAAGGACAGGGTCTGAGAGGGACTGCAGAGTGGAAAGACTGTGCCCTATGAAGATGAACACAGGGAAGGGCCGGGATGAATGGCCCCAGTGTAGAAAGGCGTTAAAGAAGACACCAAGGGAGAGAGATGGGAGACATTGGAGCCAGATGTTGACGGTTTTGAACTCTGGCTCTGAACATGTGAGAGGAGGTAGCAAGCCATGGATGTATTTGAGCAGTGGACGGACCAGAGCTATTTCTGGGTTTCTGGTAGGAAGAAAAGGAGCCTAGGCCCAGCCAGAGCCGGGGACTCTGGAAGGAATCTGTGATGAGGAAGTGTAGCATTGGGCAGGAATGTTTAGAGCTGAACAGTTGCTTTGGGGAAGGTACCTGGGGATGTCGGCCTGACCTGCGCTCCCCCTGCATCCGTCCTGTGCCAGGCGCAGTTCTCACACATGGGTGCCTCCATGCACCCGCGCACACCCTTCACCTACCGCGTGCCAGAGGACACCTGGGCCACCTTCTTTCTGAGCAACCTGCTGTTTGCACTGGGTCCCCACCTGCTGGCTTTCCGCTGCCTGTGGCGGCCCGCCTTCTTCTTGAATGAAGCACCGCGGTCTTCGCCCCAGGACCAAATCAAGAAGCAGCAGTGAGCATGCGCATCTCTCTGCTAAGCTGTCTACCTGTGCTGCCTTCGTCCTTGCCCTCCGAGGGTGGGTTGGCCATGAAATGATGGACACATGGAGAAGCTGCAATCCGAGCTGGAAAGGAGCAGAGGTGTTCTTGCTATGTCACTGTGCCTCAAAGATCACAAGGACGCTAACGCCCTCTCCTGGGATCTAGCCATCACCTCCTCCCATACTTTTAATAAAAGCCCTTCCAATGTCTAGAACCTCGCCACCTAAGTGTTTCGGGGAACTGGAGCAAGGGACCATCTTCTTGTACTCCACAAGGGGAAAGTGGGGTACTCAGCCACGGTGGCGATCTGGAAACCCAGCAGCCAGAACATTCAAAGTCAGCCTTTCAATGGGATACACAGCCCCACATTCCAGATGTGGAAACTGAGGCTTCGAACAGGAGGAGGGCTCAGAAGGGTGACACTGGAAGAAGTCATAGCACAACAGGAACTGTGGATGTAGGTCCATTGGCAGTGTGCTGCCGAACAATCAGCAATGCCCCGGGTTCATTCCCAGCACCACATGAACTGTGTGTACTGGTATACACCTGTTGTTCTTGCACTGGAGAGGCAGAGGCAGGAGGAGCAGGAACACAAGGTCACCTTTGGCCACATAGCAAATCTGAGACCAGCCTAGACTACATTCTCACGCGTCCACACATAAAAGAATCAGGGGCAATATGGCAGTCGGTAAAGTACATGAGGAACTGAGTTCAAATCCCCAACACCTGCATGAAAGCCAGTAGCACCCAGCACTGGGACATGGGAGGAAGATAGGATCTCTAGAGCTCACTGCCAGCCAGCTACAGTTTGGTGAGATACCCTGCCCCCAAATCAAATAGAAGCTGGGAGTGGTGAAGCATGCCTTAATCTTATCACTGAGAGAGCACATCTCTATAGGTTCTAGGTCAGCCTGGTCTTCATAGTGGACTCCAGGCCAGTCAAAGTTCTCACAGAGAAAAGTCTGAGAGCTAGTGAGAAAGACACCTAATGCTCACCTCTGACCTACAGCATACCCCTGTACTCTCATACACAGGCACAATACAAACAAATACTACACACACATACACACACACACACACACACACACACAGTGTCTTAGGGTTTTATCACCCTGAAAAGACTCCATGACCAAAGGCAACTCTTATAAGGACATTTAATTGGGCCTGGCTTACAGTTTCAGAGGTTCAGTCCATTATCATCATAGCAGGAAGCATGGCAGCAGGCAGGCAGACATGGTGCTGGAGGAGGAACTGAGAGCTCTGCATTTTAATCCAAAGCCATCCAGAAGAGGGCTGATTCTGGCAAGATGAGGCCTCAAAGCCTACCCCTAATGTGACACACTCCCTCCAAGGCCACACATACTCCAGCAAGGACACACCCCTTAATAGTGTTGCTCCCTGTGGGCCAAGCATACAACCACATAAGTCTACTCGAGCCAAACCTATTCAAACCACCACACACGTAGAACACGGAGCATTACGAGCCATGCAGTGGAGTTAGGCATCTAGAGGATTCTAGCCCAAGGTCACATCTGGGCACAGCTAAGTTAGGAACAGACCTCCAGCCTAGCTTTCCAGGGTAACTGAGCCTGGCTAGGCAGCAAAGGGCTGGGAAACGGGTCTCCACTTCCTGTCCTTAATCTAGAAACTGTGGGAAGAGTGGAGTTTGCGGATGACTGGGACCCAGTCATAACACACTCTGCTTTGCCCAGAGACCTGTGCAGGCTGAGAGCTCTGCCTCAGGCAACAAGGGGAAGAGTGGCACTGAGACCTGTCCCTCTGGGCCCCAGGATTCCTGGGTAAATTGCCCAGCAAGCAGATGGGTAAAGCAAGTCTGGCAGGCCAAGCCCCTTAGCCAAGCCGTTGTGCTGCTGCCACTGCAGAGAAGGCTTGCTCCATTCTATCCTAGAAAAGCAATAGTGTCTGACTATGGAGCCCAGGCTAGCCCCAAACTTGCTATCCTTCTGCCTTAGCCTCTCCTATACCTCCATGCCCTGCTTTCCTTGAGCTCCTCCTCCTCTTCCTCCTCCTCCCCTTCCTTCTCCTCCTCTTCCTCCTCTTCCTCTCCTTCCTCCTCCTCCTCCTCCTCCTCCTCCTCCTCCTCCTCCTCCTCATATTCTTCCTCCTTCTTTTTAACAAAGTCTTTGTGTAACCCTAGCTGTCCTGGAACTCTGTAGAAGACAAAGTCCTATGTAGCCCAGGCAAGCCTTAAATTCCCACTGTAGCCCAAGGTAACTTTACCTTCCTCAATTAATTTTCTTTTAAGATAAATTCTCTCTATTATGTAGCTCTGATTGCCCTTGCTATGTAGAACAGGCTGGCCTCAAACTTACAGAGATCTGCCTGCCTCTGCCTCCTAAGTGCTGAGCTTAAAGGCATGTGCTAGCACAGAAGCACCAAATGAGGCTTCAAACTCCTGATCCTCTTACCTCTGCCTCTTGCCTCATGCCTTCATGCCTCTTGCATGCACCACCACAACTGGCCCAAGATGACTTTGAATCCCTAACTCCAACTGAGCCTCTCTGGTGTTGAAATGACAGGTATATACACTAGCCTCACTTTTATGCAGTGCTGGGGATGGAACCCAGAACCTCAGGCATTCTATGCAAGCCCTCCTCCAGCTGAACTTCAGCCTCAGTTTCCAGCTAATACATGGCCTGGGTATAGGCCAGGCTAGGCTCAAGCTTGCTGTCTATCTGCCTCAGCTTCTTAAGGCTGAGCTTATAGACTATGGCTCCAAACTTCTTTCCTTTTTTTCCTTCTCATCCCAGGCTGACCTCGAACTTGCAGAAGATGATGTTAAACTGCTGATACTCTCCTTTCCCTCTCCAGAATACTTGAGTAACAGTTGTGTGTCACTACCATAAAATGAAATGTGTTGGGTGGCAGGGAGGCTAGTGGACTTGAGTCTTTCCTGTGCCGGCAGGAGCTGGAAGACTTGATTAAGGAGCTTGGCCAACCATCTTAGTTTACTCATCTGTGGTTACATGGGACTCCTATGCGGCGGCAGCACGCCTGTCATCCCAGGCGTGGAGTACCAGCTCAGTCCAGTGACACTGGCCAAGTTAGTCCTTGTGGGTGAGAGGTTGCGATGGGTCACTATCACAGTGCTCTCAATTCTCTGTGCGGGGGAGAGGGGGTATCTGCCCCACCCCCAACCTGTGCTGTGCGTGCGCGCACGCGCGGCACTTTTAATGCCTCGCTCGGCTAGCCTTCCTCTCCTTGCAGGCAGACTCCGGGATTGCGCAGCCCCCGTGGGGCCAGCTGTCCCGACCGCTGTGCGCGTGCGCAGTTGGGAAGCGCACTGGCCGCTCAGCGGGGGCCACGACCAGGATGGTGAGTGCCACGCTGCACTGGGTTCTCAAATCTCACATTTGTCTCTGCCTCTCTCCTCTCTGTCTCTCTTCGCCCTCTCTTCTCTTCTTGTCTCCTCTTTCTCTTTCTTTGGCACTTTCCCTTTCTCTGCCTCTTCAATGTCTTCCCCATGTTTGGGGGGTGGTGGAGAGGAGCGCTCACTTATTCTTTTTCCGTGTCTCTCTCTGAGTCTTTCTCTACATCTTCGATTCTACATTTCAATTTCTGCGTCTCTGGGCCACTGTCTCTGAGTCTCTGCGTCTCTGTTTATGAGTCTCTGTCTCTGTGTCTCTGCACCTCTATTTCTGCATCTCTGCATCTCTGTCTCTGAGTCTCTGTCTTTGCGTCTGTCTCCAGGAGTCTGTCCCTGGGTCTCTCTCACTGAATCTCTTCCTCTGAGTCTCTCTGCTCCTGTGTCTCTGTCTCTGAGTCTTGACTCAGTGTCTTCATATCTCGCTCCCTCTGTCTCTCCTGCCCTGGTTCAGGAGCCCATTGCCCCTCACCTCCCCAGTCCTGTCCCTCTGTCCCCAACCCCCGCTCGTGCTGCCGGGCTTGCTGCAGTCTCCTGGCGCGCGGATAACCTTGCGGGGCCCAGTCCGCGCTGCTGCTCCCCCTCCCGTGCGCTCCCGTAACGGGGGCAGGGACTTAAGGAAGGCGAAAGGAATCACCTGGCCCTCCCGCAGCTCCACGGTTGATGAGCGGCTGAGACCCCTTTGGGGAGGGCTGGCAGAGCTAGGGGCGGTCGGGGCAGTACAGCTGGAAGCAGCTCCTGTACCCGCAGGCATGTGCTCCAGGAGCCCTCGGTCACCGCGCATTCTGGGCTGTGGCCTGGGGACTCCTGCTGCTGGTCCCCGTGCTCGCAGGGGCGCAGCGTGGCAGGAAGAAAGTCGTGCACGTGCTGGGTGAGTTTTGTGCGAAGCTCTGGTCATCCCTTCCAACCCCCAATACACACACACACACACACGCACGCACGCACACACACACACACACACACACACACACACACGCACACACACACGCACCACACACACAGAGGTGGCCTAGAGTGAACGACGGGAGTGGGATGGGGTGGCGGATTGCCATGGTCCCTTCCACTCAATCTCCTCTGAGATCCTTTCCCATCCTAGACCTACATCCCCTCCCTGGGTCCCTCCCTACTGCACCTTTGACTCCTGATTGGTCGCCTCGCAGAGGATGAGTCCGGTTCCGTGGTGGTGCAGACGGCGCCTGGGCAGGTGGTGAGCCACCGCGGTGGCACCATTGTCTTACCCTGCCGTTACCACTACGAGGCGGCCGCCCACGGTCACGACGGCGTCCGCCTCAAGTGGACGAAGGTGGTAGACCCTTTGGCTTTCGCCGATGTCTTCGTGGCTCTGGGTCCCCAGCATCGAGCCTTTGGTCCCTACCGAGGGCGGGCTGAACTGCAGAATGACGGACCCGGCGATGCCTCCCTGGTCCTCCGAAATGTCACCCTGCAGGACTACGGGCGCTACGAGTGCGAGGTCACCAATGAGCTGGAGGATGACACCGGCATGGTCAAGCTGGATCTGGAAGGTGACCGCAGCATGGGCAAAGAGAAAGGGGGACAGTGCGGGGCAAACTGAATCAAATTGGCACTGTAGAGATTTTGTTGGGCAGGAGGAATAGCTCATTTTAAAACTACAGCTTTTCTTTGTGTATGTATATTAATGTATGCCTGTGGTTAAGGCCAGAGAGGTTTCTGACCCCCTGGAGTTGGAGTTACAAGTGGTTGAGAGCTGCCTGGTGTGGGTGTGGAGAACAGAAGTCTTTGGCTGGAGGAGAAACAAGGAAGAAAGAGGTCCCTCCCCCACACCTTTTTTTTTCCTTTCCTTCTAGACAAGGTCTCACCATATAGCCCTAGCTGTCCTAGAACCTACTACATAGACCACGCTAGCCTTTGTGGGGGTAATCTTTTTGTATACTCTGTGAAGGCCTGCCTAAGGCACCTTCTGATTAATTTAATAAAATCTCAACAAGCCTTGAATTTGCAGAGATCAGCCTGCCTCTCAAGTGAAGGGATCAATGGTGAAGGTCACCACCCCTGGCCTGAAGAAAGCGTTGTTTTAACCACTGAACCATCTCTCCAGCTCTAGCTCTATGATTAAGACAAGGTTTAATGGACCCCAGGTTGGCTTCGAACTCATGAGCTTTAAAGAAAAAAGTTATTGAATTTTTGGTGTGTGTACTTATGTGTGTGTGCTTACGAGTGCACACCTGCCATGGTGCTTGTATGGAGATCGCAGACAATTCATAGAATGGATTCTCTCCTGGAAGAGAACTCAGTTTGTCAGGCTTGGTGGCAAATGCCCTTACCTTCTGAGCCATTTTATTGACATCTCTGAACATTTTAACAATGGCAAATCGTAACTGTCTTCATTAGATGCTTTCTGTTTGCCAGCCACTTAGCTGAAGGGCTCTCTGGAGCTTCTCATTTAATTTCCTCAAATCCCCAAGGTAGATAGCTATTAACCTAGAGACGAGCTCTACCTCAAGAAGGCTATGGCGTTGCCCTGGGCAACTGTAGGTGAGGGGAAGGCCGAGATTCAACATCCTGTCCATCAAAGCCCCAGGGCTTCACCATGGCCGGTGTATGCATCCTGTCCTGGAATTAGGGGCCAGCATGAGATTCAGCCTAAACCCTGTCCTTAAGCACAGAAACACTCCAGAGTTGGGTTGACTGTGAGTTTAGTGAGAAATAAGTTTAGAGCTACAGACGGAGGCAGTTGGAAGGGAAACACCCTAAATAAAACTGGCAAATCAACCCTGCCCAACTTTTTCAGGGCCCAGGGTGAAGGAGTACTGCCCTAGGAACAGGCATGTCCAACTCAGTGGTCACTCTGGGAAGGATTCAGTTCTGGTGGGTTGGCAGAACATTTGGACAGAGGACATTAAAAGAGTTGAGTTTTGATGGATGAATTAAGCAGCTAGAGAAGGACAGAAAGAACATGAGTGAAGGTCTGTGACCATTGAAGAATAGACATGATTAAAATGTGTTGAAGAGGAGGAACATATCCCAAGCTTGAATCA
This sequence comes from Mastomys coucha, assembly GCF_008632895.1. Lineage (NCBI taxonomy): Eukaryota > Metazoa > Chordata > Mammalia > Rodentia > Muridae > Mastomys > Mastomys coucha. Next base: position 208,939,995 of record NW_022196905.1, read on the forward strand.
AAGAACCCATAATGGGTGTGAGCAGGCTAGACGTGTGGCCAGGTCTGAGGGCTAGAGAGAAGAATGAACTAGAAAGTTCTGTTTCATGTAGAATCCGGAGTGTGTGTGTGTGTGTGTGTGTGTGTGTATGTGTATGTATGTGTGTGTATGTGTGTATGTGTGTGAATGTGTGTATGTGTGTGTATGTGTGTATGTATGTGTGTGTATGTGTGTGTATGTGTGTGTGTGAGTGTGTGTGAGTGTGTGTGTATGTGTGTATGTGTGTGTATGTGTGTGTGAGTGTGTGTGTATGTGTGTGTATGTGTGTATGTGTGTGTATGTGTGTGTATGTGTGTGTGTGTGTATGTATGTATGTATGTGTGTATGTGTGTGTATGTGTATGTGTGTGTATGTGTGTGTGTATGTGTGTATGTGTGTGTATGTGTGTGTATGTGTGTGTATGTGTGTGTATGTGTGCGAGTGTGTGTGTGTGTATGTATGTGTGTGTGTGTAGGTGTGTATGTGTGTATGTGTGTATATGTGTATGTGTGTGTGTATGTGTATGTGTGTATGTGTGTGTATGTGTGTGTATGTATGTATGTGTATGTGTGTGTGTATGTGTGTGTGTATTTGTGTATGTGTGTGTGTATGTGTGTGTGTGTATGTGTATGTGTATGTGTGTATGTGTGTGTGTGTGTGTGGTGGGAACCTGACAGACCCCCATTTGTCTTCATCCATCCAGGAGTGGTCTTTCCCTATCACCCGCGCGGAGGCCGCTACAAGATGACTTTCCCGGAAGCGCAGCGTGCTTGTGCAGAACAGGATGGCATTTTGGCGTCCGCGGAGCAGCTGCACGCGGCCTGGCGGGATGGCCTGGACTGGTGCAATGCGGGATGGCTACGCGATGGCTCCGTGCAGTACCCAGTGAGCCAGGCCCGGGAGCCCTGTGGCGGGGCTGGAAGCACTGGGGTTGGTGGCGGCACCAACGGGGGCGTGCGCAACTATGGATATCGTCATAACGCAGAGGAACGCTACGATGCCTTCTGCTTCACGTCCAACCTCCCGGGTGAGTTTCTTTCTAAAGAAGCGGCGTCTCCAGCACATATTTCCCTCCTTCTTGAAAGAGACCTGTCCCAAGGGCCCACTCCTAAATACATAGGCTTCTCCCTGAAGGGGACCCTTCCCTCTTTCCTTCCTCTTAAACATTGTGCCCTCTCCCTGGAAGGAGGCCCACTCCTCCAGTTCAAAAGGTCTATCCCTGGAGCGACACCTGCCCCACATGCACAGGCTGTGACCCATGGAGCCTGGCTGGCCCCACTCCTGAGTGCATAGTCCCAGTCCCCTCGAACGAGATCCGCCCCAGGCGCATATGCTCTGCCCCTGAGGGTGAAACCCACCCCAAGGGCCTAGTTTCCAACCCTTTGAGGAAGACTGGCCCTAACCACCTACTGCTAGGGCCTGGCAGGTGGAGGGAAGTCTGTCTCAGAAACAGAGAGCATAGTCCCTATCCCTCAGGGTATAGGCTCCTTCTCTCTTGAGGAAAGACTTCCTCCATGGACTCCGCCCCAAGGAGATAGGCACATTTTAAACCCAAAGTCTCCCATCCCCGCATCCCAGAGGTTCAAGAGTGTGGACCCTGCCCACAATAGCACAAGAACACATCCTATGCCTAAGCACATAGACATTACGCTAAGGCATAAGGACACTGGCGAAAACCTTCCCCAAACATAGGTCCCGCCCCAAATAGGAGGCCTGCCCAAAACAGATCTCCCTGAAGTGCAAAGATCCTTCCTCCAAGATCATCGCCCCCTACCAAAGTGAGCAGGCCCCGCCGTCCGCTATGAAGACTGCTTTCCAGGGCTGCCACACGGGGGCAGTGGAACGCCACATGGTACCCGCATCGCATTGGCGGAAGCGGAGGTCCCAGGTTGCAGGGAATGGGATGGACTAGGCTCAGGAAGCCCCAGAATGCTGGAGCCTGGCAGGCCCATGCCTGACCCGGTTCTAACGCACTTTCGGGTCCCACAGGCCGTGTGTTTTTCCTGAAACCGCTGCGACCTGTGGCCTTGGCCGGGGCGGTGCGCGCGTGCGCGGCGCGGGGTGCCACAGTGGCCAAAGTCGGGCAGCTGTTCGCTGCGTGGAAGCTGCAGCTGTTGGACCGCTGTACTGCAGGCTGGCTGGCGGATGGCAGCGCGCGCTATCCCATCGTGAATCCGCGAACTCGCTGCGGAGGTCCTCGGCCCGGCGTGCGCAGCCTCGGTTTCCCTGACGCCTCCCGACGCCTCTTCGGTGTCTACTGCTACCGCGCTCCGGGTGCCCCAGACCCGGCTCCAGGTGGCTGGGGCTGGGGCTGGGCCGGCGGAGGAGGTTGGGCTGGAGGGTCGAGGAATCCGGCTGCCTGGACCCCACTGCGTGTCTAGATCTGGGAGGATGCACATTTGGGGGTGTTGGTGACTGATCTAGTGGCCTCATGCACCCCCTGGATACCGACCACGTCAGAGATCCCTTGGACATATGACACACCCCTGCGGTGCACGGCAGACTGATTTAGCTACCTGTGGTCTTTGGACATTGACCACACCTAAGGTCTCCTGGATATGTGACATACCCCTGCGGTGAGCTGCAGGCTGACCCACTTGTGATCCTTGGTCGCTGACTATGCTGCCCTCTGAGGACCCCTAATAGTGGCCAAGCCCACTTCTTTGGATAGTGGATGTCTCATCTTTCAGACTTTTCTAGAAGAGTCATGCCCTCCCCTAACCCCCAGGATCCCAGTAGACCAGCAGGACTCTACGGTTCCCTAAAGATGAACCACCCGTCTACGGCCTCCTGAAAAACAGATGGACACTCCCCCTCAGTCACCTGGAGGCTGGACCCCCAGGATTAACTGGAGACCTGCCCCCCAAACCCTCTGCATTTCTCGGGAGCTGGAAAACTGGTCTTGGATAGTCAACTGTACACTTCTCCCCATCACCCGGTGAAGAAACAAAACCTTGCAGGTCACCTGTGTGGGCAGTTGACCCAGAGGCTGCGAATTCCCATTCTTCCAGAGAGTCTCTTTACATTTCCAAGGTAACATGCCTTGTCCCTGGGTCATTATGGAGGACAGACCCAACACCTCTGGCTTCTTGGGAGAATGTCCCCAGCTGGCTCCCAGGAACAGTGGCCATGCCTATCCCTCAGGTATTTCCTCTGGCCAGAGAGTAGACTCGCCTGAATGTCCCGTCCCCGGGCTCTTTGGGGGATGTCACCAAAGAGATTATTCCCTCAGACCAGAAACCCCTAAAAATCTGATTTGTAGAGACAAGCTGCTCGGCTTCTTAAGGTCACACAGGCCACCAGTGCAGCCTAACCCCGCTCACCCCCTACACCCACGGAAATGGCACGTTCTGCCTTCCTTTGTAACCATGGTTACCACACTTTTCCTCTCTCACTGGCCTAAAACCCAGACACCTATCACTTCATTTTTGACTGTCCCTGCCCTGGTGGACCAGCATGGAGACAATCTTCCTCACTGAGTGTCCTCAGGGTAACCCAGCATTCAGTTCTCCAGACCTCTCCATGGAAACAGCTGCCCCTTTCCTAAAGTGCACCTTCTGTTTCTCCCAGCTTCCCAAGCCCCGCCCCTAGACAGTTTGAACCTCCGTTGCTATGGAGACTAAACTCTGGTGTCCAAGGTAACAGAACACCTGTCCCTTCAAGGCTTCCCCTCCAGGGTCCCATCCTGTCCAACTGTTGCCATAGAGACCATCAGTGTCTCCATGACAACTGACCTGCAGCACTCAGGAACTTCTTGCTATGGGCAGAGAGTACCTCTGCCTGGAGCCGCCTACTGTGTTCCTCAGACGCCTGACAAATGTCTCTTCTTCGGATGGGCTTCTGCAGGATTCTGCTTCGAGAAGAGCTGCATGGGCCCATGCAGGACACCGCTTCAGGGGCAGCTGCCTGCACCATCCATTTGCATGCTCGCTTGACTCCAACCAGGAGCTGAGCACCAGCCACCACTGCAACCCCCTCTAGCATTTTCAATGTTCAACCCTGCAGATGAGGAAACTGAGGCTGTGGTGCTGCACAAAAGCCTTTCCTTCTTAGAGATCAAGGAGGGCGGACTCTCCCTGAAACCACCAACTTTAACCCATTTCTGAGGACCCATGTGCGCTCAAGGGTCAAGACCAGCCCAAGTGCAGCCCAAATGCAGGAGCCTCCAGGTCTTGGGTGCTGTCGGGACCAGCAAGTACCCTTGCCAACACACCTTCCTGCCTGCCCCATCTATCTCGGCTAACTCCACCCCTGAGTCTGGAAGCTAAGGGGCTGTGGGCGCCAGTCACACGTTTTGTTCTAAAGTGTGCAACCAAAAACTTACCCAGGCTCTTCTGTGGACTAGGATTGTTCTGAGGTGCCCAGCAGCAACCTGCAACCCAGGTTCAATAAACCTTTGTCCCTTCTGCTGAATGCAAAACAAGGCTGCCAGTCCCTCTGTCAGTGCAGTGGGCTTCTCAGGCCCGGTTCCAAAGCTGCTCCTCTTCCTTTTCAGTGCTCCCAACCTGAACATAGAAAGGCGAACCGTTTACCGGGTGTCAAGATCAGGACCCTATGAGATCCTGTCTGACCTCCTCATGTGCTCTGTGGCATGTGTGCATACACATAAATCATAACATGTAATTAAAAAAATGTTAAGTAGGATCTGGCTGTAGAAATGAGGTAGCCATCTGTATTTTTATTTGTTTACTTATTTCAGCTTTTTGAGACAGGGTTTCACTGTTTAGCCCTGGCTGTCATGGAATTGCTATATAGACCAGGCTTGTCCTTGAACTCAGTGATCTGCCTGCCCCAAGTGCTGAGATTAAAGGTGTGAGCCACCACCACCTGGCCAATTTTTATTTATTTTTAAGTTTTGTTTTTTGTTTTTGTCTGCACTGTGTGTGCCTAGTTCACCTAGAGGCCTGCCGAGGGAGCTGGACCCTCTGAGACTAGACTCAGAGATAATCACGCTGCTGCATTTGAATCCGGGTCCTTTGGAAGAGCAGTGAGTCATCTTACTCAATTAAGCCATCTCTCTAGTCCTGAATTTTTGTTTGTAAACTTTATTTTTTTAAGATTTATCTATTTATTTTATGTATATGAGTACACCATTGCTCTCTTCAGACCTTTGGAACCCAGGACCTTAGGAAGAATGGTCAGTGCTCTTACCTGCTGAGCCATCTCTCCAGCCCTGTAAACTTTATTTATTCGCTGATGTCTAGTGTTGTAGCCCGCGCGGTTGTCTCACCAACAAGACACGCGGACACTAGGATCCTTCTGCAGTGACGTTTACTGCCCTCTCCCAGAGGGAAAAAGAGGTCGAGCCAATAATTCGCACTGCTTATATACACCACAGTGCGGCGTGTCCGCCCATGATTGGCTGTTTGCTCATCACCCCACGTGACGCCCCGGAATGGGCTGTGACATGGCGTCTTTTCACTCTAAGCACATGCGCAAACAGTTGTTTACTAGGAGTTGACAGTGGAAGTAGGCGCCATCTTGCCATGGCCTCTTCAGCTCCACCACTCCCCACATCTCCCGCTTTTGTTTTAGTTAAAAGGGAAGGCCAAATGTAGCAAGTCAGAGAGTGCTTTTGCTCTGCCAGGGCC
>NW_022196905.1:208946886-208980435 GCF_008632895.1 Mastomys coucha
GGAAGGGTTGGAGGAATTAAAATCAAGCAGCATGCCTCTCAGAGCTCACTCTGTCCTGCAGTTCTGAACCCTCTCTGTGAGCTTCCCCTCGGCACCAGCGGTTGTAAGGCTCCCCCGGCGTCCCGGGTTTCGGCACCAGCTGTGGCCTGCGCGGTCGTCTCGCCAACAAGAAAAGACATGTGGACACTAGGATCCTTCTGCAGCGACGTTTACTGCCCTCTCCCAGAGGGAAAAAGAGGTCGAGCCCATAATCCGCACTGCTTATATACACCACAGTGCGGTGTGTCCGCCCATGATTGGCTGTTTGCTCATCACCCCACGTGATGCCCTGGAATGGGCCATGACATGGCATCTTTTCACTCTACGCACATGTGCAAACAGTTCTCTACGCACATGCGCAAACAGTTGTTTACTAGGAGTTGACAGTGGAAGTAGGCGCCATCTTGCCATGGCGAATGCCTCTTCAGCTCCACCGCTCCCCACATAGTGTGTGGGAGTGGGAGTGTGTGCAAGTGGTCAGAGGACAGGAGCCAAGTCTCAGTGGTTGGCATTCATGCAGTCCTGGACCAATCAAGGTTTCTCTGGGAAATGAGTCATACCATTATTGACTGAGCTGGAAGGGGTGACTCCACCCCCCTTTGCTTTCATCCAATGAAAATAGGAAACTTTGGGGGCTGGAGAGATGGCTCAGTGGTTAAGAGCACTGACTACTCTTCCAAAGGTCCTGAGTTCAAATCCCAGCAACCACATGGTGGCTCACAAACATCTGTAATGAGATCTGATGCCCTCTCCTGGTGTGTCTGAAGACAGCTACACTGTACTCACATAAATAAAATGAATAAATCTTAAAAAAAAAAAAAAAGGAAATAGGAAACTTTACATGCAAAAGAAAACCCAGAAGCTAGACACCCACTTCAGGGATTGAAAATAATTATCTCTAAATCCAATCCCACCAGGATACATGCTATTCCAGTGTCCCAATCCTCCTCTCCAAATAAACTGGGGGCAGGGGGCAGATGCACATCTTTCATTCCAGCACTCTAAGAGGCAGGTGGCTCTCTGAATTCAGGGCCAGTCTGGTCTACAATAGTGGGTCTCCACCTCTTTGGGGGGGGCATCACATAAGATCTCCTGCATATCAGAACTTCACATTAAAATTCATAACAGTAGCAAAATTATAGTTATGAAGTAGCAATGAACTGATTTTATGGTTGGGGGTCACCGTAACATGAAGAACTACACTAAAGAGTCTCAGCATTAGGAGAGTTGAGGACCACAGCTCTATGGAGTGATTTTCAGGCCTGCTAAGGTTATGTTAGTGAGACCCTGTTTCAAAAAATAAAGCACCCCTCCTCCCCAAGGAAACCCCTTTGCTGTGTGCCACTCTGGTGTGTGCCCCTCATCACTAAGGCCAACGGGAGCACACACTTACATCCTCCATGCTCGACTGTCCCCCGCTGCAGATGATGGGGTTTTACAGAGCTGGCAGCGGTCACTGCTGTCTTGATGGATGGCCACCCCAGAGCCTAGCGAGATGGTTCAATGGGTAAAGGCACTTGTCACTGAGCCCGGTGACCTTAGTTTGCCCAGTCAGACTCCCATGCGGAAGGAGAGAGCTGACTCCCAAGCTGTCTTTGACTTCCACATCTGCGCTGTGGCTCCTATGGGCATTCCTTTGTTGTTGATGGTGGTGGTTGGTTTTTTGAGACAGGATCTCTCTGTGTAGCCTTGGCTGTCCTGGAACTCGCTTTGTAGACCAGGCTAGCTTTGAACTCAGAGATCCACCTGGCTCTGCCTCCAGAGTGCTGGGATTAAAGTCAAGTGTTGCCCCCACCCAGCTTAGTTCACACTTCTTATCCTACCACTCAGTAGCTGAGGTAGAAGGATTGCTGTGAGCTGGAGGCCAGAGTAAGGCCAGCCTGAGTCAATAGCTAGCAGGCTCTCCAGCTCTGCACCTCTGCAGGCAGCTCATAGCTGTGCTTCTCCAGGCTATGTATTTGTCTTCCTCTCCTGCTTTTGTTTGTTCGTTGCCCAAAGCTAGCCCTCTTTCCTCCATGAGGCACACAGGGTGCTGCTCTGTTTCTTATCTGGAGGCATGTGCCTTGTTTATTTTTCTCTCTGTGACCAGTTGCCCGACAACAAATTAGGGGAGGGGGTTATTAGACTCTCAGTTGGAGGATACCGTCTGTCACAGTGGGAATGTCATGAAGGCAGGGGCACTCAGGTCATATTGTGCCCACAGGAAGGAAGCAGAGTGACGGGTGCTGCCAGCCCCCTTGCTCTGTCCCTCTTTGTGTGTGTGTGTGTGTGTGTGTGTGTGTGTGTGTGTGTGTAACTTTATTTTGTGGGAGGAGGAGAGGGCTCACTTCATGGTCCTCTTATGGTTCTGTACTTCCACCATGTGGCTCTAGGGCACTGAACTAAAACCATCAGGCTTAGCCACAAGCACTTCACTGGCAGAGCCATCTTGCCAGCCCCTCAATGCTGATTTCAAATAAATTATGCTTTTTTTTTTCAGGATGACTTTAGTCTTTTCTCTTCTTTGTCCAAAACTGTGGCCATATCTTCCCTCCCAGTCCCACTTATGTTATTCCATCCACCTTGCCTGTCCTCTGTCGTGCAGGTACGCTTGGGATCTGGTGGGATCTCTGATGCTGGTGCAGGAAGATCTTGAGTTCAAAGCCAGCCTGGGACACACAGTGAGACTCTGGAAATAAAAAAGAAAAGAAAAGAAAGGAAGGAAGGAAGGAAGGAAGGAAGGAAGGAAGAAAAAAGAAAGAACAGAAAAGTCACCTATTTCTCCTGCAGTGCCCTACTTTCTCTCTGACCCCACACTGTGTGTGGCTCCTAATAAGGGCTCAGAACCCGTGGCTGTGGCTCATTTAGTGAAGTGTTTGTCTCCCACTTCACCAAGTGCTTTCCTAGCATTCATAAAGTTCCCAGCACTCCATAAAACAAACATGGCAGCTCACTCCTTTAATCCCAGCAGTGGATAGGCAGAGGTATATAGATCACAGAGTTTCAGGTCAGCCAGGTTGACATAGAGACACCCTGTCTCAAAAACAAAACAAAATGAAAAACTGATCAGGAGTTCAAGATCATCTTCAGATGCATAGGGAATTCTGGGCCAGCCTGGGTTATGTGAGTCATCACTCCAAAGAAACAGGTTCTCAGTGAATAGCCAGGCAGGTGAATGGGCCAGAGACAGTCTCAGGGGGCCACAGGCAAGTTGAGCTGTTAAAAAAATTTTATTAAAATGTCCAAGAAGTACATTAACATCCACAGTGTCAGATATCACAGATCCACGGAACATCAAAGCTCCCAGAAAAGAAAAAAAAAACAAAACACAGCAGAACTGTAGCCATTCGCGCGCGCACGCACACTCACACTCCTCCCACATACGTGGCCCAAGCAGACACGCCAGGGAGGGAAAGAGCTGAAGATGAGGCTCCAGTTCAGAAAAGCCTAAAGCACCCCCGCCCCACTTCACGCAGCAGACAGTGCTGTGGCTGGGAACAACCACTAAGCCCCAGCAGGCCACGCCCCCAGCGGGCCAGGCTCCAGCAGGCCACGCCCCCAGTCCCTGGAGCCGGGGATTGGTGGGGTTCCTTCTGAATTAGGAAATGTTACTAAGAAGCTGTGCCCCCAGCGGCAGGGACCTTTAGGGATCAGGGTCCAGTTTGCTTTTCTCAACCACTTCCCAAGCCTGCTGGTGTGTGTGTGTGTGTGTGTGTGTGTGTGTGTGTGTGTGTGTGTGTGTGTGTGTCAGCTGGTTTGGGAATCGAGCTAAGTTGGTAGTGTTTGGAGCACAGTTAGCAGAGTGCTTGGAGCTCAGCTGGCAGAGTGCTTGGGGCTCAGTTGATAGAGTGCTTGGAGCTCAGTTGGCAGAGTACTTGGGGCTCAGTTGACAGAGTGCTTAGGGCTCAGTTGACAGAGTGCCTGGAGCTCAGGTGTAGAATATTTACTTTGTGTGCACAGAACTCTGGCTTCCATCCCTACCATTGCATACACCAGTCATAGTGCATACCTGCCATTTTAGCACTTGGGAAACTGAGGCAGAAGGATCAGGACTTTAAGGTTATCCTCAGCTACCCAGTGAATTCAAGGCCAGCCTGAGGCCCTGTCTAAAAGAAAACAACTTTGTCTTCTCTTACCATCATGTGTAAAATGTGAGACTAAGGGCCATGGGAGCTGCTGAGGACTCAAGGGCATCCATCTCACAAGGCTTTGCATGGCTTCTATTCAGTAACTGCCCCAGGCTTCCATTACCTCCTGTAAGGGATGCAGGCTCAGTAAACACTTAGGAATACCCCAGGACCTGTGCAGATCTGTGCACTCATCCCTGCCCCGCCTACAGTTTTTGAAAATTTTACTTATTTGTTTTGTGCTTGTGTAGTGTGTGTGTGTGTGTGGGGGGGTTATGTGTGTGTTGGGGGACTCACCCACACTGCAGTGTGCAGTGGAGGTCAAATGCTAACTTTTAGGAGTTGGCTGTGATCCTCCAGGTTAGATGGCTTACAAGTCTCCTGTAGTCTCTCAGCACAGGGATACTGGGACCAGGATGCACACCACCCTACCAGACTTTCCATTTTTAAAACATAGGCTCCAGGGATTAAACTGACTTCTTCAGGCTTATGCAGCATCCTTACCCACTGAGCTCAGGCTCTATTGTGGTTTTAACACAAATTCACAGATTCTACCCAGACTGCATGAGCTCTATAGACAAATCCCTCTGTGAGGGGCCCTGTCCCTGGCTTGGGAAGTCTTTTCTGGGGTGCAGATGGGAAGAGGGAATGCAAAGTGGATTCTTTCACATTTTTAAAAATGTAAAACCAGGAGAGAAGGTGTGTGTGTGTGTGTGTGTTGATTCTAAGAGCGTTGTTCTTTCTACCATAGGACCACGAACACTGTAAGCATTAAGTCCATCAGGCAGGATGTGGAAACAGAAGTGGGGTGGGGCAGGGATGGGATCTGAGGCAGGAGATTTATTGAGGTCTGCTGAAAGGGTTTAGTAAAGACAGGCTCTGGGTTAGAAAACATGGCACCATCTTGGTCCAGGCAGAAGGTTGTCTGTCTCCCTGAGAGATGGAGGGTGAGGGATACAGCAGCATCCAGCACATTCTTCTCTACTGGTCTTACTTCTGTACACATGGATATGGGAGATTTGTCATCACAAACCCACTAAGCTGCCACATAGCATGGCGTATGCCTGTCACCTTCAGGTGGTTGAGAAAGGATGATTGCTGTGGCCTGAAACCCAACCTAGGCTCTGGAGATCCTATGTCAATACAACAAAAGATGGCTGGGCAGACAGATCGCTGAGTTCCAGGTTAGCCTCGTCTATACAGCAAGTTCCAGGCAAGCCAGGGCTGCACAGTGAGGCCCTGTCTCAAAACAAAAACAACCCAAAACAGAACCACCAGATCTTAACACAGCACTAGACCTGGGGAGTCAGCAAGACACTAACCCTTCCCACCCCCATTACTCTCAGTAGCCTCCCCTAGGAAACCAAGAGGCCAGTGGCTCTAAGAGACATCACTAAAATTCAGTACATGAGAGTTCCACACTAGATTTAGTGGTCTGTACCAAGACCAAAGACCAGGGCTGGTTAGTAGAGAGAGCACTACCCGGTACTAGATTCCATCCAGCACCAAATAAACCAGGTAGGCATGGTGGCACAGAGGCAGGAGAATTGAGACTTCAAGGACAGACATCCTTCTACAATAGTGAGTTCAAGGCCAGCCTAGTTTGGGGACTGGAGGTGTTGGAATTGGGAAGGAGGAAGAAGAAAGGGGAAAAAAAGAAAGCCAGAGGGATGGAAGCCACCTTTGAGGGATCCCAGGGGACCATCCTGTTTGCTCTGCTGGTCCTCCACTCAAATATAGTGACTTTAGCCAAAGCTTCACCATAGATTCAGGATGGTCCACTGTTTACTAAGCCTGAATCTCTGGTATGAAAGCCACTCCCCAGCACACACAGACATACTGTCACCCATCATGGATGCAGACTTTGGGACCCCCTTTGATGGCTGAGAAGTAATCCTAGAGGCTCAGCCAGATCAGAGTGGCCTCTCGGGCCCAGCCACCCCTGCCAGGAGGACCTCAGTAAGGAAGGAGAGAGCAATCTGAGCTTTGTACAGAGGACCGACCACAGGACCACAGGGATGTGGGGCTCTGGGGTGTCCCCACCCTCTCTCTGGTGGCTGCTGGGTTCTGGGTCCCCAGGGAAATATTCTGGAGGAGGTGTGGGAACTTGTGCTTGATTAGTCTGGATCTTTAGCAGAAATCCCCTTCGTCTTTCTCCCAGTCTTCCGCTGGGTGTCTCTTGTGTTTTCTGTGCTCCTTGCGAGGCTTGTGATGTCGGTGTGGATGGTGGTGGTGTCTACGCATCCGATGTGACCGCCTGGCTGCAGGGATGGGAGAGATGAGAAGGGGTGAAGACGACTGGCTGGATGTCACTGGCCTCCTCGGAAGGATGGAAAGAGAAAAACACTGGGCAAGCCAGGTAAACGCTTGGGAAGCAGAGGCAGGATGCACAAGACAAGCCTGAGCTACACAGTGAGACCCTTGTCCAATAATCCCAAAGAAACAAAACAAAACGAGGCAAAACAAAAACCAACTCTGCCGGGGGTGAAAATGTGACTTAGTCTACCAACAGAGCCACATCCCTGGATGGTACATGCCTTACTTTGTAGCCCAGGCTGGCCTGGGGGTTGCAGCCCCTTGCCACCAGCCTCAGAGCAGCTGAGAACGGGTCAGTACTCGTGTGTGATGTGGAGACGTGTGTGTACCTGTACCCCAGCAATGGGAGTCTGTGTAAGCAAGGCTTGGTTACACATCCCAAGTTCGAGGCCAGACAGGTTTATGTGAGACTCTGTCTCTAAAACAACCAATTAAGCCCTAAGTAGGCTGGCAATGATATCTCACCTATCTGTAAGGCTCGATTACCAGGAAGACTTTTTTGTTTTTTTGTTTTCTGGAAACAGGACCCCAGTCTCGCCTCAAATTTACTATGTACCAGAGGGCAGGGGATGACCTTGAACTCTTGATCCTCCTGCCTCTACCTCCTGAGTGCTGGAATGGCAGATGTTGCCACCAGTCAGTCCAAGCTTATGCAGTGTTAGAAATAGACACCCTGGCTCTACCCATGGAGCCACAAACACTCCACCCACTGAGTCACAAACACTCTATCTACCCACTGAGAAACAAGCACTCTACCCACTGAGCCACATCCTCAGCCTAGCTTTTTTTTCTCCTGTGGGTTTTACAACCAGGCTGACCTTGAACTTATAACCTTCCTGCCTTAGCCCCCAGGTTGCCGGAGGTCACAGATGGTGTACCATTATGGAAGAGACATTCTAATCAAGAGCTATAAACAACCGGAATCCTGCTGGGGACAGGGTATTGGGCATGGCACTTACGTTTGGTGCACACGATCTGAGGCCGGTCCCACTTCCCGTTGTTGCGGCATCGGATGGTAGCCACATGGTGCTGGGAGAATCCTTCATCACACTGGTATCTCACAGTAGCATGGACATTGTACTTGACCTTGCGCACACCAACAAGAGAGGCATTCTCCACTGCTGGAGGGGGACCACACAGCACTGGGGACAGAGGAGCCTCTGGTTAAGGAAGTTGGTGAAGGTGAGGATAAACCAGTGACACATTTTGGTGGATGAGAATCCTCCACATGTTATCAGGTCCCTCCCTCTGCACAGCTCTGAGCTTACAGAACTACAAATGACTGTGGCTATCTCTTTCTTGCCTTTTACCTAAACCAGCAGCACCTTACGGTGCCGACAGAATCTTCTGGAGACACCCCACTCCCTAGGGCATAAGGCACAAGAGAAAAACTGAAGCACAAAAGAAAAAATGGACAGAATATTTCATACAAATTATTTCCTTTGTATGTAAAGAGTCCTTAGAAATCAATAACCTCAAGGCACTAATTGGGAAATGGTCAGGTCACAGGAAAACAGCTACAAGTGTCTGGAAGGACAACAGGGGAAGAAGTGTGCAGTACCTGTACCCTTCTTGCAGACATAGGGGAGGTTGTAGTTGCAGGGGACATCATTCCAGCGCCCACTCTCATGTGCCACCATCACCACACAATCCTCCCCACCTGCGAAGAAATTATCCGGCTGCTTCTCCCTCCAGTTCTCATATTGCTTTGGAGAGAGAGAGAGAGAGAGAGGGAAAGAGAGAGAGAGAGAGAGAGGGTTGGGGTCACTCTGGTACCTGGCTGTCAACCCAGTTCTTGGCACTTCCTGTGTGATTCCTGTGGGCAAACCCCTCCAAGACGAAAATCAGTGCCCCCTTCTTTTACTGCCCCCTCCCCAGGTTCCCATGCATATCAGCATTAGGTAAACAGTTGAAGAAATGTGGACCCCAGCTTGGGAGTAAAGGAGGGCTTCCTGGAGGGGGCAATCGGAAGCAGGAAAGCAGAGGGGAACCCAGGTGCAGAACGGATTTCCAAGCACAGGGAACAGCCAAGGCTTGGGGCAGGGAAGGAGTCAGTGCCAGATGGGAGGGATGCTTGTGGGCAGAGTGGGCAGGGCCAGACCTCACTGGCAGCAAGAGGGGATGAATATCTTACAGATTGTGTAGTCTTGCCTTTAAACGTATTATTACATCTTAAAGATTTGGGCAGGAGAGACAGCTCAGCAGTTGGACACTGGCTGCTCTTACAGAGGAGCTGAGTTCAAGTCTCAGAACTCACAACCTTTGGCAACTCCAATTTCAGAGGATCCAATGCCCTCTTCTGACCTTGGAGGGCACTGCATGTACATAGTGTACAATCTAGCAAAACACCCTTGTACATTAAATAAGTAAATACGATTTTACAAAAAAAAAAAAAAATAGTATCCATTTGAGCCATGCATGGTGGTGCACACTTTAAATCCCATCACTCGGGAGGCAGAGGCAGGCAGATCCCTAAGTTTAAGGTCAGCCTGGTCTACAGAGTGAGTTCCAGGACAGCCAGGGCTACACAGAGAAACCCTGTCTCGAAAAACCAAAAAAAAAAAAAAAAAAAAAAAAAAAAAAAAAAGATTTCAGAAGAGGGACACACATGCACACACTTTTGGAGGTCAGAGATGCCTTTGGAAGTCTGTTCTTTTCTTGTACCCTGTGAGTTCCCAGGGGTCAAACCCAGGTTACAAGGCTGGGCAGCAAGCCTGTACCTGCTGTGCTGTCTCACGGGATCCCATGTAAGGAATTTTAAAGCCATGGTTCATGGCGTCAGTCACTCCCATTCTTAGTGTTGTGTAACCATCACCACTGTATCTATTTCTAGAAATTTTTCATCACGACAAACCAAAATTCTACACCAATCCAGGAAAAAATAATTCCTCATTCTGCCTGCCCAGCGCCCAGCACCCAGCACATGCTGCCTACTCCCCAACCCTGCCCATTGCTTCACCCCACCCACGGCTGGGCCCAACCCCCACCCCACCCCTCAGCTCCTCAGCAGGCTTTCTCTCATGAAGTCTGTGCTGACTTTAACCTGATGCTTTTTTGAGACAGGGTCTCCCTGTGTAACAATGACTCACTTTGTAGCCCAAACAAAAGCCCAGACTTGTGATTGTCCTGCCTCGGCCCCTGGGGGCTAGGATGTCTGGCAAAGTACTACAGTAACCACAGTGATATGTATATCTTTATATTTTACAGTGTTTGGATGGAACCCAGGCTAAGCCGAGCTCCATGGCCTCACTGGGTCTTCTAGGTAGGGGCCCCACCCCTGAGCTAAGTCCCCAGCCCCTCACGGGGGACTCTGTGTGGTTCTCTTCTTCCGAGCCACTCCCCAGAGCTTCTGAGGATTTATGGTGCCCACCAGTGAGTGATTGCTTCATAGGAAGGTAAACTGAGGCCACTGGGCAGAGCCTCGGGGCTTAGCAGCCTGAGAACAAGGACCTGCCACTTACCAGTCCTGTGTTGTCTGTCCACTGGAAGTCCCTCTCTACTGTCCGGTCATTCAGGCCAATCCACGAATTCTCATGTCCAAAACCTGTTGGGGGAAGGGGCTATGAGAGTGTGCGCCAGGTGAAGGGGATGACATCCGGGGATGTCTTCTCTTCTCTTTCCCTGGCTGGTGAGAATCACACAGGGTGGAGCTGGCAGGGAAAATGAACGTGGTGGGTAACCAAGACAGGGACAGGCAGTAAGCAAGGGCTTGTGAGTCAGGAGACCTAAGTGTGAGGGGGTAGAGGGGAAAGGACCAGAAGTTGGGGGTTGGGTGAGAAGGATGAGAGAGAGTTGGCAGAACTGAGAGGTGACCAAGACTTAGAGGAGGGGTAGGAAGGAGGAGGATGGCGGACAGAGAGCCCCACACGGTTCACACAGGTTCAGAGTACTACGGAGTGCTGTAGTAAATGGGGGCTTGCAGAGGTGAGGGAGGCCCAGAGCCCTGTCCAGCAATGGCTACAGATGTAAAGGAAGGGGAATCCAGTAGCCAGCAAGAACAAATGCAGCAGGGGAGAGACTGGGCATAGCCCTTGCCATGTCTTTCTGAGAGGCAGGAATAGGGGGGATAGGGGCCACCCTGGGCAGTGCTGGCTGAGGCAGGAGGGACAGAGCATTGAGGAACCAGGAGCCAGTTCAGACTACAGACAGTGAGCCAGGTGGACATAGTGAACAAGGAGAGAATCTACAGGGTCAGTCACGTGAGGAAACCCACAATGACTAAAGCACGTCACTGCAGGGACCCATGGCCCCCAGCATCCATCTGCCCACTCACATCACTGCAGGGACCCAGAGACCCCTGCCCCCACTTCTATCTGCCCACTCACATCACAGCAGAGGCCTAGGGCCCCCAGCTTCCATCTGCCCAGTCACCTCACAGCAAAGGCCTAGGGCCCCCAGCTTCCATCCGCCCAGTCACATCACAGCAGAGGCCTAGGGCCTCCAGCTTCCATCTGCCCACTCACATCACAGCAGAGCCCCCAGCTTTCATCCGCCCAGTCACATCACAGCAGAGGCCTAGGGCCCCCAGCTTCCATCTGCCCAGTCACATCACAGCAGAGGCCTAGGGCCCCCAGCTTCCATCTGCCCACTCACATCACTGCAGGGACCTAGGGACCCCCAGCTTCCATCTGCCCACTCACATCACTGCAGGGACCTAGGGACCCCCAGCTTCCATCCCCTGACTGTTTTATTTGTCAATTCCTAGAGTGTTAAAAATAGCATGAAACGAAAATAATGCAAGTGTCAGGTCATGTATTATCCACTTGATGGTCAAGCTCCTTGGCCCTCATAAGTGTCACTTCCTGACAACACACTTGCCTTACCTGTCAGTCACAGGCCCGACGAAGAGCTGCGAAGTTAACATGTGCATTGGTCAAAGGACAAGCTCCAACCCCAGCCCACTATCCTGTCCTTACTGTTAATGAACTTGTGCTCTTCTGGCGAGTGGACGCTTGTCAGGTGGCCAGCTCTGCGCCTGCAATCCCTCTCTGCATCCTCCCAGGCCCGCCGATGGGCAAAGTACCGGTAGCAGTGACCCTGGAATTTGTGCCAGCCACGGTCGCAGCCTTCTGTGTCTGAGAGCATGAGGGGGCTGGTTACCACAGCACACGTGACACCCAGACAGACATGTGGCCACAACACCCATACACATAAAATAAATTCACTAATTAAAAAACCTTAAATAAAATAGGGCCAGCAAGATAGCTCAGTAGGTAAGGGCGATTGCCACCAAGCCTGAGGAGCTGACTAGACACGGTGAAAGGAGAGAGCTGAATCCCAAACATCTTTCCCAAGCTCCACACACCTGCCATGGCATGTGCATGCTCCCCACCCCCACACACTATGTGCCCATGCACAAAATATATAAGGTTTTAAAAATGTAATTTTAAAATTTAAGTATATAAAATAAATAACTCAGCCAGACTCAGGCAAGACTTGAATGTGTGTCAGGCGGGGACTCACCCTTCTCGCACAGGCTGCCCCCGTAGCTGGGAAGGCAGAGGCAGATGAAACCGTTCACCTCGTCGATGCAGGTGCCTCCATTCTCGCAAGGGCTGCACAGGCAGTCATCAATGTCTGGGAGGCATGCAATGGGTAGAGGTCAGAGGTCAGCCTCTACTCAGATCCCAACCCACTGGTAGAAGATGGGTCAAGGTCCTTCTAACCATCCCCTGGACACCCACAGGGATTGCTCTGTAGCTGTGACACTCTGCAGAGTGACAGCAGATGCCATGGGGTAGAAGAATGGGACTCAGGCGCTTCGCTCGGGGTACACAAGCCCAAAAGTCGTTACTTGCAAAGGCTCCACTGGTAATATATATATATGGTTTTTCGAGACAGGGTTTTTCTGTATAGCCCTGGCTGTCCTGGAACTCACTTTGTAGACCAGGCTGGCCTCGAACTCAGAAATCTGCCTGCCTCTGGCTCCCAAGTGCTGGGATTAAAGGCATATGCCATCACTGCCCGGCTAATATTTGTAAACAGAACCAGACACTTTGCCCCCTAAAACAATTCCCACCTACACCCCTCTGTGCATGAGTGTGTTGTTATGTGTGAGTGTATGTATGTGTGTGTGTGTGTGAGAATGGGCGAGTATGTATATGAGTATGCGTCTGTAAGAGTGTGTTAAGTGTGCGTGTGTGTGCAAGTGTGTATGAGTGTATATGGGAATGTGTGTATGAGTGTGTGTATGTGAGTGTGTTTTAAGTATGCCTATGAGTATGTATGAGTGTGTATGTGCAAGACTGTGAGTGTGTGTGTGTGAGTGTGTGTGTGTGTGTGTGTGTGTGTGTGCGTGCACATGGTGCATCTGTGGAAGGCCAAAAATCGATCCTGGGTGCTATTCCTCAGCTGTCACTTGCTTGGATTTTTAAGATATAATATTTTAAAAAGATACTTATTTATTTTGTGTGAGTTTGTTTTGTTTTGGAGAAAGGATCTCTTTATATGTAGCCCTGGCTGTCCTGGAACATGCTATGTAGACCAGTGTGGCTTTGAACTCATAGAGATCCACAAGCCTCTGCCTCATGAGGACTGGGGTTTAAGGCATGTGCCGCCATGTCTCAGCCTCATTTCTACCGTCAGTTAGGACTCTGTAACTCCTAGTGTGGTTGTGAAGTCAAGCAAAGGATGCACAGTGATCAAGAAATTACACCACTGGGGCTGGAGAGATGACTCAAAGGTTAAGATGCAGAGGACCCAGGTTCAATTCCCAAGAGACTGAGCTGGCTACGATTTGCTTGCATATATGCTTGTGGCACCATCTGTGTGCATTGCCTGCAGAGGCCAGAAGAAGTCGTTGATCTCTTGCAACTGGAACTAGTGGAGCCCAAATTAGATGTATTTATTTATTTATTTATTTATTTTGGTTTTGGTTTTTTGAGACAGGGTTTCTCTGTGTAGCCCTGGCTGTCCTAGATCAGGCTGGCCTCAAACTCAGAAATCCACCTGCCTCTGCCTCCCAAGTGCTGAGATTAAAGGTGTGCGCCACCACTGCCCAGCAGATGCATTTATTTTTATTTTACACCATTTATATTTAATGTAATCTCATATTTAGCAATGTGAGTGATACCCACACGGCTGTGCACCTAGATGAGGGTAGTTTCTCACAGCCCTTTGCTTGCTGGGGAGCATCTGACCTTGTCCCCCACTAACCCCTAATACTCACAGTGGGACATGGCTGTCCCGAGCAGCTCAGCTATCTAGTTTGAACTCAGATAATTTTAGTTGTGTCGCCTGGACTCCCAGGGACAGGACAGTGCTCTGGGCTGGGACACTTACCAATTTCACAGTTCTCCCCAGCATAGCCCTGGTCACAACTACAGCCATACATGGTGCCGTTGGTGTGGCAGGTGCCCCCGTGCAGGCAGGGGTTGTTCTCGCAGGGATCTGTGGGGTCTGTGGGATGGACAGCCAGTGTGAGGATGGACTGGACACCATGTCATCCTTCATAGAATCCAGAACGTGGTTCTTGTCTGTGAAGTCCCCTCTGTTGCATCCCCAACGAATGAGTCATACACTTTGTGTTAAAGACCTTACCACTCTACCTGTGGGACGCCCTGCTCAGGGCAAAGTCCTCTCCCAGGCCATACCAGATTGGTTCACCCAGGGACCAGAAGACAAGTTGTAAGAGTTCATTCTTGGGCTGAAGAGATGGCTCAGCGGTTAAGAGGACTGACTGCTCTTCCAGAGGTCCTGAGTTCAAATCCCAGCAACCACATGGTGGCTTACAACCATCAGTAATGGGATCTGACGCCCTCTTCTGGTGCGTCTGAAGACAGCTACAGTGTACTTACATATAAATAAATATAAATACATATAAATAAATCTTTAGGCCAGAGCAAGTGGGGTTGATCATGTGGGTCTTGTGGCTTGAACTCATGCCCCCAGGCTTAGCAGCAAGCACCTTTATCCACTGAGTCCTCTCAGCAGCCCTGCCAGGTTCCTTTTTGTACTTAATGCTTTTTGTTTCTATCTGGCCGAGAGCAGTGACATTCCATACGGCAGCCATTCACCCTACTCATGCTTAAATTAATTAAAACAAGATGATGCATACAGTCCTATGAGCCACACGTCAGTTTGACTACTCAGAGAATGTTGCTGTAGCATATCAGCTTTCAAGGCACATAATCATTACTAACTGAACAGTCGCGGGTAGCTGTCTGTCCTGCAGTGGCTGATATCTGTCCCTGAGGCAAGGCCACTAGGAGACAGCGGGCTCTGGTCTGTGATGTGCTTGCATGTCTGGGGCAGAGGATGATATGCAACACTTGACAGCCACCAGGCGTCCCCGCCACAACACCTGCCCACGGCTGGCACTGCTGACTCAGCTGACCTGGTGTATTTTCGACTTTTATTAGCATTTGTGCTGTGGGTGTCTCGATACCCTTTCCACCACAGCCACCTTCTGCCTCCCAGGGTCACCCCCCACGCCCAGAGTTCGACTGCAGATCCTCCAGTTAACTTTCAGGGACCACACAAATCGCTGTCAGATGTACTACACACCCTGCACTCGGCATCTTTAGAGCCCAAGGCATAGGCTCCTCTTCCTTTCTTCCTCTTTTCATTCCCTCCTCCCTTCCTCCTTCTTTCCCAAGTCCCTCCTTTCTACAGTCTCGTGTAGTAATCCACATTGTCCTTGAACTCACTCCTTAGCTGAGACAAATTGACATCTGGCCCGCTGCCCTTACCTCCCCAGTGCTGGGATGCCAGGCATGCACCAAGCCCGACTCACAAGCTCTATTTTTTGTTTGCTTTTCTGTCCTATGTCCAGTTCCAGCTACAACTGCATGAACAGGTCAGCAGATGAAGAGGTTAACGCCAAGCCTGATGACCCGAGCTTGATTCCTGGAGCCCACATGGTGGAAGGGGGAAACCCTGTCCCAGAAGGCACTGCCTCATCTTCACAAGAGTGATACGGCAGGCACATATGCATGTGCATGCGCACACACATCAAATGAAGGTGGACAGTACCTGAAGATAGGCCCCCACGGACTGTATGTGCATATGTTCATATGTGTACCAACATACATGCACACACACCTGCATGCACATAAAAAAAAATGAATAAATTTTATAAAACAAGCCAGGTGTGGTGGCCTGAATGGTTCATATATTTGAATGTTGGACACCAGGGCTGTGGAACCCTTTCAACAAAATATAAAGATTAGGAGGTGTGGCCTGATTGGAAGAAGTGTGTTCCTGGAGGTAGGCTTTGGGGTTTTAAAAAGCCCGTGCGAGGCCCAGTTCTCTTCTCTCTGCATGTGAACCAGGATGTAGCTCTCAACTCCAGCTCTAGGACTATGCGTGCTGCCATGGTGACAACGGACTAAACTTTACTCTGAAACTGTAAGTCAGCCCCAATTACATGCTTTAGGAGCTGCCTTGGTCATGACGTCTCTTCACAGAAATAGAACAATGACTAAGACACTGGGTATGATGGCAAACACCTATTATTTCACCATTCAGAAGGCTGAGGCAAGAGGATTGCCACCACCTTAAGGACAACCTGGGTTACACAAGAGCCAAGCAAGCAGTATTGTTGGTCACTGAGCCGTCTCTTGCCTCCCACTCTCTCCATGGCTCCCGTCCCTGCTGTCTCCAGGACTGGGTCAGTCCAGCTGTGGTTCCAGTCTACCCAGATACTGCTTGAACCATCTCCTGCTCCTCCTCCCCCAACCCCCTCGGCATGCAACCAGATCCAGCTGTCTTCTTGAGACATGAAAATCATTTAAGGCCAGTCCCCCTGCATCACACTGCCTTGTACCTTCCAAAGTTGTCTGAACATTTGAAAACAGAACTTTCCAAATCCAATCCTAACCTCATGGTTCCATACTTTAATCAATGACTACATGCTTTAGATGTTAAACATTCCCATTGTTAGCTAGGCAAAGTGCTGTGTGCTACAGGTGGATCTCTGTGAGTTCGAGGCCAGTCTGGTCTACAGAGTGAGTTCCAGGACAGCCGGGGCTACACAGAGAAACCCTGTCTGACCAATAATAGCACAACACAACATAGAAAGGCTCAATGTAACCTGCCTCCTGACCTCTGACCTCCAGCATCACCCTATGTTAGAAAATTCCAGTCCTCCCAGGGCATTTTCTCTGCTCAGGGAACCCCTAGCCTCCAGTACCCAGTCCTGCCCACACTAGGACAGATGGAGAATCCAGAACTTACCTTCCTGCCCGCTGGACACCTCTTCCCAGAAGCCCTCCAAGCCTGGACTCTCAGCCACAACATTCAGGTCTGATTCGTCCAAGCTCATGGACACCGGTATCAGAATGCTGGGTGTGTCCCACAACCCTGTGGGTTCCCCTGAGGAAACTGAGGCCACTTCGTCCGTGCTGGAGGCCAGGGATGACCAGGGATGTGAAGATAGACTGCTGAGAAGTCCCAGTGACTCCTGGGCCACCATCTGTCCCTCTGGCTCTGGGTGGCCTTTGGAGCCTGTAGAGGTCAGTGTGGGCATGACCTGGGGCCCGGCCACGGTCACAGCCATGTGGGTGCTAGAAATGGAACTTTTGGGTTCAGACCCCCAAGTGGCATCAGCAGTGCTGGGGACCACCTCCATGGTGGCCTCCATAGGACTCTCGGTAGCACCTCCCTCCAAAGCCACTGTAGGTTCCACACTCATGGTGACTCCATGGGCTTCCATGGGTGTGGACTGGGAGCCAGGGTCCAGTCCTTTTCCAGGCAGTGGTAGCCAGGTGGCCAGCACCTTGTCCACAGTAGCCTGTCCACCTGATGTGGGACTCCCTGTTATGTCCAAGACCCCAGACTCAGTCCTTAGGATGCCAGCATCAGAAGGGACAGGATTCATTGTCACATTGCTGGAGTCCAAAGAAGCCCATGGGCCAGAGATGGGGTGGTTTGAAGCCCGCATGGAGCTGATCCCCTCAATTTCTATAGAATCTGCATCAGGGGATCTGTGACTGGCTTCAGCTGGGGCAGTCATGGTGGTCTGAAATGGGGTTTCAAGGTCCTCGGCTCCAAGGCTGACAGGCTGGACAGCCTGTTCTTCTGGGCCCCAGGAGGGGAGTGGAGAGGCTGGGGAGAGCGGGACTGGGGTCACATTGGGGACCAGTGTAGAGTGTGGCAGAAGCCACAGTTTGGGGGCTCGAAGCATGGCTACAATGGGGAAGTCTGGGGAGCCATCATCAGGGGACGCCTGGAGGGAGACAGCACTGAGGGCCTCTGAGGGGCTGGAGGAGGGAGCAGGGGGCTCTGAGGGCAGCCAGGGCAGGTGCGGGATGGTTGCCTTCACACTGGGGGCCTCAGCTGCCCCTGGCTTCAGGTCAGGAGTACTGTCGATGCTTGGGACACTGGGTGAGATCAACGATGGGGACCACATCGGGGACTCTGGGAGACTCCTGCTGCCAAGAGAGCCTGTGACATCAAAATGAGCTACAGTTAGTTAGCAGGGCCTGGTGGCACACACCTATGATCCTTGCATCTGGGAGGCTGAGAGAGGAGGATAAACATTTAAGGCCAGTCTGTACTATATAGAGTTGCAGGCTCCAAAACCACGTTTAGCTAGGGCAACAAGCCTGTTACACATGCAGTTAGGAGGAGGCAGGAGGATCTGGAGTTATCCTTGGATACAAAGAATTTAGATTCCAGCCTGTTAAGTTGTTTTAACACTCTCATCCAGCAAATGATAACAAGCCAAGTGTGCCAG
Source organism: Mastomys coucha (assembly GCF_008632895.1). NCBI lineage: Eukaryota > Metazoa > Chordata > Mammalia > Rodentia > Muridae > Mastomys > Mastomys coucha. The sequence continues at coordinate 208,965,025 of NW_022196905.1, forward strand.
AACACACCTGTCACTTAGCACTTGGGAGACTGAAGTAGGAGGATTGCGATGAGTTCCAGGCCTCTCTCAAAACATAAAGCTCAGGGGCTAGGATGATGGGTCACGGTAAAGTGCTTGCTATAGAAACATGAAGATCTGAGTTCGGATCCCCAGCACTCACATAGAAGCTGGGCACAGCAGCCTGGGGCTTTAACTCCAATTCAGGGGGCAAGGGGGAAAGGGGTGTGGAAACAGGAGGCTCCCCAGTGCAGCCAGAGTGAGTACCAGGTTTAGTGAGAGACCCTGTCTCAAAAACTAAGATGGAGGGCCATAAAAGAAGAGACACTTGAAGTTGGTCTCTGGTCTCCGAGAGCTTGTGTGCATGCACACACGCACATATAATCACACACATGAATGCACACAGTTAAACTCAGTCACATGCATTCACACACACACTCACACACAGGCACACACTCATGCACACACACAGTTATACTCAGTCACATACATTCACACACACACAGTCACACACACAGGCACACACAGGCACATACTCATGCACACATACTGTTACACTCAGTCACATGCATTCACACACACACTCACATACAGGTACACACTCATGCACACACACTTATACTCAGTCACATGCATTCACACACACACACACTCACACACAGGCACACACTCATGCACACACACAGGTACATTCAGTCACATGCATTCACACACAGGCACACACTCATGCACACACACACAGGTATACTCAGTCACATGCATTCACATACACACACACTCACACAGGCACACACTCATGCACACACACACAGGTATACTCAGTCACATGCATTCACACACACACACACACTCACACACAGGCACATACTCATGCACACACACACAGGTGTACTCAGTCACATGCATTCACACACACACACACACTCACACACAGGCACACACTCATGCACACACACAGTTACACTCAGTCACATGCATTCACATACACACACACTCACACACAGGAACACACTCATGCACACACAGGTACACTCAGTCACATGCATTCACACACACACTCACACACAGGAACACACTCATGCACACACATAGTTACACTCACTCACATGCATTCACACACACTCACACACAGGCACACACTCACGCACACACACAGTGGGGACTTGGAGGCAGGGCTATGGCGAGGTCAGGAGCCGTCAGAACAGTGTGTGGCTGCACTCACCCTTCCTTCTCCTCAGGTCACTCACCTGCTCCTGGCTCATCCACTTCGTTGGTCAGAATGGCCCAAGGACTGTGACTCTGGTCACCCTCTAAAGCCTCTGTGGCTGCAGAAGGCCTCATGTGGTCGGCAGTAACTTCCAGGGTGGAAGGCTGGGTCCTGGGCTCTGCTGCCCCAGGCAGCTGGTCTTCCTGACCCTGCTGCTGGAAGTGTCGACCATTCAACCCTTTAAAGCGGTCCCTCCTCGTCATCGTTGTCGTGGGGATGGGGGCTACCTGTGTGCCTGAGGGTGTTGTCTCTTCCATATCTACTGCCATGCTGCTGGGGCTTGTGGCACCTGTAAGCAGCCGCTTTTCCAGAGCGGGCCATGAAGCCAGTGTGGGGCTCCATGGGGTAGAGCCGAGGGTCTCCTGAGGTACTTGTGTCCATGTCAAGTCTAGGGGTTCGTCTTCTCCACTGGATATGAGAGGTTCCTGGAAGTCAGGTACTATCACCTCTTGCTCCCCCACGCTGGGCTTTAGTTCTCGGGCTGGGGGCCCCTCTGCTGACACAATCTCCCCCTCATCTCCGGATGAGGGGATCTCAGAGTCTCCATGTTGTGCTGTATGGTGATGAGCTATAGAAAAAGCAGAAGAGGTGTGGGCCCATGCCTGCTGGGAAATTCCTACATGATGTCTATGCACACTACATTCTAGCCTGCTGCATCTGGGCATCTGGGCACCTGTCTGTCTTTCTGGGTGGTTTCTGAGCTTCCCCAATCTGTGAAGAAGAAGTGTACCATTCCTGCTGCACCAGAATGTGCTGGTCACATGAGTATCAGAGGCAGCTTGGTTCACTGGTGGAGCTCTTGCTGCATCTCTACTGGGCTGGGCATTACGGTATGGGGACAGGTAGACAGATCAGATAAGCCCCACCCAGGGCAGAGCCCATAGGGGAGGATGCAGCTTTCACTAGAACTCCACCCATTAGTGCTCTGTCTTCTGTCTGTCTGTAACCCAAGCTAACCTGGAATTCAATGTGTAGCCCAGGCTTGCTTCGAACACTCAGAGATTCTCCCAGCTCAGCCTTCCAAATGTTGGGTACAAGAGTGGCCCAGCAGTGACCACATCTAAGGAAAGACCCATCTCAGGGGTGAATTCTCTCCTAGAGGGTATGGCTAGTCACATGGTGTCTACCCAGCTTGGGACTGATCTATTGTTCTGTTTATGGTTTTCTGAGACAGAATCTCATGTAGCACAGGCTGGCTTTAACTTCATAGTCCAGGATGACCTTAATACTTGTGTTTTGTTTTGTTTTGGTTTTGCCTCCTAGGTGCTCAGCCCCACACCTGGCTTTATTTGGTAACTGGCATGGGACTCAGGCCTTCGTGCTTGCTAGGTATGTGCTCTACCAAGTGAGCTGCAGCCATAGCCCGAGAATAAATAGAAAGGAAAGTTTCTGGGCATGGTGGCAAAAGCTGCAGCACTTGGGAGGAGCCAGAGGCAGCTGCATCCCCATGAGTTCCAGGACAGCCAGGGCTGCACGGCCTTCGATTGCCTGTGTAGAAGCATGGCCACAGTAGGCACACTCATGGAATGCTCATCAACGGTCCTCATAGAGGTTATGGGTTTAAGGCAGGAGATGTGGTCCCCAACAAGGATCCTGGAGAGGGACATGATTTGGAAAGGACCTACTGGCAGGGCATGTGGTCTTCATATACTCCTGACTCAAGGGAATTCAATGGGATGTGGTTTGTTCTGCCCAATGCAGATTATGGGGTGTGGTCTGGAAGGAGAAACGCCCATGCGGGCGTGGCTTTCACCTTGCACTTTCAGGGGACGTGTGACATGAGGCATAGCCATAACCAAGCTTTCCTGGTGGGGCTGTGATCGCAAGGGAACACACACAGGCACGCGCGTGTACACACACACACACACACACACACACACACACACACACGCACACACGCACACACGCACGGACCAGGAGTAGCTGCGGAGGTTAAACCGTGTGTAGTCAGGCAAGGGCCACTCCTAGGGTCATGGCTTAGGCGACACCCTCGACTGTTGACCTGTTTGGATGACGCACACCCACGAAGAGTGGCCAAGACGATGGCTCTGGGGCATGACCTGCAAGGGCACGTCCCAACGCACCTCGGAAGCAGTAGGCATCGAAGCGTGCTCCTGGCGCCGGAAAGCCCGTGCGGTTGGCGAAGCGGTACACTGTGCGCACACCTGGAGCCGGGCCCCCACAACGCCGGCGCGGAGTCTGGATCGGGTAGCGCACGCTGCCGTCGGCCAGCCAGCCCGGGTCGCACTGGTCCAGGCCCTCGTGCCAGGCCAGGTGCAACTGCCCCACGGAGGCCAACGCTGCACCCTGCCGCTGACACTGCGCCCGCGCGCCCGCCAGGGTTAGTCGGCGGGCGGGGCCCACGTAAAACACTTCACCTGGGAGAGGGAAAAGGTGGAGGTAAGAAGGGTGGGAAAAGGAAGGACGAGCAGACCTGTGAATAGGAAACTCAGGAGACGGGTAAACCAAGTCCTGGCTCCAACTCTGGAGCGCTTAGAGGGGACTTAACAGGACTTGCGGGCCGGAAGAACACCTGACACTCAGGGAGAGGTGGCCAGGTCCCACGTGTAGCTTTGGAGGGCACCAAGAATTCGGAGAAATTCATGTGGGCTTAGGGAAACACGGGGCCTGGGATAGCATCTTACACGCAAGGATAGGTAGCGACAGGGTCCGAGACGCGCCTTGCCTTACCCCCTAGCTCGCGGGCAAAGCAGTAGACATCGTAGAGTTCCTGCGGGTCGCGTCTCCCATAACTCCGAACACCCGGCAGACTGCTGCGGTCACCATAACAACCAGGACGTGACTGAGTGATCGGGTACCTGACAGTGCGAGGGGAGTGGCTATTGGCCGTGCGTTCTTGGAGCCTCTTTCTCTAGGAGCGACTCCCAGTCCCATGCCTCCCGCGCACCCCCTCACCGAACCGTGCGGTCTGAGAGCCAGCCCGCGTCGCAGTTGTCAAAGCCATCTTCGAAGGCAGCCTGCAGGTGCCGTGGGGCGGCGATGGTAGCGGAGCTCAGGCGACAAGCCTCCTGGGCCTCAGCGAAGGTCAGAGCATAGCGGTCCCGGGCCGCCCGATAATGGAACACGACGCCTGTGGGGTAATAGCCACGAGGCCCGAGAGGGGCTTTGTGGAATCTTAGGGAAAGGACCTCCCTAGAGCACATTTTCTTTCTTTTTTCTTCCCTTCCTTCCTTCCTTCCTTCCTTCCTTCCTTCCTTCCTTCCTTCCTTCCTCCTTTCCTCCCTCCCTTCCTCCCTCCCTCTCTCCCCCCTTTCTCTCTCTCTCTCTCTCTCTCTCTCTCTCTCTCTCTCTCTCTCTTTCTTTCTTTCTTTCTTTCTGTTGTGTGTGTTGGAGGTTCGAGACAGGGTTTCTCTGTTTAACCCTGGCTTTCCTGGAACTCACTGTGTAGACCAGGCTGGCCTGGAACTCAGAGTTCCACCTGTCTCTGGCCTCCCAAGTGTTGGGATTAAAGGCCTGTGCCACCACTGCCTGGCCTGGAGCACATTTTCTAAAGATAGAGTCTCATACGGTGTAGTGCCTTTAATCCTAACACTCAGGAGGCAGAAGCAGATGGATCTCGGAGTTCGAGGCCAGCCTGGTCTACAGAATGAGTTTCTGGCCAGCCAAGGTTACACAGAATGAAGATGTCTCAAAACAAAAACAACAATGAAACACAAACACACAAAGAAAGAAAGAAAAAATGTCTCATGTAGTCTTAGGCTGGTCTCCAACTCCACCTCTTTCCAGCCCTGACTCACTGCATTTTAAATTGTGTGTACCAGTGTGCTGTGTATGTGTGTGCATATGTAGTGAAGAATGACTTTGAACTCATTCCTTCTGCCTTCGAAGCCCTTCTCTCATTTCTGGTTTTGGTTGGTTGGTTAGTTAGTTTTTCCAGGCAGACTTTCTCTGTGTAGCCCTGGCTGTCCTAGAACTTTCTCTGTAGACCCGTGCCTCTGATGCACAGAGATCCACCTGCCCCTGGGAGTAAAGGTGTGTGCCACCACTGCCAGGATTCACTTCTGTTTTTGAGACACAGTATCACTATGTAGCCCAGGCTGGCCCTAGACTCACACAGCCCCATCTGCTGCAGCTTCCTGAGTTCACCCCCCACAGTCCTTGCCCCACCCTGAAAACAGAAACTACAGTGGAATCTTGCTGAAAATCTGGGTAGACACACTCTTACACAGTGTCACCTGAAGGTTTGTGTTAACTGACATTTTAAGGATAAGCTCAATTTAGCCTTTTAAAGAGGTTTGTGTTCTTAAAAGATCTGTGTCCCCACCCCCACCCCCAGTTTCTTGATAGGATTTCTCTGTTTATTCCTGGCTGTCATAGAACTCTCTGTAGACCAGAGACTATGAGACCTTGAACTCACAGAGATCCTTCTGCCTCTGCCTCCTAAGTGCTGGGATTAAAGGCGTACGCCATTACCACCTGACTATTTACTTCCTTTATTATTTATACATGAGTCCCTGAGTGTATGCTGGTGTTTAGTGCACAAAGAGGCCAGAGGAAGGTCCTGGGTCCTCTATAATGGAATTATGTGGTTGTGAGCGGCCATGTAGGGACTGAACTCAAGCCCTCTGAAGAGAGCAGCAAGTGCTCTTAACCTTGGAGCCATCTCTCTCCTGCCCTGATTCACTGCATTTTCCATTTTGTGCACCTGTGTGCTGTGCATGTGCGTGCTAGTGTATTGTGCCTGTGTGTGTGTGTCTGTGTATATGTGTTTGTGAGTGAGTGTATATGTGTATGTGATACATGATGAGGGCAGAGTTGGCAGAGCCCCTGGAGCCACCTGACTTGTGTTCTGAGAACCAAGCTCAGGTCTGGAGGAGCAGCAAGCACGTTTAGCCACTCAGCTGGTGGTGGGCTAGCATCACTGTGTTTTAAGACAGGGTCTCATAGTCCAGGCTGGCCTTGAACTTTTTTTTTCGAGACAAGGTTTCTCTGTGTAGCATTGGCTGTCATGGAACTCACTCTGTAGACCAGGCTGGCCTCGAACTCAGAAATCCACCTGCCTCTGCCTCCCAGGTGCTGGGATTAAAGGTGTGAGCCAACACTGCCCGGCTGGCCTTAAATTTTTAGTTCAAGACTCTAGTCTTTAGTTCAAGACTGCTTCAGACTCTAGAAGAAGGTCAGAGGGTGGGTACACCACTACATGGACATATTCATATCTTGATGGAAAGCTAATAATTTTGCATTAAGTAAATTGAGGGTAAAGGGTCTTAAAAGGTGGTTACGTCCCCTGAGATGAAGGTCCTGCAGCACTGCCGGCACCTCTCTGCTACAAAGAAGCCTGAGAAAGGGCTGAGCCTGGATCCAGAGCATCAGAAAACCTGAGAAGAGCCCTACACAGAGCGACTTCTAAGGAGAACCCCAGTGGCCTCAGGCTTACTCCATCCGGTCCTGAGTTAACCTCTCCCCTCCCATCTTGGTCCCTCTTTTCCCATTCTAACTCTTCCCCTCTGTCTTTTTTTTTTTTTAATTTATCTATTTATTTCATGCATGTGAGTGAGTACACTGTCGCTGTCTTCAGACATACCAGAAGAGGACATCGGATTCCCATTACAGATGGTTGTGAGCCACCATGTGGTTGTTACGAATTGAACTCAGGACCTCTGGAAGAGCAGTCAGTGCTCTTAACCACTGAGCCATGTCTCCAGCCCCTTCCCCTCTGTCTTAATCCTACCACCCACCTACCCTACTACCCTCTACCACCTTAGCTCCACCCCCTTTTCTTAGCCCCTCCCCTTCTATCCATGACTCCTTCTCTGCTGTTTCCCCATTCCTCCACACTTGCCCCTCCCATTCATCCTCGGTTCCTCTTCCTTTAACTTCGGTCTCTCCTCCTTCATCCTTGGTTCCTCTCCTGTCCTAGGTACCTCCCTCTCCAGCCTCAGATCCTCTTTTTCCAGCTTTCTTTCTTCCTTAGAATTTTCCCTGATTCTTGGGCCCCTCCTCTCAGCCCTTCATTTTAGGCCCCTCCCCTTTCATATCTGACCATGCCCACTACCTGCCCCCAACTCACCTGTCACTTCCAGGGTTACCAGGTCCTGCTCATCCTCGATACCCTTCACCACTTGGCAGCGATACAGTCCAGAGTCGCTGGCTCGCAGTGGCCCCAGCAGGAGGGTAGCATTGGCTCTGTGCCGGGGGTAAGCAGGCAGTGACACCCGTCCCTGCCAGCCCTTGGCCACACGCACCACGTTGTCTTTGGCCACCAAGATTGGCACATCCTGTCGCTGGCCTGATGCGGTCTGAACCTTAGTCCACTTGATCCGAGGAATGTCTCGCAGGGTGCTTAGCCGCGGATGCAGGGTAAAGAAGCAGGGCAGGGCTGCTAGCTCTGCCAGGGCAGCACGGACGGGTCCTGACCCCGACTTTAGCATGTGAAGTCCCTTTTCCGTGGCAGTGGTGTCCTGCGTGTCTGGGATGGAGAGAGAGGACATGAGTCAGAGGCAGGGGCAGCCTGACTACACTAACATTTCTTGCTTTAGTGAGTGTTTTTTTCTTTTTTTCTTTTCTTTCTCTAATACTTTGTTTCCCTTTTTGAGGCAGTGACTTACTATGCAGTCCTGGCTGTCCTGGAACTCATATAATGAAACTCATATATAGACCAGGCTGGCCTCTGCCTCCCCAGTGCTGGGATTCAAGGCGTGCACCACCCACACTCAGCTTCATTAACGCCTCTTTACAGTGAGATCAAGGCCAGAGAGGCCAGACTGCCCACACAATGTCACTGTGCAAAAGGGACTCCTGGGACCATTTTTATGGTTCTGCCTCACGTGGTAGTGAATTCCAAAAGCTTCTTATATGGGTGAACTATGATGTCATCACTGGCTTGCTGTGTGGCCCTGGGCAACTCACTTTCCTTCTCTGAGCCTCAAAAGTTAAGCCAAGAGGCAGACACTGGAAGCAGTGATTGTGGGGTATTTACAGACACTGGAAGCAGAATTTGTGAGGTTCTTTTTTTCTTCTTCTTCTGTTTTTCAGTTGTGTAGCACAGGTAGGCCTCAAACTTTATAGCCAAGGATGACCTTACACTTATAATGCTTCTGCTCTACTGCCCAAGTGCTGGGATCACAGGCATTCACCACTATGTCCTGTGAGGGCAATAGAGTCACTGAACTTCTGTAATCATCTGCAGTGGAAATGTCTTGTCTTCTTTTAGGACACTGGAGAAACTGAAGATCAGAGAAACAAGTTCTTGCCTACAGCCACAGAGAAACTCAGTAATGGATTTATAAAGTCTGACTCGTGACCACCATTGGGGAGACTCCAGGAGAGGCACAAGGATCTTCTTTCCCTTGTCCCGCCCATGGCAGACAGACATCAGCAATCAACCCCCGTGTTATTGTCTCCGTCTCCCACCTTTCTTTTTCAGATCAGTTCAGCAGAAGACAGTGAGAGGCGGGAACCTCCAGCCTCTGCTGGTTAAAACTAAAAATAACCTCTCAGGTATCTTGTTCTCTTTAGATTGTTCAAAGACTGGTTTCAGCTATTCTTGTTTTATATTGTAGACCCAGCTAGAGGAGCAGCAGAAATGCAAAGCCTTGCCCCGTCCCGCTGACCCATGGCTATGACGTCGACTGAAAAGACTCCCCACTCACTCACCCTGATCCCCAGCCACTAGGAGCAGCAGCCACAGCACCAGGAGGCCTGAGGCCCACACAGATTCGGCCCCCATACTGGAGCTAGGAGCAAAGGAGAGGAAGGGATGGTGAGTCGTGGCACTCCCGAGACATTCAATGTGGAGGAACCAGACAGCCCCAGGAAGAATTAGAGCCGGAACTTATAAAGGCCAGTGTGTCACTGAAGGCCACAGAGAAAGCGAAGCAGGGGTCAAGCAGGATTGGTACCCAGAGCATCTCACCTCAGAATCAAGCATCAAGGCCGGGGTGTGGCTGAGTAGTGGCACACCTGCTTAGCTCACAAGGGGCCCTGGGTTCTGGTCCCAGCACCTCCCAGGCTTCCATAGTCTTGGGTTCTGTTCCCAGCCCTTGCCACCCTCCTGTGGGGTCCCCAGTTCTAGCCTCAGACCCCAGAACCCACTGAGCATCTCTGAGGCCCAGACTGCAGTCCCGCACAGCCCTCCATGCTGGGTCTGGCGGCTCACTCTTACGGTCCCACATCACAGCCCTAGAGGGGTGGAAGCAGCCTCAGCCCAACCTGATGAGCACAGCAACTCCTATGCTATGCCTCTGCCTCTTCCTTGCTGCGTGACTTTAGTCAAGTAGCTTAGCTTCTCTCTGCCTCTCTTTCCTTATGGGTCAGATGAGAACAATAGCCGACTGGAAGGGATGGATGAGTCAACTTACACACAATTCTTTGAGCAACTTGGCTTGAAGGAGAACATTTTAGCTGTGGCTAATATTGTCATTAAACTTTGCACTGCCAAGGTCTGAAGTCCTGTTTTTCAAGTCAGCTTCTACCATTAGACTGGGAGCTCCCAAGGGAAGTAGTGGGTCCTCATCCTTTTGGGGGTTCCCAGGCCCTCCCCCCAAGCTCAGTCCTCCCAACTAATGGCATATGGCCTACAGATTCGGCTTCCTCTGCCCTCTCTCCACTCAGGCCTCTTACAGGGGCTCAAAGGGGTCAGGAGAGAGTCTGAGGGCCACCTGCAAACCTGCCCTTTTGCTTATCAGGGTAGAGCAGGCCCTGTGGGTAGGGTCTCTAGAGGCCTTGAAGAACTCAGCTCCCTTCACCCCTCCCCGTTACGACAAACGCTAAAGGGCACTCCGGTCGAGGACCTGTCCTTGGTGCTGAACTCTGAGGCGTAATGCCAGGGCTCTGAGCACAACCTGCCTCCGAACCCAGAGAGGGCTCGCTTTCTGCTTTGTGTTGCAGACCAGAGCACAGGCTACCTACTTGTAAATGCCACAGACATTAATGCCAATTCAGGCCGACCCATTTCTTCATTTGGGAGCCCCAAGTTAGTGTGGGGTACCCTAGTGCCTACGATCACCCCATCTTAGGGAGGAATAAGAGCCAGAAAATGCATTCTCTCACTCTTTCTTTCTTCCCACCCCCTCCACATAATTCAGCTGGATGTAGTGGCCAAAGTCTGTCATCTTATCTTAGTGCTTGGGAGGTGGACGTAGAAGGATCAAGGGTTTGAGGCTACCCTGGACTTCATTTTAAGTTTGAAGTCAGCCTATATTACATGAGACCTAGTCTAAAAAAAAAAAGAAGGAGAAGAAGAAGAAGAAGGAAGAAAGAGAAGAAAAGAAAAGAAAAAGAAAAGGAAATGGAAAAAATCCAGCTGGGTGTGATGGCGCACCCCTTTAATCCCAGCACTGGGGAAGCAGAGACAGGTGGACCTTTGAGTTGGAGACCAGCCTGTTTTACAGAATTTCTATAGGACAGCCAGAGCTACACAGAGAAACGCTGTCTCAAAAACACCTCCCCCAAAAGGAAAAAAAAAAATCCATGTCACACTCTATTTACCCACCCTGCAACTCTGCCTCAGTGGTCTTGCTGCCCCATGCCTCAGTTTCCCCACCTGTAAAACAAGCCTCATTTAGCACAAACCCTCCGAACTCATCAGGAAGGAATGAGCTAAGACTTGTGATATATCACCTTTAAAAACAGCTCTTTGTACACAAAGCCTTGGGAACACCCTAAAAATACCTAAAGGTAGCCCAGCACAGTGGCACACTCTATGCCAGTTTCGTGCTCCTCCCTCCCTAAACACCCCCTCGCTCTCTTCCTCTCACATCCTCACACCCGCACACCCTTCTCTTAAAATACTTCCTCCCCTGGGCCACCAGAGGCGAGTGGCAGCTTTTAGGCTGAGGTTTGGGCCCACCCCCTCATGAATGATGCATTAGCCTCATGTATATGCAAGCAGGGGCCTGCAGGGGAGAGGGGAAGCACATTCACGAGCTCCAGTGTGTTTGTACTCCTGTTCCAATCCCACCCCCACCCTGCCTCTCGTCTCTCCACTGAGTTGGAGTTGGGCACTTGTCATCTAGTGTCACTGGATGTGTGATGGCGTGCATCTGTGCTACTGTGTCTGGGCGGGGGTATGTCTATGTCGGCACCCTATGAGGCGGGCACATCAGCTCCAGAAGGATTTCTGGTCCCTGGGGCGAGGGAAGGGGTAAGCCACACACACTCATGCACGCGCACTTGAGGGTTCCTGGCCAGAGACTAGCACTGGATTTGTGTGCACAGGCACGAGTGTAGAACACTGGAGAAGAAAGCGAGCCAAGCAGAGGATCTCCACCCCAGCCTTGCACTCCCGTGCTCTGAGTCCCCTTTCCCTATTCACAAGACACACCCCAGGAGAAACACACACAGAGATTTCCAGGGACATTAACAAAGGGAACCATGCCTGTTGACGGGGTAAGCTGCGCGACCTCTACACAAAGACACCCACAGTCTGGAGCCCTCTGCTGAAGCCCCTAACGAATCATCCACCAGGTCTGGCTCCTCCCACAGGCTGCCACACCAGCCCTGGGATGTATGGATAAGGACGCATGTGGCCTTGGTGACCGATGCAAGGCCACTGGTAATGTGGCCCCCAGCACAGTTTTCTAACAAAAGACACTGTTAGCAGTTGTATCAGTCACAGGACACCCCAGACATGCCTCTCCTTGTGGCTCATTGACACACAAAGATCCCCAATTCCTGGGGTGAAAACCTTCCCTGTCTCCCTGTGGAGATATCCAGGGGCCACAAAGGCTCCCAAAGTCTGGGACAGCACAACGTATGAATTCATACCTTCCTAACTGGTCCCCACATATCTGGCTTGGGCCATCACCCATCCTGGACTGGCTCAGCCTGGCTTCATCCCAAACACACTTAGAATGAACAAAGCCACACTGTGGTGTACGCACGGGGGTCACTTCTATACCCAAGCACTGGATCCTCTCCCTTCTACCACCTGGTCACCCAAAGAGAGTTTTTAAAATGCACCATACAGGTAGATGGAAGGTGAAGCACGGGGGTGGAGGGCTGAGATGATGTGGAGATGTGCGGCATCTGGGGGATCCTGTCCCCACACAGGGTCCATCCAGGTCCTGGACATCCATCTTGGGGCACACCAGAACCCACACCCAGCATTAGCCAGGATAGCAAACATGCTTACTGGGAAAAGGAACTGTGCCCCAACTCCTTATCTGTTAGAAAAACAAGGTGCCTCTTAGGATGCTTGTCTGAGCCTCCTTAGCTCCGGATGCAGGAAGAGGACAGAGACCTGCCTGGCTTCGCTTCCCAGGGAAGAGACTCAGCTACACACACTCTCAAATTGGGGGACCCTCTCCCCACCACAGCCTTCCATTCATGTGTAAATTGGAGGTCCTGATTTCAAGTTCCCAGCTTGTCTCAGCTAAAATACCGGGTGGCCAGCCTCAAGATTCCCTGGGTCATGAGCAGGGTGCCCTTGTCTTTTCTCCAAACTCGGGGTGCCCCTCCCCTAGCCCTAGCTCCCAGCGCCTCCTGCTTGATCCAGAGAACTATATGCAGCCAGGGATCCTCCCTACCAGAGATGGGAATGTCTTTTCATTCAAGACTCCCTTCCATTCCCAACACCCCTAAGGCCGCCCCTCATGCGCTCGGGGCCCCCCAAACTTGGTTCCCCTCCCCCATCGTTCCCTGCCCATCCCCATCGAGGAGGGGGGCTTCCCCTTCATTCTGGTCAGGCCTCCCCAAGTCCAATTTCCTGTTGCCCCCCCTCTCTCCTGGCCCCCCACACCTGGCTCCTTAGCGCGGACACATCCCCACGGTTCCGGGCACAAAGGACGCGACGCCTAGCTCCCGGTGTTTCTTCAGCTCTAGAGCCCAGGCGCTCAGCACGCCAGGCGCAGCCTCCTCACTTATAAAGGACCACAGGGATGCTCTGCGCATGCGCAGCCCCTGGCCTCCAGCTGCCTTGCCTGAGATTCCTTTCACGTCTGTCCGGACACAGTCCGTGGGCTGGCTACACCTGACTCCGCCCCCGTTCTCTTTGCGCTCTTAAGGACCCCATTAAATGGCCCCAATATACCTCATGCTCCAATTTACAGGTGGGGAAACTGAGCCTCATGGATGCAAGAGTGTTTGCCAAGGTCACTTAGGAGGAGAGGGCAGAGTGGGGATTCAAACCCTACTCTCTGAGGTTCCAAAGACAGTTAGCCATTCCTAGAACAGAAATGGGCTCGGAGGAGCCACTGGGTCACACAGCTGCCAAGAGTCACCCGTGATTTCCAAGGAGCCTGAGAGATAACAGTAATAGCCTTTGCTCAGCAGTGAATGTGTTTGCCGCCAAGCTCCAGGACCCGAGTTCAATCCCTGTAACCTACAGGGTGGAAGGAGAGAAGTGATTCCTGCAACTTGTCCTCTGACCTTCACAACTCCACACCAAATAAATAAATGTGATAGAAAATGTCACTCATCAGGGACTGAGCCTGATGTGTTAACTGCAGAACTGCTCCAGCAGCTCAGCCTGTTCATATCATTCATTCATTCACTCGTTCACCTTTTCCTATCATTGCTTAATGGTGCACACCAGAGGCACCTGTTTACAATGCTCCTACTCTGGGCCATCTTGACTCCTGTTCTTTAAAAGCCAAGATTTTAGGGGTTGGGGATGTTGCTCGGTTGGTAGGCAGGGTGCTTGCCTAGTATGCCGGAAACCTTGGGTTTGACCTCCAGCACCCCATAAACCATGCGAAGCATGGTAGTGAACGTCTAAAATCCCAGTACTTGGGAGGGAGAGGCAGAGAATCAGGAGTTAAGGGTTCATTCCCAGTTACATACCAAATTAGTGACCAGCCTGGGCTACATGAGATCCTAGCCTCAAAAGCAGTCCTGAGGGGAGGGGATCTCAAGAGATGGCTCAGTGGATGAAGTGCTTACCTCACAAGCATGGGGACCTGAGTCCCCCAACACCCATTCCTAGAACTTCAGTGGGCACAAAGACAGGTGAAGCCCTGTGTCTTTTTTTGGTTTTTTGTTTTTTGTTGTTTTGTTTTGTTGTTTTGTTTTTTCCGAGACAGGGTTTCTCTGTGTAGCCCTGGTTATCCTGGAACTCACTCTGCAGACCAGGCTGGCCTCAAACTCAGAAATCTGCCTGCCTCTGCCTCCCAAATGCTGGAATCAAAAGTGTGTGCCACCACCGCCCAGCTTTTTTTCCCCCCTGTGTGTTTTTTTTTAAACTTTTTATTGGTTCTTTGTGAATTTTACCTGCCCTCCATCCTTGTAACCTCCCCCCCAGCAGAGAAAAAAAAATCTCATCATGGAAGCTGGAGTGTGTCACAGTGTGTCCCATAGCATACACTTTGTCCACACTTCTTTGCTTGCAAATGCTCATTGCAGTGACTTGTTGGTCTGGTTTGAAACCTCTGGCTTCTTATTCTACTAATACTGGATGCTTGCCAGGACTCCTCTTGGAGACCCTGTTGTTGCCCTGTGATATGGAGATCCTGTAATTTTGGATCTGTAGGGTCAGCCCCTTCGTGCACTCCAGCAGGTCACTGATGGGGTAGATGCTGGGGTGGGCCCACTCAAAGCCCTGGATCTGGGCCTGAGAGGTATCTGAACTGGTCAGCCCGTCAGTTCTCTAGCTCTTACACCCTCGGGGCCTGCCCCACTCCCCAACCAAGGCCAACTCTCCCACGACAGCCAGGTGAGGAGAGGGGCTAGTTCTGCAGGTCCTTCATACATTAACATGTCCCCGGGCAGCAGCCCAGACCAGGGACATCTACCTCAACTTTGGTAGTAACAGACCCCTACCCGTGCAGAGCCACGGCCCAGACATGGCCCCTGGTGACAGCACAGGCCAGGGCCTCACCATGGTCTCAGGTGGCATCACCGGCTGCTCCTATCAGCTGACGCTCACTACCTTTGTGTCTCTGGTTCCATCTCTCCTCACTGTGCCCACATCCTTCTGTTTCTCTTGCTTTTCCATTTCTCTACCACTTACCTACTGGTCTGAGTGGTTCCCAGGGTCTCCAAGTGTCTTGGGTCTCAGGAGCACTATGCCCCACTTGTGCGTTGTAGTGCAAGTCAGGGGTCATCTTGGGCTTGATCTGCACCTTCAGGTCTGCATGGTGCTGGGCTTGTGGTCATCTCAGGCTCACTCCCTGTCTGTGTCCATGGTGCTGGGCTTGTAGTCATCTCAGACTGGCTCCCTGTCTGGGCCCATGGTGCTGGGCTTGTAG
>NW_022196905.1:208981667-208994217 GCF_008632895.1 Mastomys coucha
GTAGTCATCTCAGACTGGCTCCCTGTCTGGGCCCATGGTGCTAGGCTTGTGGTCGTCTCAGACTGGCTTCTTGTCTGGGCCCATGGTGCTAGGCTTGTGGTCATCTCAGGCTGGCTCCCTGTCTGGGCCCATGGTGCTAGGCTTGTGGTCATCTCAGACTGGCTTCCTGTCTGGGCCCATGGTGCTGGGCTTGTGGTCGTCTCAGACTGGCTCCCTGTCTGGGCCCATGGTGCTGGGCTTGTGGTTGTCTCAGGCTCACTCCCTGTCTGCGTCCATGGTGCTGGACTGGTGGTCGTCTCAGGCTCACTTTTTTCAGGGACTGGTGGGCTACTGATCATTCAGATGGTCACAGGTCAGAACAGAACACTGAGCATCCTCTCTTCTCTGCCACCTACTGACACACATGTGACACAGCAGCCACATCTGCACACCTCTTAGGGATGGGGAGCCTGTGTCATTTTATTATTGTTTGTTTGTTTTGCTTTTTGTTTTGTTTTGTTTTTGAGGAGGGATTTCTCCATGCGTCCTGGCTGTGTTAGAATTTTCTCTGTAGACCAGGCTGACCCAGAACTACTTAGAGATCCTCTGCCTCTGCCTCTGGGATTAAAGGTACCCAGTACTGAGTACTGGGATTAAAGGTATGTGCCACTACTGCCTGGCCCAGAGGCCCAGAGTCCTGTGTCTTGCTGGCCAGTTGGCCAAGATGATGAACTTGTCTTCAAAACAAATGGATGGATAAACAAACCAGTTGGAGAGAAACACTGTATGTTGACCTCTGACCTCCACCGCCACCTGTACACACGAGACTATGTGCCCTTCCCCGTAGGCTTTAGATCTTATCCTGACAAGATGGCACTTGAAGGTAGAATCAGCATTCTGTAGGCTGAGGCAGGGGATTATGAGTTCAGGTTCAGCCTGGACTACAAAACTGTCTCTCTGAAACAAAACAAATCTAGAGTTCTGTGGTAACATATTATTTAGCCATGAAAAATCCTATGTACAACACAACAGGGATAAACCTGGAAACCCTGATGTTGAGTTGTCAGGAACAGACAGGCAGGGCTGGAGAGATGGCTCAGTGGTTGAGAGCACCGACTGCTCTTCCAAAGGTCCTGAGTTCAAATCCCAGCAACCACATGGTGGTTCATAACCATCCATAATGAGAGATCTGACTTCCTCTTCTGGAGAGTCTGAAGACAGATACATTGTATACATATAATAAATAAATAAAATTAAAAAAAGGAACAGACAGGCATAAGCGGCCATATCACATATGGTCCCAAGACAGAAAATGTCTAGAACTGTCCAACCCACAAAGACAGGAAACAAAGCCGGGCTGTGGGGGAGTTGCTTTCTCTCAAGGAGTGAAAGGGTTAGAAGGAGGAGAGACGGTGATCTTAAAATAATAGAACCATTCTTAAGTCCGCCTCGCTGTGGGGCCACTGACCTACTGACTGCTGGGTTTGCTTGTTTGTCTGTTGTTAGCTTACTTTGAGACAAGGGCTCAATACATAACCTGGCCAGTACGGACTGGCTATTATGCAGCCTAGGCTGGATTTAAACCTCAGATGATCTTCCTGTCTTTGATTCTGATGTGTTCCACCACACCCAGACTTATTATTGTTTCATTGGTTTTGTGGTTGTTCATAGGATTTTCTTCTCTTTGGGTGTAGGACTGTGTGTCTCTGTGAGTAAATACCCACAGGGATCAGAAGGAGTCAGGTCCCCTGAAGCTGAGGTAACAGGCAGTTTTGAGCAGCTATACAAGGATGCTGGGAACCAGACTTGAGTTCTCTACAAGAGCAGCAAGTGCTCTGACCTGTCTAGCTGGGTCTCAGCGCCTGCCACCTCCTTTAAAAAACAAATCAGGGAAAAGAAGAGGAGGGGGAGGAAGAGGAGGAGGAGGAAGAGGAAGAAGAGGAGGAGGAGGAGGAAGAGGAGAAGGAGGAAGAGAAGGAAGAGGAAGAAGAAGAGAAAGAAGAAGAGGAGAAGGAGGAGGAGGAGGAGGAGGAGGAGGAGGAGGAAAGGGTCTCATAAATCTTAGCCTGGTCTCAAACTTGCTATGTAGCCCTGGCTGGCCTCTAATTCCCAATGTATCCAAGGATGACTTTGAACTCCTGATCCTCCGGCTCTCCCAAATGCTAGGATTGCAAATGCATACTTCACCATGCCTGTTATATGTGATGCTGAGATGGAAGCTGGAGCTTTGAGCATGCTAGGTCAGCACTACTCCTCCCACAAAGCCCTGGTCCCAACCCTTTAGCCTTGGTTTGGTTCGCTCTTTCTTCTGACCTCTGAATTCACACCGTGGCACCTGTGCACCCCTTCCAATAGACAACAATATTGCCTATGGATGATTGTGGCCCTGGGGTGAAGCATGTTCTTTGCATGCCCTGGGATCCATGGGCTCAGAACCAGGACAGAATGAAGGTTGCTTAGCCCAGGAGTACCCATTGCACACTCCCATGTGGTGCACCCCCATGCTGTACACACCCCACACTCCCATGAGTACAGGCCCACACTGCAGAATTCCCACGATGTACCACCCCATGCTGCACACACTCCCACAATTCACACTCCCACACTGTACATACCCACACTGCACAATTCCCATGATGCACCAACCCACGATGCACACACATCCACACGGCACACACCCACACTGCACACTCCCACAATGCACCATCCCACAATGCACCATCCCATGATGCACACACTCCCACACTGCACACACCCACACTGCACAATTCCCACACTGCACTATCCCACGCTGAGCACACTCCCACACTGCACACTTCCACACTGCACACACACCCACACTGTACACACCCACACTGCACACACCCACACTGTACACACCCACGCTGCACTATCCCACACTGAGCACACTCCCACAATGCACTCATTTCTTCTCTGGTTGCTGGGACAAAATACCTGCAAAGCCCACGTGGGGAAGAAGGGTTTACTGTGGCTCACAAGTTCTAGGATGCAGTCCATCATGGCAGGAGGCACACACAGGCATGAGGGGTATCTGCAATGTGGAAGGCAGATAAATGCTGGGCTCAGCAATCTTTGTTCAGTCCCGGTTCTGAGCCCATGGATGGTACAGCCCACATTCAGGGTGTGTCTTCCCACCTGATTAACTAATCTAGATATTCCCAAATGTTTGTTTTCTTAGGGAAACATTTTCTCCATGAGTCTAGAGCATGTCAAGTTGACAATCAAATCAAAATGAGCCATCCCCTCTCTCCTCACTCCCCTTTCAATGTGCTGCCCCACCCCATAGAGCAAATTATATATCCTCTGAACATTATCAACATACTGGGGTGGGTGACAGCTTTCTTTTTTTTTTTTATTTTTTCTCATTTTTTATTTTTTATTTTTTTTTATTTTTTGAGACAGGGTTTCTCTGTATAGCCCTGGCTGTCCTGGAGCTCACTTTGTAGACCAGGCTGGCCTCGAACTCAGAAATCCACCTGCCTCTGCCTCCCAAGTGCTGGGACTAAAGGCATACGCCACCACCGCCCAGCGGGTGACAGCTTTTAAGTGTCACCCAGTGTTTAAGAGGCTGGCAGAGGAGAACTGTCATAACTTTAGGACAGCCTGGACTCTACAGTAATTTCCAGGCTAGATTCAGATAATGTCCAGACAAACAGCTGCAAGGAGGAGGCTGGGCGGTGGCGCACGCCTTTAGTCCCAGCACTTGGGAGGCAGAGGCAGGCAGATTTCTGAGTTCGAGGCCAGCCTGGTCTACAGAATGAGTTCCAGGACAACCAGGGATACACAGAGAAACCCTGTCTTGAAAAACAAAACAAAAAAAAAAGACACGTGATGTCAAGAAGGACACAACAGATGTGGATGATGCTGGATGGTATAGTACACCTTGCTATTCCTTAATGATCATCATTTGTCATGACTTCATAGAAAGAAACATACCCACAAACTTGTGGTGATATTCTAGTGGCTTGGACTAGGGCTGATTGGCAGAGTGGTATCAGCTGAGACAGACTGACTCCCAAGGTGAGGCAAGAGCTGTGGGAGAACACGTGGTGTGTGGACCCAAAGGACCCAAAGGACGGGCTTTTACAGCTAGCTTTGCAACGCCTCATTGTCTTCACTTCGCTGAGAAAGGCACAGCAGAGAACTCCTCCTCAAGTCCCTGCTGGTCCTGGTAACTCCTGCTGACTCATACCAAAGTGGCCAAGGCCTGGTTGTCTCTGCCACCTCTGCTGATTCGTGTTGGCTATCCCGACTCTACTGAGCTGGACTGGTGGTGTATATCCTGACAAGCAGATTGGATTTGCTCCAAAGGACTGTTTCTAGACAGGCCCACTTCCCTAGTGTCCTAATAACCTTTCTTTTCTACCACCTTTGATGGATGGTAGGTGAGAAGGGAGGTTAAAGTATTTAAGAACCCTTTTTTTTTTTTTTTTGAGATAGGGTTTCTCTGTGTAGCCCTGGCTGTCCTGACCCTCACAAATTGGCCTCTGCCTCCCAAGTGCTGGGATTAAAGGCGTGTGCCAACACTACCCGGCTTAAGAACCCTTATTAAAAAAATTTAAGCCAATGCGCGTGCACAAGTGCCTTTACCATTTTTTTTTTTTGTATTTTTTTGAGGTCAGGTATCCACCCAGGCTAGCCCACAGCTTCTTAAGTAGCTGAGGATGAGCTTGATTTTGTGATTCTCCTATCTAAATCCCCTGACTGTTGGGATAAGGCATACTTCTCCACACCCAGCAGGTTACCATCTTGTTGTTCCTTTTGGAGTTTGCTGGGGAAACTGAGGCTCGGGGAGATGGGATGCCCTGCTTGGAGTTTCACAAGCTTGCTCTGTGGTCCCAGAGCCATGCTGACCCTCGGGCTCCTCACCAACCCCATTCCTGGGCTGGTGCCAAGACTGAAAAGAGAGACTGGCCCAGGGCCCAGACCTGCTGGTGCTACGGCCTGGGGTGAGAGAACCTTGCCTGGGAATCTGCAAGGCTCAAAGAGCTATTTATAGGCCCACTCTGGGATCCAGAGGGTCCCCACCTCCAGCCTGGAAGTCCCTGTCTGTCACTATCGGCACCCTTAGATTACCATCAGGAGATGAGGTGAGAGAGAGCTGAGTGGCTCAGAGGTCACATGGGTGGCTGGAAGCTCCTGGACAGCCAGGTCTCAGGGGCAGTGTCCCTCTAATTGTACAGGAGTATAGCCAAGGTCATATGTGGCTAGTCATACACAGTGCCACCAACCACCTGAGGAGGATTGAGAGTTTAAGACTATTTTCTTGATGGCGTAGTAAATTTGAGTATCCCGTCCTGGGATACAGAAAACCCTGTCTCATTAAATAAACAAATTCATAAATAAATAGAAAAGCCAAGCATAGTGGTGTATGACTTTAATCCCAACACTTGGAAGGCAGACACAGGTGGCTCCCTGTGAGTTTGAGACCAGCCACATAGGGATCTACAGGACAGCCAGGGCTTCAGAGAGATCTTGTCTTGAAAACAAAAACCAAAAAAAGAAAGAAAGAAAGAAAGAAAAAAGAAAAAAGAAACCCCCCAAAAAACCAAAAAACAAAGAGCAAAAAAAAAAAATTGGAGAAAGACAAACAGTCAAGAACTCAAGGGACGGCGTTGGGGGTGGGATGGATCCAGTTCTCCATGACACCCTCCTTGCCTCAGGGCTTGGAGAGGGGTGGGAAGGAGGCGGCTCTCAGGCTCCCTGACTCAGGGGGATGAATGCACCGCGTTGGCTGCCTCACTGGGAACTCGGAGCTACTAATTCCCTGGTGAAACAGGAGGCTCTTTCATGCCCAGGCGCCAGTGGGGTGAGGAGGCGGGAAGAGGGTAGGGAGCTGGCCGTGTCCCAGGGGGCCAGGCAGCCTCATGCCAGGGCCAGCAGCAATACAGGAAGGATGGCGGCTGGGATTCTATGCAGCCTCTTCAGGCACCGCGGCCACCTTTTTGTGTTGAGTGCCATAGAGGTGACACAGCCAGCCACTGGCAGGGTAATGATGAGTCTGTGCCTAGAGACAGACTTGTCTATGAGCCCCAGTGTCTCAAGTGTCATTGTTACTGGGCGTCAACCCAAAGAGCCTACTTTTCACAGGCAGGAAGCTGAGCTCAGAGGTCAAAGGTTTGTCTGAGAACACATAGCCAAACTTTTAATGACGCATGCATGCCCTTGGAAAACAGCTAAGCTGGATCTGGATGGCTGGACCCATAACTGAAGGCCTGGCAGGAAGTCCTTGCATTTATGGGCTGGCAGGGTATCCCTCCTGTGACCCAGTTACACTGCCAGGCCTGCTTCCTGGGTGGGTTTGGGTGACACCAGAAGGATACTAGGGAGCCCTTTTGGCCCTCACAGAAAGAGGAATGATCAGAGGTCATTCAGCCCAGAGGCTGCCCTATCTTGGGAGCCTTCATCCAGAGAGCAGGCTGGGGTTCCACCCTTGTCCCAAAGCGGCTGCAGGCCAGGGAAGTGGTTCCCCAGCTCTATTCAAATCTGTAGTCGGTCACCTGATTCTATGCTTTTGCTAGTCCCTGGCCTGGAACTCTTTCTCTCCCAGAAAGCCCTTCCTTCAGAAAGACTCCATTTCCTCAGTCCCTTTGTTCCTGTGGCTCATCCCTGAACCCATGACGTTTGGGGTGTCTATGTCTGGTTTTGTTTGCTCCCGTTGGGACATACTCCTCTTCATCCTATGAAATCCATCTCACACCATTCTTTGAACAAGGCTTCCATATCATGCTAGGATGGCATTTGCTGAGAGAATGAAGGATTTATCCTTCCTTCGATGCTGGTGATGGGATCCAGTGCCTTGTACTTTCTGGGCAGCCTTTTATCACTGAGCTCCTTAGCTGAGGGAGGAGTCGGGCAAAGTAGCCGACCCTGACTACTCAGTGGCAATCCCCAGGACTCACGTGGTGAAAGGAGAAAACCAATTCCTACACGTTATGATCTGACTTCCACGTATAAGTAATTAAAAAAAAAAGTTAGGGTCTGGTGTTTGAGAGCACTTCCTGTTCTCGCAGAGGACTTACAGCCAGTTCCCAGTGGCCTCGCTGGAAGTGGTACAGGAGATCCCATGTTCTCTTCTGTTTAGACACGTACCACATATGCATGGTATACAAACACTCAAGCAAAACACTCATTACACATTAAATAAAGTGGTCTTAATTAAAAAATATATTTTAATCCCAATACTGGGTGTGAAGGTGCATGCCTTTAATCCCAGGGCTCAGGAGGCAGAGGCAGGAGGATCTCTGGGAGTCTAGGTGGCCATGACTTACACTGCAAGTTCCGGGTAGACAAATCTACACAAGACCCTGCCTCAAAAAATATATTAGGCAGGTCTGCTAAATTGTCCATGTTAGCATGAAATGTAAGCCCTGCAGGATTAGCTGGATTTGGGGTCCGAGCAGGACGCACGGGCCGGGGGTGACTGATGCTCTCAGTAGCACGGCTTCTTCAACGTTTATTCTGGCCTCTTAGGAAGGGAATGGGGTGCAGGGCTCCCACGCTGCATCCAAGGCGAACGAGGCCTTCTGCAGACACACATGATCACAGGAAGGCTGTGAGAACATTTAGTAACCACGAGGTGTGTAGTCGGCATTTCCCCTCCAGCTCAACAGAACCAGAAACCAGAACCAGTGCGTAGGCCCTTTAAGAGGCAGAGGGGCGGTTCCATAAATCCCGCCCCGGCTCCGCGAACCGGACGGCGTCTGTGCTGCACTGCGCGTGCGCTACACGCACGCGGTTCCGGGTTCACAGATCTGCTGTGGCGCTGGGGCTCGGCTGGTTAAGGAAGCTGCTTTTGTCTCCCCCCCCCCCCCTTGGTTCCCAGGTCGCTCGCCTTGTCACCTAGGGGTGACCGGGGATAAGGGAGCTGACCGCTGGGTCAAGTTGGGAGTGGCAGCGCCGGACTTCGAACTCGCGCTCCGCGAGGCATTGTAGAACCGAGATGACCCAGTCTTTGGTTTGTCCCGAGACCGTGAGCAGGTGAGACTCGGGGGGAGTGTAGATCTGGGCGCGGGGGCGGAGGAACTGGGAGCTGAGCTGTGGAGGCGAGGCCCAGATGGCAACTACCTGGGGGCCAGGATCTGGAGCCTGGAGCAGGCTGAGGGCGGAGCCAGGTGGTAGAGTCCCTCGGTTTGGGACACGGACTGATGGTCGTGTCCTCTGACTGGGGTGTTGCCAGGTGCTCCTGTGCCCTGGCTGGGAGCGAGACCTGGTGTTGGTGTTCCTGGCTGGGGGTGTGGTCTGGTGGTCAAGTTCCTGGCTGCTGGTGGCAGAATCCTTGGGGGTGGGGCCTGGTGTGTGGCTCACAGCAAGGATGCTCCTTGGTGAAAGTTGGTAATGTTGAGGCCCTGGTCCTGTCCTGCAGGGTCAGTTCTGTGCTTAATCGCAACAGTCGGCAGTTTGGAAAGAAACATCTTTTTGACCAGGATGAAGAGACGTGCTGGAACTCTGACCAGGTGAGGCGCCTCTACACCCCTCCATTCCAATTGGGAAGCAGATGTAGGGTTGCAGGGTGCCTTGAGAACTTTGGGGAGACCTAGAAAGCACAGCGTGCTTTCATACCCTTCCAGTGTTGGCCGTGACAATTGAAAGGTGTGCAGACCGTCAGAGGGCCCTGACCTCGTGGTTACCAAGTGCCTCAGTTTATCCATCTGCTTCCAGGGCCCCTCCCAGTGGGTGTCACTCGAGTTTCCCCAGCGTGTTCAGATCACGCAGCTGCAGGTGCAGTTCCAGGGTGGCTTCTCCAGTCGCCACAGCTGCCTGGAAGGTACTGGAAGGCCGTGAGAGGTGGGGTGTCAACGGGCTTCCCGGGATTCTTAGCCCCCATTTCTCCACTGCAGGTTCACAGGGTGGGGAGGCCCTCAGCAAGATCGTAGATCTCTATCCTGAGGACACCAATGCCCTTCAGATATCCTGCCTGTCCTGTGGTGGGAGGGACCTGGTTTTCTACAAGCTTTGGATCATTGGGTATGGTGGAACAGGCACTGGGGAGGCCAGGGCAGAAGGATCTAGAATGCCAGGCCAGCCTGGACACATGACCAGACCCTGTCTCAAAAGAATAAAGGCTTTGGCCGCCTACACTTGAGTAGGAACTATAGCTCAGTGCTTTAGTGCCCTGGAGGTGGAAACAGGAAAATCAGGACTTCAAGGTCATCCTCAACTACACAGTTTGAGGCAAGCCTGGGCTATCTGCGATCCCGTATTTTAAAAAAAAGAAATAAAGAAAGAAGGTGCTGTTGGTTTCTTGCTGGGTTTGAGAGGCATCAAGAGCCTGCAGTCACTAGCCCATTGGGTGGTCTCTGGACTGGGAAGGTGGGGTCGGATGGGTCAGAGATAAAGCCACCATTTCCTTGACTGCAAGAGGTCACACCTTCTCCATCCCCACCATGGAGGTGGACCGGCTGAAGTTGACTTTTGAGGACACCACCGACTTTTTTGGCCGTGTAGTCATCTACCACCTGCGGGTGCTGGGTGAGAAGGCAGGGTGAGAAGAGTCGGCGGTTACTTCCTCCAGGAAGCCCCCCTGGGAGGCACCCAGAAGGCCTTCAAGTTCTGCACGGATTTATTGGTTCCCATTGCGGAGGGCCCTTCCCACCACTGTCCAGGAGCTGCCTTTCAAGCCAGTTGTGGGCTGACTGGTTTGTCTCCGAGTGCCTGGGTTCCCAAGAGGCTGTCTTCACTCAGGGTCCGCAGGCCCCAGGGTACTCTGGAACAGTTTGAGGATGTGGCTCTCCATCACCTGTTGCACTGTGGGAGGAGGTGGGAGGAAGTGTGAGCTGGTGTGCACTGGAAGAGGGGACTGAAGATGCTTAGCCTCAGACGCAGAAAGGAGGCTCCAGCCAAGTGCTTTTCTGCTCTTGCAGGGCCGGGCTGCCTGTCTACCTTGAGAATAGGTCGCTTTAAGGCGAGGTTTGTCTGTCGCTTTAAGGCGAGGTCTGTCTGTCCCCCTCCACGCACTGCATCCCACCCACTCTCCACATTGTAGCTCTCCCTGCCTCCAGAACCATGAATCCAAATAAAACTTCAAGACGAAAAAAAAAATCACCCTATCTATGGTAACTCTGTTATAGCAAGAGAAACAGAAGTCTGGGATGTGGATGGAGGTGATGACTAAGACCACACCCACCCTGGGGCGGGGGCTGGGCTTGTGTCTCCTGGGGGCAGCTTACAGTCATACACTGGTGTCCCTGCTGCCGCCTGGGTGCTAAGGGCCATGTTTCCTACCAGGATCTGGCACCCATGGGGAACACCCTGTGTGCCCCTCTCTGCAGCCACCCCACCCACAGCCCCTCAGCCCGCCATTGTATCCCAAGCCCACCTTTTCGGTATCCCAGGGCCACTGCGAGGTCCATTGGGGTGTAGCCAGAGTCGGCCTCTGTGGTGAGGTCAGCACCCCGGGCTGTGAAGAGGAATAAGCACTCAAAGGCAGGAGCCCCCGGCAGGGCTTGGGGACTGATGTCTGGAGGGACCCTTCTCTCCCCACCCCCAGTAACAACGACAGGTCTGCCCTTTGTGCATTGACACAGGACAGTGGTCAGACTCAGTAGCCCTTATCCAAAAACAGGGTTTAGAGTATCTGAGGCATGGAGGGTAGGAGGCTCATCGTGGCTGACAGGATCCAACACAAACACCCTCATACTACTCTGCCTCTTCGTGGTCTATGCTTGGAGCCCATGATTCCTGCAGGGCCCATGGGCTCCCACTCACCCAGTAAGGCCTCCACGCACTTCACATGGTTCCCACGCACAGCGTAGAGCAGTGGTGTGCCCCCATTCTGTGGGAGAAGATCATGTGGAAACCAAGGTAAGTCTCAGTGCCCTGTCCCTGCCCTCTGGCTGCCAATTCAACCTACTTCCTGCCTACCACTTGGGCTATCTTTCTGTTCTGTGTCTCTTAGGTGCCCATTCTTCCAGGAAGCCCTCCCTGACTTTCCTTGGCTGCCTGTGAGCTGGCCATTATAGCTCCACTCTCTCTTTATGCGTATCTTATTTCCCCTGCACTGGGAACTGCTGTCAGGTGTGAGGACAGTTGTCTTGTGTTCCCAGAACCAGGGCAGGCTTGGCACCTTGCAGGGTCCCCATCCATGTTCGGGCAGGAATGGAAGCCAGGAGGCTACAACAGGTAAGGGTGGCAGTGCCTCACCCAGTCATAGATGTTAATGTCCACGTCACGGTCTAACAACAACCTCACGATGTCTGTGTAACCACCCATACTGGCAAGCGACAGGGCGCTCTCCCGCTCCTTGGCTAGGATGTGGGGATCAGCACCCTGAGAGACAGAAAGGATAGTGATGGGACCCCGAAACCCCAGGGTTCCCAGTAGGGCAACCCCTCTCCCCAAGGCAGCAGCTTCGGCCTGTCCATGCGTCCGTCCCCAGGATGGACGTACCCAGTCTAGCAGGAAGCGAACGGTCTCAATTTCTCCAAAGGCTGAGGCCCATATGAGGGGGGTGAAACCACGTTCATCTGGTTTGTTGATCAGGTTGTCACCTGACAAGCGGGAGGAATACGGGACAGGGATGGCAAGATTGCCAGCTCTCATGAGCGGAGTGAGATGAGTTCAGGGGTCACAGGAGGGGGAACATTACACAAATCATACATGCACACACAAGCCGCTCTCACGCATAAGTTCTACCAGACAGGCATGTGCACGCAGGACACGCACCCTTCCGCAGCTGATCCTTCAGTTGGCTCAGCTCCCCTTGGGCTGCAAGCTGGTGGATTGATAGGGCTGGGGGGACAGAGACAGGCAGTGCTCACCCACTCCATCCTTCTTCAGGCCTCGGTTTACCCTGCTCATCCTCTTTTTGTTTTTGAGATAGGATCTCATGTAGCCCAGGCTGGCCTGCAACTTGCTACATGTTTGCTATGTGTAGCCAAGGATGACATGGAACTGCTGATCCTCATGAGTGCGGGGATGACAGGTATGTGCTACTATTCTCAGTTTATGAGGAGACTGAGATAGAACTCAGGACTTTGTGCATGCTAGCTAAGCAATCTACCAACTGAGCTACAAGCACTGTGACAACTGAGCTACAAGTACTTTAGCTACTGAGCCATAAGCACTCTACCCACTGAGCTACACACTCCCCAATCCCTTGTGGTCTTTTCATTCTTTCCTTTTTTTTTGTAATAGGATCTCATATAATCTAGGCCGACCTCCTATTCTGTAAGTAGCTAGGGATGACCTTGAACTTCTGACCTCCCGCCCCAAGTGCAGGGCCATGGAGCACCACGGAGCTTATAAGGAATCCTCTAGCCCCACCCTGACTTGGTTCTACTTACAGTCCAGGGTGGCTGGCAGAGCTGAGACCTCATTCCCACGTTGCCGGTTTGTGAGGGTTGTGGAGTGCTTCAAGAAACTTCCTGCAGGGAGAGGAAGGGCTTGTCCCAAGGGGGTCCAGACAGATGCTGCAAGCTCCAAGCTTAAGAAGACCACCCCTTGCCAGGCAATGGTGGCACACGCCTTTAATCCCAGCACTTGGGAGGCAGAGGCAGGTGGATTTCCGAGTTCCAGGCCAGCCAGGGATACACAGAGAAGCCCTGTCTCG
>NW_022196905.1:208994328-208995692 GCF_008632895.1 Mastomys coucha
AAAAAAAAAAAAAAAAGAAGACCGCCCCTCTGATCTCCACATACACACTCACATTCATACACAGACATTAACAGTAAATTAAATAATCTTATATAAAGGGAGAGATGAAGGGGCCTGGCAGCATGGGCCACATTCCCAGCCTGGGCTACACAGAGAATTCCAGGTCAGTTGAGACCACAGAATGGAGCCTATGGCAAAGGAGCAGGAAGAGGAGGTGGGGGCGGAAGGGCTGTGATGCAGTGTGGTGACCCAGCACTTGCCTAACATGTGAGGCACTGATTGAATTCCCAGCACAAACCCAAACAAGAAACCCAGAGAAAGGAGCCGGAGTTCACTCACTGGTCAAGAGTGCTTGCTGCTCTTCAAAGGACCTGCACTTGGTTCCTAGCAGCTGTGCTGGGTAGCTCACAACTGCCGCTAAGTCCCTTCAGCCCCAGGGTACCTGCTGCCTTGGGCTCTGTGGACACCTGCGCTGCTCACACACAGATGCTGGAGATGTGCCTCAGTGGGTAGGAGCACTGGCTGTTCTTCCCGAGGACCTGGGTTTGGATCATGGTATCCACCTCACAATCTATGGTAACTCCAGTGATCTAATGCCCTCTTCTGGCCTTCGTGGGTACTGGGCATCCAAGCACTACTCAAATGCAGCAAAACACAATACATCTACTTTTTTTTTTAATAAAAAATCTTTTTAAAGAATATAAGTAAGTAAAAATGAGTCTGGGTGGTGGTGGTGTACACCTTTAACCCTGCACTCAGAAGGCAGAGGCAGCCTGGTCTACAGAGCAAGTTCCAGGAGAGAAGTAAAAAGCCAGAGAACAAATAGGGTTGGGGACATGAGGAATCATACATTTAAGGCTAGCCTGGGCTACACAGTGAGACCCCTGCCACAAAAGAAAGAAGGAAAGAGGAAAAGCAGGTAGAGGGTGCTAGAAAGCCTGAGTGGTTATACCCAGGGACTGGAGCTCCCCACTGCAGTCATGGCGGTACTCTGGAACTCCATACGCACAGGCTGGTGAGGGTGCCATAGTCCACTTGGCTGCACTGCAATCATGCTCAAATAGTAAATGTTCTCTGTACTTGTCACAGTAAACAAATGGTAAATGGCCAGGTGTGGTGGCCCGTGCCGTTGATCACAGCACTCAGGGAGGCAGAGGCAGGTGGATCTCTCTGAGGTTGAGGCCAACCTAGTCTACATAGCAAGATTCAGGATAGCCAGACCTCCAAATAGTCCTTATCTTAAAAAAAAAATGTATGTGAGCTGGGCAGTGGTGGTGCACGCCTTTAGTCCCAGCGCTTGGGAGGCAGAGGCAGGTGGATTCCTGAGTTCAAGGCCAGCCTGGTCTACAGAGTGAGTTCCAGGA
>NW_022196905.1:208995728-209031233 GCF_008632895.1 Mastomys coucha
AAAAAAAAAAAAAAAAAACACAAGACAAAACAAGAAAAGGTATATGTATATGTATGTGTGTAATGGTTCAATTTGCCCAAGCTTGCACACAGCTTATAAATATTGTAACTGAGTTGTGTGTTTTCACATGGGCTTATTGGGGTTGGAGATTCCTACAACAAATTGGCTCCCACGATGTGTGTATATGTATACGTATGCACACATATACAAAAATATATATGCACACATACACAAGGAAATTTTTTGAGACACTATGTAGTTCTGGCTGGCCTAGAACTCACTACATAGATCAGGTTGGCCTCATACTCACAGAGGTCGGCCATGGCTGCTTGCCTGTGTAACCTGAGCACTGGAGGGCAGAGACAGGCAGAATCCCAGAGCCCACTGACTAGCAGGTCTAGCTGGAACAGCTTCAGGTCCAGTCAATGACCATGCCTTGAATAGAAGACGAAGGCAGAGCCACAGCTCAGCTGCTAAACACAACACAGCTGCTGGCCTGCTGGCATCCTCCCTCTGACCAAAAGGTGGAAAAAGAGAACTAATCCTGAAAGTTGTCTTCTGCCCTCTATATGTATGCCATGGCATGTTCATACACATGCACATATACATATTAAACAAATAATGCAATGTAATGTAATAGGGGTTACAGTGATGGCTCGGGGGGAGGGGGATAAGAGAGCCCCAGTTAGATCTGTGGGTGTGTACAACCCCCATTGCCAGGGATTCAGGCGCCCCCTTCTGGCTCACTCAGGCACTGTATGGACATGGTGAGCAGGCATGCAGGCAAAAGACACATAAACCATTTAAAAATCCTTTAAAATGGACTGGAAAGATGGCTCAGTAGTTAAGAGCACTGACTGCTCTTCCAGAGGTCCTGAGTTCAAATGGTGGCTCACAACCATCTGTAATGGGATCTGGTGCCCTCTGCTGGTGCGTCTGAAGACAGCTACAGTGTATTCATATAAATAAAATAAATAAATCTTAAAAAAAAAATCCTTTAAAACCTCTTTTGTTTGTATTTTCTTAGTTTGTTCCATATATGTTTTGCTTGCATGTATGTTTGTGTACCGTGTGTGTGACTGGTGTCCTCAGAGGCCCGAGGAAGTCACTGGATCTCTGAGGGATTGTGGATTGAAACTGGAGTTAAGATGGTTATACGCCACTCTGTGGGTGTTGAGATTTGAACCCATGTCCTCTGAAAGAACAAGTTCTCTAAACAATTCACCTGTCTCTCTGCCCACCACCATTATCCTTTTGAAGGCAGGGTCTCTCTATGAGGCCTTGGTGATCCTGGAACTCCCTATATAAATCAGGCTGGCCTTGAATTCCCAGAGAGCTACCTGCCTTTGTCTCCTGAGTATTGGGATTAAAGGTGTGTGCCCATCATACCTGTATTTTATATATACTTATACATACATATACCATATTATATACACAGACACACACACACACACACATATATGATAGAGAAGCCATTAAAATACAGCATGTAGCCGGGCAGTGGTGGCACAGGCCTTTAATCCCAGCGCTTGGGAGGCAGAGGCAGGTGGATTTCTGAGTTCAAGGCCAGCCTGGTCTACAGAGTGAGTTCCAGGACACAGAGGCTACACAGAGAAACCCTGTCTTGAAAAAAAACCAAAAAAAAAAAAAAAAAATAGAATACAACATGTCAGTGCCTGGTCTCCATGCATGTGCACACATATGCACATGCAGTGGTGTGAACACACACACATATATCTCCTAACACATACACACCAACAACAAAAAAAACCCTAGGAGGGTGGAGGGGAAGAGCGATGAGGGCAGAGATGTGGTCTAGAACTCGACAGTCTCCCTCACCAGAGCCCAGAGTGGTTCTCACCCTGTAGTGAGGATGCACTGGCATCTGCTTCAGGATTCACAGTGTCTGGGGTGCAGGGGAACAGACTGAGGACAACAGTGTCTGAGCTATCTGGGGATTCATCTCTGGGGTCCTCAGGATCCTCTAGGTCAGGAGCAGGGGACTGCTGGTTTGGGATCTCTGCAACCCGAGTGGGCTCCATGGAGGAAGCTAGAGTGAAGAGATGACAGTAATTAGCCAAAGCTCATGGGTCCCCAAGATGGCTCAGTTGGTAAAGGCACTTGTCACCAAGCCAAATGATGTGAGTTTGATCCCAGGAACCCACATGGTGGAGGGAAAGAATTGTCTCCAGTAAGCTGTCCTCTGACCTCCACACCAATTCCATAGCACATCCTGCCCCCCCCCCAAATAAATGAATACATGAGTTCTTATCAGGGGCTGGAACTTGGTTAGGTGGGGCATGGTAGTGCACACCTTTAGTCCCAGTCCTTGGGAGGCAGAGGCAGGCAGGTCCCTTTGAGTTCAAGACTAGTCTAGTCTAAATAGTAAATTCCAGGACAGCCATGGTCTGCATATGCAGCTTTGCAGGATAAGGGTGGGAAAACTGTGGCTTTAGATAATTATCATTGTTAATAAATTAACACCTGAACCCAAGGCAATAAAATCAGGGTTCTGGCAGCAGTCTGGGTTCCGATCACTTACAAGCTATGAAAACCTTGTCTATGACTAAGCTGAGCCTCATTTCCTTCGTAATAAGGTGAAGATGTGAGGCCTCAGAGAGGTCATATCCGAAAACAGCATAGAGAGATACTAATGCCAAACTTATCAATGTCCCGCTGTGGTTGTTTGGGTCGAAGTCCCCCAAAATGACTTGGGACTCAACAAAAGATGAGACGTGGAAGATCCACTCACCTCCCTCCAGCCTCCTCCGTCCCCCTAAGCTGCTAGCCTGGGTCTCCCAAAACTCAGGAAGCTCTGTTCACAAACTTTTCTGCTCCAGTAGATCTCGTGAAGAGCAAGTTGGTGACCGGACGCTCAGTCCTCTAGCTTCCTCTGCTGGGACATAGAGCAGCAACTTAATACGCGACGACTATTCCTACCGAAGACCTCCTCCACTGCGCCTGCGCACCCTTGCCCTGCAAAAGTACCAAAAAATAAAAAATAGAACCCCGAAGCTGCTTCTAGCCCTTTAAGACTGGAGGGAGGAGCGTGGCTTCCGCTGAGGCCAAGGAGTACAGCGGCGCATGCGCGCGCCATCCTTGATCAAGAGCTGAAGGAGCCTTAGACGCGCTGGGGGGTTTCACTGCGCGTGTGCTGCCCCGCCCCCGCGTGTCTGCCCCAATCGGATCCACATATGACAGGAGGGCGGAGCATTCTCCGGACGTGGGCGGAGACACATGGGCGGGATTTGTCAGATTTAAAGAGACCGAGTATTATTGTCGCCTTGTCCATAACAAATTTCCCTGCCCTAGTCCCTGAGAATTATCTGTACGTAAAGCAGGGAGTCCTTGACTAGGTGTCCTAGAACATCAAGGAATCTCTATCCTCCCCACATGCTCGCCTAGGACTGCCTCTTTTCCCTCTATCTCGTGTCTGAATACAAGTTAGCTTGTAAGAGGAGTCAGCGCACAGCGCCAGAACCCAACCCGGAACGTTTAGTTAGACGTCCCAGCCTCCCGACTTCCGGTTCCGGTTTCTGGGCTCTGCTGGCTGCCTTCACTATGGAAGAACCTGAGATGCAGTTGAAGGGAAAGAAAGGTGTTGTGGGACCCTAGAGGGGTTGGTGGGGCCTAGAGAGGGCAGCGCGGGGATGTACATGACAAAGAGCCGCCATAGACCTCCTGGCCTGCGGGGTTCGGCGGAAAAGGGAGGCCGGTGTCTCCCGCCGGGAGGTGATGTGATGTAATAATGATCTGGAGCAGGAAAAGACTCTCTCTATCTTTCTATTTCTGAGACAAGGTCCCGGGATGTAAACCTGGCTGTGTTGGAACTCGCTATGTAGACCGGGATGGTCTCAAACTCCTCTGCCTTCTGAGAGTTGGAATTAAAAAGCAGAATCCATCCAGGTCCCTGCTCAGTGTGAGCACGTAAACGAGTATGTAGGCTTGGTGGCTCAATACTCTAATTCTCTTTTCTCAAGAGGCAAAAAGTTGAAGGCCGGTTTGGTCTACACGTTGAAACTCAAGTCTCGAGAGAAGAGCTGGGGCTTTAGCTCAGTCGTAAACACTTTGACCATCGCGTTTAAAGCTCTGGATTTGATCCCCAACATTGCAAAATAACTAAAGACCAGATAACTAGGTTATTTTCCTTGGCTGATGGTAGCCCTGGGTGATAAGAGGAGTTGGTGCCATCTACCATCTGTAGCTAGTCAGAGCTTGTCTGGTACAGGAAGGAGTGTGTGTGTGTGTGTGTGTGTGTGTGTGTGTGTGTGGCGGGGTGGGGGTGGGGTGCTGCAGTTGGAAGCAACAGGGTCCTTGATGGATGGGGCAGGAAGGATAGAGATTTCTTGACTGGGAGAGCTGTTGGTCAGAGCCTACCCTGGCATGGTTTCTGTGCAGTTGACTTGTGGTAAGATCATGAGTTCTGGAGTAAAGGAAACAAGTAGGCTTTACAGGAGCTTGAATGGATTCACAGCAAGGAACATGGCCTTCCACAGCATTCCTGTTTCAGGGCAGAGGCGTCACAAGGTTGTGGCCTTTAGGTACCTTTGAGTTCTGTGATCATCCTCTGGTCAGCTGGATATGGTAGTACATGCTTCTCTTCCCAGCATGCTTAGTCAACACAGTGAGTTACAGGGAATCCAGAGCTACTAGATTCTAAGATGATGTTCTATACTGGTCTCCAATATGTTCCAGTTATAAAGGAGGTGGGGGTGGGGTGTCAGTGGCTTTAATACCATCCACCAGTGTCCTCTGAAAGTGAGTTTGGGGAGGGAAGGTTGTGAGTTCATGTGTGAGCAGATTCCCCCTTGAGTTAGGCCTTGCTCTCTCGAGACCATCTCTGGGCCTGCACATGACAGTTACAGTGGTCCACCCTGAAAACTCCTCGCTCCTCTGGTTGGGCTCAAAGATTGAACAATCAGAAGTCTACTGTGGGCGGGGCTCAGCCGGCAGAGTGTTTGCCTGGCATGCATGAAACTCTGGGTTGCATGGCCAGCACTGAATAAACTAGGTGTGGTGTCACATCTGCAATCCCAGCACTCAGGAGATGAAGGGAGAAGGATTTGGGAGCTCAAAGTCATCCTTGCTTACAGAAAACTAAAGTCTAGCCTGGGCTAGAAACCCAATTTTTTTTTTAAAGATTTATTTATTATTATATATAAGTACACTGTAGCTGACTTCAGATGCACCAGAAGAGGGCATCAGATCTCATTACAGATGGTTGTGAGCCACCATGTGGTTGCTAGGATTTGAACTCAGGACCTTTGGAAGAGCAGTCAGTGCTCTTACCTGCTGAGCCATCTCGCCAGCCCCCCCCCTTTTTTTTAAGATGCTAGAGAGTCGTCTCTGTAGTTAAGAGTGCTTAGTGATCTTACAGATGACTGGAGATAGGTTCTTAACACTCACATTGAGCAGGTCACAACCACCTGTAACTCCAGTTCTTCTAGCCTCCAACTGACACTCATGTGCATATACACTCACATAGATACACATATATACACATAATTCAGAATAAAATAAATACATGGGTCTAATACTTGTCCCTTATTCCCACCTCCACCCTGTCAAACACAGTCACAGACAAGTTCACCGAGAGTGTCTATGTCCTTGCCAACGAGCCATCAGTGGCCCTGTACCGGCTACAGGAACATGTGCGCCGTTCACTGCCAGAGCTGGCCCAGCACAAGGTGAGTTCTGCCAGCCCTGCCGAGGATCTCCCCCAGGTTCACTCACAGCTCCTGAGCAGGACTGGGGTGCTATCCACAGAGGGGCTGAAGTCAAAACGGAGACCCTGGTGAGGTAGACTGTACCAGCTGATTCAGGCAGACAGTGTGGGGACAGCCCTTGATGGCTTTTGAAGGAGACGGTATGGTGTGTGTTAGTGATCAGCGAGGTGAGGGAAGAGCCCAGGGAAGGGTGTGCCAAGCAGAAGGAAGAGCCATTGCAAAGGTCTTGAGGCCTTGCAGTCACACACAGCCCCAGAGGAGAGAGGGCTGCAAGAGGAAAAGGCTCTGTGGTCTAAGCAAGGAGTAGGAAGCCCCCCCCCCAGACATCTAGGGGGATGGGAACTCAGGAAGGCTTGGTGAGAGTGAGGGACTCAGTTTGGGGGGAAATAGGGGGATTGATCATATAGCACTGGCTTCCATAGAGCCTTCCCTTTTAACACCCCCTCCTCCCCAACCCCCACAACCCCTGCAGGCTGATATGCAGAGATGGGAAGAACAGAGCCAGGGCGCCATATACACCGTGGAATATGCCTGCAGGTGAGTTCCACATCTGTCACGGCAGGGTGACACAGATTCCCAATCTCCCACCCCCATTGCAGTACAGCCGTGACCCCTCTGATGGGTCCCTCACAGTTGTTTTTGGGGAGTTTGAAGACATGACTATTTGCCTCTGGCTTGGGGTGGGTGGTGGATGGCTCACTAGATACAGTGCTCGCTGTACAAATTCTATCTGAAGCATCCATGTTGACAGTTGATGTGCACTTGTAATTCCAGCTCTGAGGAGTCAGCAGAATGCCTGGACTAGCTCCTCTAGAGTGCTAGTCCTGTTGGTGAGTTCCTAGTTCAGTGCGAGACTCTTGCCTCAAATTAGGGCCTAGAGCTCAGTTGATAGAATGCTTGTGTGAAAAGTGAGGTGGAAAGCAGCTGATGAACACGCCAGCATCAGCCTCTGGCCTCTGGCCTCCACACACATGCCACCACCCGCCCACAAACACATTCACTCCTATAAGCCACACAGACACAAAATCTCACTCCCAGCTGAGCACAAAGCCTTAGGCTGGACCGTGGTTAAGCAGAGTCAGGTCGCCTCCTCCCCAGTGCTGTGCCCTCCAGTGCAGAGAGCCCAGACAGCAGGTGCCTAGTATGCCCACCACTTCTGCCAGTCCTGCTGTGTCTGAGTTGGGTCTTGGATACCCCAGGCTGACTTTGAGTACCCAGGTTTAAACAGTTCTCTTCCTCCAGCCTCCCAATGAGCTGAGACCATTCCGCACATGACTTTCATTCACTTGTGGATTTTATCCAACATTTAGTGTGTGTGTGAGGGTGTGGGGTGTACACAGCTCACAGGAATCTATGTGTATCCCAGGCATCAAGCTCAGGTCATCAGCCTTGGTGGCAAGGGCTTTTACCCCTTGACTGTATCTCTGCCCCCTCCTGGCTCTGAGTGTGGTCTCAAGTCTGTGCTGTGCACACTGGCTATGTCCAGAAGCTTGAGCTTGTGGAATATACAGGACTCCATCTTCCTCTCTGCACGTTTTTGTTTTGTTTTGCTTTGTTTTGTTTTGTTTGAAGCAGGGTCTCTCTGTGTAGCCCTGGCTGTCCTGTAATTCACTTTGTAGACCAGGCTGGCCTCAAACTCACAGAGTTCCTCTTGCCTCTATCTCCCAAGTGCTGGAATTAAAGGAGTGTGCCACCATACCCAGATCTTCTCTGCACTCTTAGGCCCAAGCAGCAGGTCAGCTCTCCCTTTGAGCTAGCAGCACTGTGTCCAGTCCTACTGTCCGGTCTGGGCACACTGGCTTACTCTGGATCTCCCTGCTTCTTGATCTCACTTACAATGTAAATTCAGATAGCCAGTTGCTTTTGCCGTGCACACTCTTGATTGCTTGAGCCCCTCACAGGCTTTTAATGGGGATTTGATCCTCTCATTTGCACAATTCTGTGGGGGTTTTCTTGACATAAAAGTAATAAACACAGGTCACCTCTGCTTCTTGCAGGAAGGGTTGTTAGCTAGTGAGATGGCTCAGTGGGTGAAGGGACCTGCAGCAAGCTTGATAACTGTTTATTTCCCAGAGGCCACCTTGTAGAAGAAGAGAACTGACTCCTGCCGGTGTCCTCTGACTTTTTTGGGCACCTCTGAAGATGCATCACCTCCATAAATAATTGTTTTGTTTTGGTTTTTTGGTTTTTTTCAAGACAGGGTTTCTACTGTGTAGCCCTGGCTGTCCTGGAATTCACTCTGTAGACCAGGCTGGCTTCGAACTCAGAAATCCGCCTGCCTCTGCCTCCCAAGTGCTGGGATTAAAGTTGTGTACCACCACTGCCTGGCATAAATAATTGTTTTAAGAGATTTGTATAATTTTGAGATAGGGTCTCGCTGTACAGCCCAGGCTGGCTTCAAACGCAGGGGATCCTCTGGCCTTAGCCTTTCAGTCCCGGGAAGGCATGCGACACTGTAAATCATGAAAGCAGTCTTCCCCAGCAGCTGCCCTGGAAGGAGCCGAGTAGGAGCAGCAGCATCCCTGAGAAGCTGCACTCAAGGCAGTCGCTGGCCTGGAGGTGTCTTCCCCTGAGCAGACAGAATGAGTGTTTTCTTTCTTTCTTTTTTTTTTTTTTTTTTTTGGTTTTTCAAGACAGGGTTTCTACTGTGTAGCCCTGGCTGTCCTGGAACTCACTCTGTAGACCAGACTGGCTTCGAACTCAGAAATCTGCCTGCCTCTGCCTCCCAAGTGCTGGGATTAAAGGCGTGTGCCACCACTGCCCGGCGAGTGTTTTCTTTACAGATATGAAACCTCTTCTTAGTTACTAATCACACAGTGTTGGAAGGTTGAGCCCGCCTCCTCAGCCCCTCCCTGAGGGACCCTTGGCTGCCACTGTTGCCAGGACGCGAACTGACCCTCACTCCCTTCTGTTTCAGTGCTGTGAAGAGCTTGGTGGACAGCAGTGTGTACTTCCGGAGTGTGGAAGGCCTGCTCAAACAGGCCATCAGTATCCGGGACCACATGAACACCAGTGCCCAGGGCCACAGGTAGCCCTGGCCACCTGCCCTCATTCCACCCTAACCAGTGAGCTGTCCTGCTGGTCTGAGGCACCCATCTTCTGTAACCCAGCTGGTGTGAGGAATGCAGTGGTGCCGGGCTCACAGGGACAGTGACTGAGAGACACAGTTCAGAGGAAGTGTGGGTGGCAAGGAGCAGCCTCCTGGCGTCCCAGGATCATGACCAGAGCAGGGGCCAGGAGACTGGCACTCTGGGCCCATAGAAGAAGCAAGAGGAGTGCTTTAGTGGGAGGTTAAGGTTGGCGGGAGCTGGGCTCCACCCTGCACCCCATGGTTTCTGCATTAGAGAGGCTTCCAGCTGAGGCCCAGTGCACTGGAAAGCACCTGCTGTCCTCTGCCTCTTTTGTGTTGGCTGTAACTCAATAAACATAGCCGGCCTGCATGAGCCTCAGCCAGCCTTTGACCTGTCTGTCACTGGAATGAGAAGAGCGGCAGAATAAAGTGCTACAGACCCCTCCTCATCCCTGCCGATTCTGTGTCACACCCAGTCAGTCCGTCCTGACAGCCTGCCTGGCCTCTGAAGTGAGCGTTGATCCCACCCTTATAGCAGACCCAAGAGCTCGGGCCATGGGTCTTGGGCGGGTGGGGGACTTCCATCTAGCCAGCTCAGCTGAGCAGCCTCCTGGCCTGTGGCACAGTCTAATACATTTGCATATTTTGTTCCAGCCATGAGGAGCCATCCCCTCCTCCTTCCCTGACCCGACGCTGACCCTGGAAGACTCAGGGCCACCGGCTTCCCCACCCAGGTCAGTGTAGAGGCTACCACACTGCTGAACTAACCCATTTCCCTGGACCTGCTAACTAACTGTTGGGTTTCCTAGCTGGTCTTCTGGGATGTTTTTTTGGGGTATTGGCTTAGAAAGTCCCACTTTAAATTGCTGCTGTTCAGGTCCTTTGGCTGAGGCCTGTCTTCTGTACCCAACCTCTCAGCTGTTGTGTGAGCTTGAGGCTACACTCTCACTTCTCTGGTCTTCACGTAAATATGGCACGTCCACATGCTGAGCCTACATGCTCAGTGATAGGCGTACTTCGTGACAGCTATATCCATGTGAGAGAAACATTCAAAATCCTGCCACTTTACAGTACTATAAGCCAGCCAGGCCCTGGTGCTGCTTCAGGCTGCACACAGTTGGGTGTTTCCTCTGGCTTTGCCTGTTGCTGTTCCTCTGGCTGGGCGAGGGCAAGGTCTTTGCACCACTCAAGCAGAGGTACTCATCCATGGGTCCCACTGGTGCAGAGCATCCTCTGTGGCAGAGGCCCAGGGGCTAGGTGGAGATTGGCTTACAGCCCCAGAGCCCAGAGGTAGCAGGGTGCACTTCCTGGACAATATAAAGAGGGTTGATTGGGTGACAGGATCATCGGGCATTAATTATGCACTTCGCTTATACAGTAAATGTTCCTCACGCTCCTTGGGTATCAGGCACTTACTGGGCACCTCAGTGGGCATTTACTGAGGGTCTCAGCCTGCCAGGTTTCTGAGAACTCAATTGGCTGTCACCCCCAACACAAGAGATGAGCAGTTCTTTACTTGGGAGTCCCTTGGGACATCTGGGAAGACCCTAAGCTAGAAGGGCTCACAGGTGTATGCACTGTGATACTGTCAACCTTGGGTACACTCCGTACCCCTAGCCCAGCCCATGCCTGGATGTGCTCAAGGGCAACCCTGCATGAGTCTCTCCTACACTGCATACCCCGTGGTATCCTGGGCACCCCCATTCTAGTTTCATCTCTACAGGAGTCTTTAACTCCCTGGGATTGTCCTCCAAAACTACTCAAGGTCACTACAGACCTTTATGAGGTCAAATCCTCTTTGTGCAGTCCTGAGACCCTCCAACACAGTCACATTTTACGTAAGCAGAAGCTGGCTTGGTGGTGAGATAGCAGCCCCAGGTACTGCTCCTGCCTGCAGGCACTGGGGTCTCACTCTGGCCTTCTGCCCCTAGCTCCCTGTCTCCCAGTCCTGGCAGAAGAGGTTCCTTGGACACCACGTTGAGGACTCACCAAGAACTGAAGACCTAGCAAGGTGGCCAGTGCCTGCTGCCTACTGGTTCAGTCATAGTTGTCCCCGTTGGTCATAAACTAGGGCCACTGTTCCAGTAGCACTCACATGACAATCTTTGTGCACTGACACTGAATGTCCAGAAGTCATCTCCTTCCATGCTGGGGTCACATAACCTGCATCATGTCACACAGCTGAAGACCTGCCCCTGCCATGCAGTGCTAGGTGCATCCCTTCTCTGAGGTTGCGGGGCTCACATAAGAGCCCCTGGAAAAACACCCGCCTCCATCCTGGCTTGGCCACTAGCTTCCATCTTGTAGACCATGGTGGGGCAGGGTGCTTGCCTGGCCTACACTGGGTCCTGGTTTGTGTCCCCAGAATAACACACACACACACCCCACAAACTCCAGCAACCAAAAAAAAAAAAAATGTTGCCTAAGTCATAGGAGCAGTTGACTGGAGAAGAGCAGTATCAGGTCTGCTGAAGACCTCCAGTAAGACAGGGTGGTGGGCCTCATGGCCTATATGGCCTCTAAGGAGTGAGAAATGCTGGGCCACCCACCCCAGCAAGGACACTGAGAGCAAGAGAAGAGGCCCTGTACCAACTCGGCCTCCAACACTGATCATCTCCCTCACAATGTCTATCCCAGTCCCCCCATAATAGCAGAGAGTCCTCCCTCCTCCCTCCCTCCCTCTCTCTCTCTCTCTTTCTTTCTCTCTCTCTCTCTCTCTCTCTCTCTTTCTCTCTTTCTCTCTCTCTCTCCCCCCCTCTCTCTTTCTCTTTTTCTTTCTTTTTGTTTTTTGTTTTTTTGAGACAGGGTTTCTCTGTATAGCCCTGGCTGTCCTGGAACTCGCTCTATAGACCAGGCTGGCCTTGAACTCAGAATTCCGCCAGCCTCTGCCTCCCAAGTGCTAGGATTAAAGAAAGGCATGCGCCACCACTGCCCGGCCTCCCTACCCTCTTGAATGCCATCAATAAAGCCCACGTTCAGGAAGTGTTCATCAAACCTGTCTAGCTGTGTGCTAGACAGAAGCCCTGTGCCAGTTAAACATGCTAGGACCTGGGAAGATGGCTTAGCCATCAAAGTGCTTGCCTCACAAGTCTGGGGACTAGAGTCTGACCATCAGACCCACATTAAAAAAGCCAGGCATAGTGGCCAAAGCTTATAGCCCAGCACCCATACAAATATATGTCCATAGATACATACGTATGAATAAATATGAAAAGTACCCCCTAGGTCCAACCACTGAAGTAGCGGGGTGCCCTGGGCATTAGGGGATGGTCCTGGTCTGCCACAGCCCCCGGGTGCCCTTCACAGCTGGCAGCTTTCAGAGGTTTTAGAACAGTCTTATTTCTCACCTCAGCACCTGTTGTTCCAGGCCTCCCAGGGCCGTGGCTAATTTACATTTCATTTGTATTCTCCGCACAAGAACACCATTGATCTGGGTGCACAGTCCTGCCTACTTACACAACCAGAGGCTCCTTCAGGAGGAACTGAGTGAGCCTCCAAGGGACTGAAGCACTCAGCAAGGCCTTATATCTGCCCCCGACCAAGGCTCACAGTCTTCCCTGCCTACCTAACTCCATCACCTGGAGCCAGGTGGTCACCTTTGTGTCATGGGGCATCCAAGAAGGGACCTGGCATCCACCCACTGACTAGGGTCACCTGAAAGGGGTCTGACCTGAATGGAGCACAGGGCCCTCCAGATCTACGCCAGGGCGGAAAGGGAATGAACTGTGGTCGGTGATGACTTTTTTTTTTTTTTTTTTTAAATCTTTGTTAGGAGGCTGTGCATATGTATCATGGTACATGTGTGGAGGTGGTCAGAGGACAACTTGGAGAGTCCTCCTAACGTGGGATCAAACTCTCAGTCATTGGCAGATAGCACCCTTCCCACTCAGGCATCTGATAGACCTTGGATTCTTTCCTTTTAGACAGGTTCTGCCTAGGTAGGGTGGTCGAGAATTATCCTGGGCTTCAACTGCCTTACCCCCGGAGTCACAGACAGCACCACCAGGCCCAGTGTTGCCAGCTTTTGTAAAATATGTCAACTCTAAAGTACAAATAAGGCCTTTTACATTTTAAGAAGACTGACTTTATTTTTAGTTGTGCGTGGGCGTGCAGGTGTCCACAGAGGCCAGAAGAGGGTGCTGGATCCCCTGGAGCTGGAGTTGCGAGCTGCCCACTGTAGGTGCTGAGAATGGAACTCTACAAAAACAGGATGTATGCTTCACCTCTG
This sequence comes from Mastomys coucha, assembly GCF_008632895.1. Classification (NCBI taxonomy): domain Eukaryota; kingdom Metazoa; phylum Chordata; class Mammalia; order Rodentia; family Muridae; genus Mastomys; species Mastomys coucha. The sequence continues at coordinate 209,008,753 of NW_022196905.1, forward strand.
AGTCACCTCTCCAGCCCCTCTGGTGTTCCACCTGCTCCCCTCCTAGCCTAAGCCTATCTTTTATATCCTGCTTTCTCTGCCCCTAAACTCCTGGAAACTGTCCCAAACTAGGAAAGACCTGTGTATGCCTCAGACATCAATCTGCCAGCTCCTCTTCCCAGGCTGTGTGTGGGGTCTGCGGGTCTTGAAGAGATCCGAGGCCTGGCCCCAAGGCATAGCAGGGGACATAGACTCTGGTGTACACACACACACAACCCAGTGCTGGGGTGGACGAAACATGGGATGGAGATTCTCAGAATGTGAAGGACACCAGAAGTGGTCCCCCCAGAACCTGTGGCTTTTGTCTCTACCATTTCCACTTGGAGAGGCTCAGAGAGGTGAGCTGCCAGCCAGAGATCACACAGCAAGCCCTGCAAAGGGGCAGGGGTTTCTAACCCTAGAAGAGGTGGCCCTAGGAAAGCCTTCAGCTCTTCCCTGCAGGGGGTGGTGGTTAATGGCAGTCATCACAGCACAGCTGGTAGGTTGAAGTCAACCAGACAGGCAGAGTGAGACCCGTCTCAGACAGCCAGGCAAGCTGGAGCATAAGCTGTTATCCCAGCGGGTGGCAGGTGGAGGCGGGAGAATCAGAAGTTCAGGATTATCCCTTTTTTGTTTGGTTGGTTTTTGTTGTTTGACAAGGTTTTTCTGTGTAGCCCTGGCTGTCCTGGAACTCACTCTGTAGACCAGGCTGGCCTGAAATTCAGAGATCCTCCTGCCTCTGCCTTCCTCATACTGGGATTAAAGGCTTTGGCCATCACACCAGACTCAGGGTTGTTGTTATTGTGTAAGTAGTCTTACAGGAGGCTCTGAAAAAAAAATCAACAAAAGCCCAATAAATAAAGAGCCCTTGCTTTCAGACCTCATTCCTCGATTCAGTAAGTGCTGTATACACACTTCACCTGAATAGCTAGAGGTGGTGACTTGACTGCCCCTCCAGGGATATTGAAAGGATGGGAACAAGAGGTTCAAGGTTGTGGGGGTGGGGGGGAGGAGTGGCTTTGTAAGGTCAGTGTCATCCCAGCCCTTGTCCTGTCTGTCCAGTCCCGTTCCCCCGCCCCACCCCCCTCTTAGCGCAGGGGCCCTGCTGCAGCTGCCGCCCTCGCCCTCACGTAACCAGAGCCTGTGGGTTGCATCAGAGCCAGGGGGAGGTGGCCAGGTAAACAGCGGGGCCCCGGGGGCCGGGGCTCCCCAGGCTCCATCTACAGGAGCCTCGTTCTTCCTTGCGGAACCCAGGCAGAAGCCCCCAGGCTTGGCCCGGATCTTGGTGTGTCCTGAGGACACGTGTGTGTGGAGTGGGCAAGTGGACAAGAGCCACCTTTCCTTATTTGAGTCTGAAGAAAAAGTTTTTTGCTGTGGAAGTGGTTCACTGCTGTCATCCAAAGCTCAGGGGGTGAAGCAAGAGGATGGCCCTGAGACTGGATTAAAGAGTGGAACACTATTGGGGGTGGGGGCACAGAGTTGTGCAGGCAAGGTCCCAATTACACAGCTGTGGAACAAGGGAGAGACCACCGAGTCAGCTGTGCTCCTGCTCCACACCCCAAAGTCCCTCACCCAGGGGCGAACTACTCAGATCAGAAAGCAAATGTCCCTGTTTCTGGCGCGCACTTCCCAATCCCCAACAGCATTCTAGCGCAGCCCTTCTCCACAATTCTGGTCTGACCTTCCGCTGTTCCCCTTGCCCAAGACTACCTGCCAAGAGTTGGGGAAGGGAACGTGTGTAGATTCCACTTCCTCACACTGGGGGCTTCACACCACAGCCAGCTGCGTCCCTGACCCTGACATTCATTTTGCTCTGAGGCTTGCCTCAAGTGCGCCTCCGCTTGGATCTTCCTCTGGCCCTGGCTCCGTGCAGAATGATGCCAGGCCTCCAGGCTGAGGGTGGATGGGAGTAAAAGAAGGCTTCACAGTGACTTTCCCTCTGCAAAGCCAGAGGTGAGCTGAGATGGGGGCATGGTAGTGGAAGTGTATGAGGACACTGGCAGAGGCACAGCTGGGTAAGACCACATTGGTGACCCCACCCCCACCCCCATATAATGATTCTAATTGCAGGAGGGCGTGATCTAGCATGGGACCAGCTGGCTTGGTCCCTTTGCCAGCAGAATCAGAGTGCTAAGGAATTCTTTATTTCTTTATTAGACAGGGTCTCATTCAGTAGCCCGGGCTGCCATGGAACTAGATGTGGTCCTCCTGCCTCAGTCTCCTTCATCCTAAGATGGCCTTGGCTTGTTTTTCTTTTAGTTGGAGATTGGAGGTAAGTTTTTGCATGCAAGGTTGGCACTCGACTACAGTCTCACACCTCTTGTTTGGTTTTATATTTATTCTGAGCCAGGGTTTTACTATGTTTCCCAGGCTGGCCTTAGACTCAGCATGTTCATGTGATTGTCTCAGCCTCCTGAGTACCTTGGATTACAGAGACTCTGTCACCAGGCCCAACTTATTTCTATATCTAGAGATAATAGTCTCAAAATTGCCCAGGATACACTTGAACTCTGTGTACCTCAGACTGGCCAGAAACAGAGGACAGGCTGTGTCACCAAACCAGCTGCTAACTGTCCTGATCTCCTATTAAGGTGTATGGTCCTGGCTGACTGGCCTAAGGTAGGGCAGGGTCCTCACATGAGGCCCAGGAGCCCTGAATCCCCAAGGAGAGGCCTAGCTGTTTGTACAGCCTCGCTCCGTTTTTGTTTTTTTTTTTTTTTAATTTTTAAAATAATGTGTATTTGTGCATGATTGTGGGAGCGTTGTTTGTGCCACAGCAGGAGGAGGTCAGAGGACAACTTACTGGTGTGGGTTCTCTCACTCCACAGTTTGCATACTGGAGATGGAACTCCTATAATCATGCTTAGCAGTAAACCCCTTTACCCACTGAACCATTTCCTCTGGCACCACGACCCCGTTTTCTTTTCTTTTTCTTTGTTTGTTTGTTTGTTTTTGGTTTTTTCGAGACAGGGTTTCTCAGTATAGCCCCGGCTGTCCTGGAACTCACTCTGTAGACCAGGCTGACCTCGAACTCAGAAATCCGCCTGCCTCTGCCTCCCAGGTGCTGGGATTAAAGGCATGCACCACCACTGACCCTGTTTTCTTTTCCTCTTTTTTCTTTTACTTTCCTTTGGTTTTTGGTGGTGGTCATGGTTTTGGGCTTGTTTGTTTTGTTTTGTTTCCAGACACAGTTTCTTATTGTAGCTCTGGCTGTCTTGGAACTTGCTCTATAGACCAGGCTAGCCTCAACAATCACAAGCCTGAACCTCTCCAAAGGCTGGGATTAAAGTTGTGTGCCACTATGGTCTGTTTTTTGTTTTGTTTTGTTTTTTGGTAGGGTCTCGCTCTGTATCCCATGCTGACCAGCAACTAGCTGCAGTACTCCTGCCTTAGCCTCCCGGGAGTGCACTTCTCAGACCAGCTTCTGTATGGATAGCAGCATCTTCTCCGGACCTAGTATGAAGCGCCTTGGGGCCAGGACACTCCCAAGTATCCGCCCCTATGCAAATGGACCACCTCCACCCAATCAGCTCTTGGGGGCGGGGCTGCGCGGGAAGGCATCTGCGGCTGGGCCAGAGCTGTGCTCAGTGCAGCGGCAGCAGTTAGGTGCTCGACCCCCGCAGTTCACAGCAAGTGTGGCCAGCAGGGACCGGACCCCCGGGACTCCTGAGGTGTGCACGGGTCTGGGGGCAAGTGGGGTGCAGAGGGCCATGTGTGCGTGCGTGTGTGTGTGTGTGTGTGTGTGTGTGTGTGCTGTCTGAGGGCTAGGGGCCTGGCTTTCAGGAGTGTTTGCTGAGTAGGGTCTCATCTAGCCTAAGCTAGTCTGGAAGTTACTACATAGCTCATGTAGCCTCAAACTCGCCGCAGTTCTCCTGCCTCAGTCTCCAGAGTGGTGGGATCACAAGTATGTGACCACTAAATTGTTGGAGGTTTCTTCTTTCTCTTGAGAGGAGGGGGTTTAAGACAAGTCTTGCTCTGTAGTCCAGGTTAGTCCAAAATTCGCTATGTAGTTCAGACGTAGTTCAAACTCAAAGCGGCTCTCCTCCATCAGCCTTCCAAGGGCCAGGATCTCAAGGGTGTGACCACACTCCACTGTTGGAAGTTTCAGCTGGCAATTTGAGAGAGGGTTTCACTCTACAGTCCAGGTTGGCCTAGAGGTCTATGTAGCCATACTTGGTGCTTCATGCCTTTAATCTGAGTCAGGCAGATCTTTTCAGGCTAACCTGGTCTACATAGTAAGACCTTGGGGTTGGGAGGAACGCTGTAGCTCAGGCTAACCTAGAACTCATGGCAGTGCATCTTTGGCCTCCCAAGTGCCAAGATCACAGATATGTACCCACGGGTGACTGTGTTTGTGGTTTTCTTTGTTTTGGGTAGAGGGGGATTGAGAGGTTGAGACAGGGTCTTTGTGTGTAGTTTAGGTCAGCCTTGAGCTTTTATCAATCCTCCTGCCTCCGTTTCCAAAATGTAGAGTCACGGGCATGTTCCTACTTAGGGCTGTGTTTGAAGTTTTGGTGATGGTTGGTTCTATGATGGCACTACATCTGTGAGATGAGGCACCTGCTTCTTAGGGTACACACCACTTGACATTCATTGCCCCTGTTTTCCTTCAGGCATATACACAGGCATGGAAGACAAGATGAAGGGACCACCCCTTGCCCCATGCTTGTGTCTTCTTTGGAACTCATTAGGAACAGCTCACAGACCTCTCCAAAGCGGTGTCCCTTCAGAGTCCTGATCCCCTCCCCACCTCTCAGTCTCCACGGCAGTGGACATAGTGACCCCCATCCTTGCCTGGCCCCAGCTCTAGATGCAGACAGAGGTCAGACACGGCTGAGGCCTCCACCTGATGATTGCTTGGGACTCCTTACTAGGGAAAGTTAAGGGCTGTGGCCCTATGGGACTGGGGACAGGAATTCTGACAGTTGGTCTGAGCAAACCTGGGTTCAATAAAGTCCTCAGTGGGCAGGAGCTGGGAGAACGCTTAGCTAGATAGAATCTACCAGTGAGGATCTGAGGAGAACGCTAGGAACTAACATGTGCCAGCTCCCAAGTACATCCAGGATCCGGTGCTTTTGGTTTGATTGCTAAGGCTACAGGGGCCTCTCAGAAGGCAGGCTTACTCCCTCTAGACTCGGTGTGTCACCTAGCTGAGAGCAGAACAAAACTTGTCCTGAAAGGGACAGAATTTTGGTACACTTAAACGCCTGGGGACCGTCTGAAAACTGGTTTGGATTTTTCTCCTTTTGTTTTAAAGATTTTGTTGTTGTTGTTGTTTTGTTTTTCAAGACAGGGTTTCTCTGTGTAGCCCTGGCTGTCCTGGGACTCACTCTGTAGACCAGGCTGGCCTCGAACTCAGAAGTCTGCCTGCCTCTGCCTCCCAAGTACTGGGAGTAAAGGTGTGTGCCACCACTGCCCAGCTAAAGATTTATTTTTTTATCATTTTTAATTCTGTGTATGGAACAGGGGAAGGGTACCTATAGTTTAACAGCTGGATTGAAGCCCCTGGAGCTGATGTGTTGAGCTGCTCGCTGTGAGTGCTGGAAACCACGCTTGAGTCCTTTGTAAGAGCAGCACACACTCTTAACCACTGAGTCATCTCTCCAGCCCAAGAATTTTGTCTTTTTGAGCCAAGGTGTCAAGTTGCCCAGGCTGGCCTTGAGCTCCTGACCCTCACCTAGGATGACAGATGTGAACCACCAGGCCCAGCTGATGATGCTGGATTTCAGAGGAGAATCCTAAGTCCTGTAGGGACATCCAGCCCTCTTGGAGAAAGACAGAGCTCAAAGCCACTCCCAGGCCCTTGAGAGAATTGAAGCTCTGGCTGGGGACATAGCCTCTGCACCCACCTTTCACGAGGTACCATTCTGTCTGCCTTTGTGATCATAGCAAGGCAAATTGAGCCCAAACTTGGCTTCTTTGGGGGTTTTGTTTGTTTGAGACAATGTTGTGTAGCCCAGGCTGGTCTCAAAGTTGCTATGTAACTTGAGGATGACCTTGAACTATTGATCTGGCTGCATCTCAGAGGTGGGATGACAGGCATGTATCACCATACTGGCTTTGCCAGGAGCATGTGTTCTGTCCTGACATAGTCTGGGACCTGGATTGCAATCCCAGGATGACAATATCAAGCCCACTTCTGAGCAAGTCACAGGCAATTACTACCGAGTGTGGCAGGCTGATGCTGGCACCCAAGCCTGCTCATAACTGGGAACCTGGGAGTCTTGCCATCTGGCACTAGGGGGAAGTCCGCTTCTCTGTATAGGAGGACCCCTGTCTCTTTTGGCTGGCCTGTTTTTGTGAGGCAGGATGTGTGTGGATAGGATGGACAAACAGTGGGCACTCAGTCACAGTAGATACTGTGAGCTGTCTCCAAGCAGAGGGTCTGGGGAGAGTGGCTTGTCCCTGACACCCTCTTCTTTGGGTATTAGTTCACCCCAGGTGAGGTGAGGGCTTAGAAGGGAGCAGCAATGCTGGTTAAGACATGACATCCCATAGCTGTGAATGCCAGCTTCTTCCTTCTCTCCCAAACTGCAACCCTGGTAGTCTAGGCCACAGCTGCTCCTGATGTGCGTGTGTCCCGGCTTCCTGCCCACAAAGCCTCTCTACCCACCGCAGCCACTACATCAAGGACGGTGAATCAACATAACCTTCCTACAGTGTTCTGCTCCCCACTGTCTGCAGCCCTCATTCCAACCTGGCTGAGGCAGGGGGCTTTCCCCTGGGGAGGTGGCAAGACCGCCAAGTGTCCTGGTTAGGAGCACGCTTCATCAGCAACAGCATCAGCCTCCCTCCTCAGAGCCTTTGCACTGGCTCTACTGTCCACCAGGCAGGCTAGAACCTGGATGGTTTCCTTCTATCCTCAAGACCTCAGACAGGCCTTCCTGGACCCTCTGTCAAAGCCACTCTCACAGTTACTTGCCTCAGTCTCCCGCTTTCCTTTCCTTTCCTTTCCTTTCCTTTCCTTTCCTTTCCTTTCCTTTCCTTTCCTGTCTTTTCAATGGGTCTTTTACAGCCTAGGCTAGCCTCAAATTCACCATGCAGCTGGTCCACCCACCTCCACCTTCAGCTGCTGGATGACAGGCATGTGCCACCAGAGAGGTGGTGTTATTTCCATCCCTACCACCCAGACCTCCTGCAGGCAGACACAGTTATGTATCTGCCATTGACTGGCCAGAGGGGAACCCATCGTTTGTCCACCTCCTTGCTTGAGTGTCCCTAACATTTCTGGGCATCCAGAGAAGGACACAGGATGTCTCACACACCTCAACTCAGGTTTCCATCTGGTATGTCTTGGGGCTTTTTGAGGCCATGGGTACAGTGCAGTCCCTTCCACCCAGTGCTGACAGATGTGTTAATTTCCCAAGCAGGGAGGCCTGGGCCTCTGAGGACCAATTCCCCACAGGAAGATCTTTCTGTGGAACAAAGAGGGAAATCTTGGGCTGTCCCTGCAGCCACTGTGGATGCTCAGGGGACAAGACTGGGGGCCTCGAGTGCCCCTAACATGGGACAGCAAGATTAGGCTCAGAGCATGAGTCTGTCCCTGCTCCTGGGGCAGGGGCCTTGACCAGGCCGGTAGGTAATCACACTGACACATGCACTTTACCTTCTGAGATAGCACCTCTCACTGAACCTCGGCATTTTAGCAAGACCGGCCCACCATCAAGTCCTCAGGATCTGCCTGGCTTGTATGTGGGTTCTGGGGCTCAACCTTAGTTCCACATGCTTACCCATACCTTACCCATACTGAGCCTTCTCAGCCACCTCCCCCCGCCCTGTTAAAATTGAATTTTATACTATTTGTAGGGTTTTTTTTTTTTCATTTTTGTCACTCTTGTTTTGAAACAGGACCTCACTATGTAGCCTTGGCTGGTCTGGAACTCATTATGTAGACCAGGCTGATCTTGAACTCGGAGATCCACCTGCTTCTGCCTCCCAGTGCTAGGATTAAGGGTACATGCCACCAAACCAGGCTTGTTTGGTTTTAATAGAGGTCTCACTTAGGCTGGCCTTGAGCTCATTATGTGGTTTTAAGGATGATCTTGAACACCCTTAGGGCCAGGATTATAGGTGTCCACCACCATGGCTGTTTTCATGGGGTGATGCCTATAGAATCCGGGCTTTGTGCATGCTAGGCAAACACTACCAACTGGATGAGAACACGGTCTTACACTGTTGGCCACAGATCGTCTATGGCCTTAGGTTTGTGTCATATGCCATGAGGTCCTTAAAGCGAGACCAAGGGCAAGAAATGGAACTCACCAACATGGGGCTTGCATAGCACACACAGGGCCCTCCATATCAACATAGTTTCAGGCCCCAAAAGAAAAAAAAAAAAAACAAATTGGAACAGCATTTGATGGCCCTTGAGCCTGCTCTGGACAGTCAGCCAGTGGCCACTATGGCTCCTGACACAGTGTCTGTCCCTCTGAATTCAACACCTGTGTCCCCCACCCTGAGGAGACCTGGTAGATGTCAGAGAGTTCCCAACTGGGCCTCAGTCTCCTCAGAAATGAACACAGGGACCCTAAGGGGCCTTCCTAGAATTCTGGAAATGAGACTTGCCCCACCAGATTTCTCAGCTCCTCATGCTAAATGCTAAGCACCCACCTCAGCTGGCCTGTGGCCCCTCAGGAACAGGACCACCTTTATCTGGGGATGCATGCATGCCATGGAGACCAGCCTGGATTTGAAGGCCTGCATAAGTCTGGGGAGGTGAGAGCTATTGGGGGGCGGTTCATGTACCTTTGGAGGCTATGTGTGTGTTTGGGGGTCTCTTTATGTGTCTTAGGGGATTGGCTGTGTTTGTGACAGTCTGTGTGATGGAGGTTGCATGCATCTGAGGATTGTCACTTCTTAGAGATTCTGTAGTGGATCCCATGTTGGAGTTAATGTTTGGAGAGTGTTGTGAATTACAGATATCTCTGTTTTTGTTTTGTGAGACTGATTTCACTGTAGCCCAGGCTATCCTGGGACTCACTATTTAGCTTAGTTAGCTTTGAACTAAAAGCAATCCTCCTGCTTCATTCACCTCCTGAGCTCCAAGGATGACAGGCGTTGTCAGTCACACTAGGTCAAATCCTTTGAAGACATTTATAGTCTAGGATCCGGAGTTTAGGGATCCATTGTGCCATATACCCGTGGACGGGGTATTTCTCCAAGTGTGAGTGGAGTCTCTTCCATTCTCGAACTCCCCAAGCGGCCCCTGTACGCAGAGGCTGAGGAGGGGTGACCCCGAAGCTATCTGAATGGGCTAGACAGCCAGGTACCCCTGGGCGGCCCAGACTGACCGGGTTTTGGTGGTTAAGCTGCGACTGCTGCGGGGAGGGGACAGGGGAGTTTGGTCCCACGCACCTGCTCAGCTAGGCAGGTGCTTGGCCCAGAGCTGCGGTGGGCGAGGCCCCGCCTCCCGATCCAGGCCCCGCCCGTGGGGGGGGCGTGTCGTCGGCTGTAGCGGCGGGGAGATGGGCAGCTGGGGTCGCTCTCAGCGGCTGGGGCCCCCAGGAGAGGGCGGGGAGGGGTCCCGGCTTTCCAGGGGGGCGCTTCCTGTCTTCGTAATGAGGAGTCCTGGGAGCAGGTGATGAAACCGCAGCCCGGGTTGCGTGAGGCCGCGTGTCCCGCGGGCCTGGCTCCCCACCTGCCTCTCACTTCTGCTTTCTCTGCTCACGCTGGGTCCCTGTGCAGCCCGGTGGCCCATCGCAGGGAACAAGTCGGAAGCGGGACATGGCCTGGCACTCAGGGCTTCTGAGAAGGAAAGACAAATCGAAAGCCCTTGGGGTAGGGGGAGACAGTGTTTCTAACCTGCTTTCATTTACGGGTGGTGGTGGGGAAACAGAGACCTCGTTGGGGTAAGAGGCAAAAGGTCACTGTAAGGTGGTATCTCTCCTAATCACTTTCATTTCAACACCTGGGGACCCAGAGGCCTCACCAAACTAGAGAGGTGATAGTTGGTGGTTTGGAAGCCTTTCAGGCAGTTTGTTGATCGATTTGCTAACCATATCCCACCAGACAGAAGGGTTGAGTGTATGTGAGGAGACATGTTTTATTTTATTTTAATTTAAAAAAATTGCCAGGTGTGGTGGTACATGGCTTTAATCCCAGGAGGCAGAGCCAAGTAGATCTCTGAGTTTAGGTCGACCTGGTTTACAAGAGTTCCAAGACAGTTAGGGCTACATAGTGAGAGCCTGCCTTTAAAACAAAACTTTAACAATCATTAATTTATCTGGACGTGTGCTCGCCAAAACTGGTGCATGGAACTCAGAAGACAGTTTCCAGGAGTGGGCCCTGTCCCTCCACTGTGACCACACTCAGCTCATCAGGTTTGTCAGTCTCCTGCCCTGGAAATGAGGCCCTCCTGGTTCTGCTTGGACAGCAGATGTGTTTACTGCCCCTTGCCCTGTCTGTCACAGAGAATTTCCGGTTTTCCAAGCACCTCGCCCCTCAGTGCTCAGCCCTGAGACTCTGGCTCTTGACCCACCCAGGGTATGTGGGTCACCACATAGCAGCCCCTGGTATCCCCTGTGAGCTTTCCTCTGTTTGTATCACTACCAACTGCCCTCTTACCAGTGGGCAGTGCCTTCTCCAGAACCCAGACCCGCCTCTCCCTGTCACATCAGTCTGGGCTGGGTGGGCACTGTCCCTATGGCAACCATGAGCCAGGAGAAGCATTTTAGTTTTATTTTTTAATTTCACTTTAGTTAATTAATTTTGAGACAGGATTTCATGTAGCCCAGGCTGGCCTCCAGCTGCTTATGTAGCCTTGGATGCCCTTGACCTCCGGATGATCCTCCACCCTCCCCCTCACCAGTGCTGGGGTGACAGGCAGTGTCCATCTCTGCACAGCTGAGCGCCCCCTTCCTACCTGGACAACAATGGGACCACACTGGGCTGTGGGAGGCTCCTCCCCAGCCCCCAGCTTCCTCCTTATGCCCAACATATTCATACTGTGCTGCCCCCTCCTCCCCACATTCCGATCACCCCAACATCTGGAGCTGAGGCAGTGGGGTCCGTCTGTGGCTGGGTAATTTGCATAGAAGTACAAATAGGTCTGCTGAGCTCCGGCGGCCGCCTCCGCACTCCGATCCACACCTGGGCCACAAGCGTCTCCAGCCCGTGCGGAGTGGCTGGAGATTTGCATTCTCTCTGTATTTCTGGGCAAGGTGTCTGTCGGCTGGGGAAGTCTAAGAGGAAGTGTGGAGGGAAGCTGGGGGGGGGGGTGGTGTCTCAGCTTTCTCTCATGTGTTGTGTGGAGGCCAGAGGTCACCGTCAGGGCAGGGGTCTCCCTCAGCCACTCTACATACCTTCTTAACTCTTTAGATAGGGTCTGTGTAGCCCTGGCCAGTCTGGAACTAACTCATAGAGGTCCCTGGCCTCTGCTCCCTCCCAAGGGCTGGACTTAAGGACTTTACCACTTTATTGGAGACAGTCTTTTACTAAGCTTGGCGTTCAGCCATTCAGCCTACCTGGCCAGCCAGGAAGCCCCACCTCATCTCCCAGGAAGAGAGGAAGCACTCTTGGCCCTTTATGTGGGTGTTGGGATTCAACTCAGGCCTTCATGCTTGGGCAGCCACTCAGATGGGCTGAGCCCTGGCCTCCTGCTTCCCATGAGAGTTTGAATGCCATCCCAGCACTCTGGAGCCTGAGGCAGGAGGATCTTAAACCCTGGCTCAAAAAAGAAAATAAAGTAAAGTAAAATAAAACAAATAGCTAGGAGTGGTGATTGTGAGCCCTTAGTCTCAGAACTGGGAGGCAGAGGCAGGCTGATCTCTTGGAGTTGCAGGCTATCCTGGTCTAAATAGCAAATTCTAGGCCAGCCAGGGCTCTATAATGAGACCCTGTCCCAAAACTAAATGAATTAATTAATCAGTATTGGGACTGGTGAGATAATTCAGTGGGTAAAAATGTTTGTCCTCATCCTGATGACCTCAGTTCGACCCCAGGAACCCACGTGGTGGAAAGAGAACAGACAGGTTGTCCTCTAACCTCCACACATGCCATGACATATATCTCTCCACAAAATAATTTTTTTTTCAAAAAAATTTTAGGGGTTCAAAAGAAAAGGCACTGGAGCGATTAAGAGCCCCGGCTGCTCTTACGGAGGGTTCTAGATCTGGTCCCCATCACCCACTTGGCCCCTGACAACCATTGGTAACAGCCGCTCAGGGAAACCTGACTCCATTTCTACCTCCTGAGGGCACCAAGCACACATGTGCTTCGAATACATATACGAAGGCAAATGCACCCATGCACAAGCCGGGCGAGGTGTCCAGCTTTTAATCCCAACACTGGGGAGGCAGAGGCAGGCAGATATCTGTGAGTTCAAGATAAGCCTAGTCCACATAGTGACACCCTATCTCCACAAAACAAAACCCCAAATCACTCATACACATAAAAAAAGAAAAATTAGAGAGCTGAAGAGATTTCTCAGGGTTAAGAGCACTGGTTGCTCTTCCAGAGGACCTGGGTTCAATTCCCCACACCCATGTGGCAGCTGTAGTGTGGTATCTGGCCTCCTCAGACGCCAGGCGTGCAAGACACATGTTACACAGACAAAACACACACATGAAGTAGTAAATTATTTTTTATCACAGTGAAAACAAGTAAATGCAACTGGGTGTGGTTGGATTTGGGCTGTGGCTCCATTGGTAGAACACCTGCCTGGCATGCATGAAGGTCTGCATTCCACAGTCAGCATCACATATTCTGGAAGTGGAAGCAAAAAGATGGAGTTCAAGCACATCTTCAGTTATGTAAGAGTGGGACGAGCTTAGGCTATATGAGACACTGTCCCAAACTACAGGAAGAAACAAAAGTAACTTTAAGAACAAAAAGTGTATTTTGCTGGGTGTGGTGGTGCATGTCTTCAATCTGAGAAACAGGAGGCAGAGGCAGGAGCATCTCTGTGAGTTCAAGGCCAGCCTGTCTATGTAGTGAGTCCCAGGACAACCAGGACTATGAGAGACCCTGTCTCAAGAAATAAAAATAAGAAGCCAATTTCTGCCCTCAGTGACAGACTAAAGTCACCTCATCTGCTTGAAGCAGAGGCCCTGTAGGCTCTGCCAGCCTCTCTCCCATGTCAGGGCTCTCGAACCTGCTCTTCCTTCTTCTAGGAACTTACTGCCTATTTCTGCCCTCGGGTCTGTGTTCAGAGAGAGCCCCCACATCCCTACTCTCTGCGCCCCACCCTTCTATCCTCCCCATCGCCATTGTCTCCGACTCACATCTTCGGGGCAGAGGGAGATAGCCCAGTGGCTCAGGTCCAAGCATGTCCCAGCTCTCACGGATCTGAAGTCAGAGACCTTTCCAGAGTTATCTTGGCTAGGGAACCTCCGGTCCAGTGCCCCCTCCAGCCTCCAGGGACCTGCCTGGGTTTTAACAACACATCCCAGCCCTGGGAAAGGCCTGGTTCTGGCTAAGAGTTAAAATTAGCGAGGAGGTTAAATTTAGTAAGAGAAGCTAGAGCTGGGGTCTGATGGCCCTGGAGCTGCGTATTGGACTCACCTCAGACATGCCAGCTCAGAGAGGGTGGAGGATAGCCGGGGGCCACACAGCATCTCACTTGTGCTAGCTGAAGTGTGGGAACACTTGTGGGTATACAGGACTCCCAGATGGTGGGAGCCACAGACAGGCCACTAGGAAGCAGCCATAGCTGGCTAGCTTCACTAGCTGGATCTAGCCTTGAGCTTCCAATCCTCTGCCTCCACTTTCTCAGTGCTGAGACAACATACCATGGTGTCCGATTATTATTTTTTGAACTATGCAGGTCTGACTAGCCAGGAGCTCCAAAACTCAGGGAATCCCCTGCCTCAGCCTCTGGAGTGCTAGTGCCACTGGCATGAGCCACCATTTGCGGCCTCCAGCTCTCATGGACTTCGGGGCTTATTACCAGCCAAGGGTGGCAAGGATATGCTGTGTCTACCTGGGCTCAAGACAGTGATCAGAGGCTGAGGGAGAGGCAACCCCTATAGGGAGATGGTGCAGGCAGGCCCATGTGACCCTGAGGTGACATGGGCCTTGTCTGTGAATCTGTGTAAATGGGAGCCTTAGCCAGTTGTAAGGCAAGAGAGGTTGTATAGCCCTATAGTCTGTGGAAAAGACTGTCCCTGAGAGGGTAGGAGCCTCACTGTCTGTCTGGTCCTCCATGTGTTATAAAAGGGCTCTGGGCCAGGCAATGGTGGCACACACCTTTAATCCCAGCACTTGGAAAACAGAGGCAGGTGGATTTCTGAGTTTGAGGCCAGCCTGGTCTACAGAGTGAATTCCAGGACAGCCAGGGCTATATGGAGAATCCCTGTCTCGAAACAACAACAACAACAAAAACAAAAACAAACAAAAAAAAGAAAAAGAAAAAGAAAGAAGGGGCCATGGAGCTACCCAATCTCCAACACACAGGGGGGCAGCTTCTGTTATGCAGCAAGTTTGAGGCCAGCCTGGGCTACATAGCAAGTTCCAGGACAACCAGGACCACATAGAAAGATCCTGTCTCAACAAAAAAGAGGATGTGTGAGATGGCTCACCTGGCAAGGCCATTTGCTACCTAGCCTGAATGCCAGAGTTGCATCTGCAGGAGCGAGCATTGTGGTGGACAGAGGGAACCTGAAGGTTGGCCTGTGCCTCCAAGCATGCTCAGAATGGTGCCCACACATACAGTAGATGTGTTCCACATCTGTGTCCATTGCCCAGAGCTCATGCTGATGGTCCTTTCCATTTAAGCAAGTGGTGTACTACTGGATGTTCTCCAACTTCCCTGTGGAGCCGAGGCTAGCCTGGATCCCAGCTTCTTCCTGCCCCAGTTTCCTGGGTGCAAGGAAGTACATAGACCTCCACATTGCATTGCATTTACTAAGCATGTAGTACACCTGGCTGGTGCCCAATAGAGGCTGCCTGGATTATGTGGCTTCCTTCATTCTCCCTGTCATCTTGTTATGCAGGGACTCGAAGTGGGTAGGATCAGGATTGAGACTGGGTACTGCTGGCCTTGTTCTGATCATGCCTTCCCTCCGCCCTCTTTTACAGAACAGCCACTCTGCACAGCGACCCACCATGGGGAGGAAAAAAATCCAGATCTCACGCATTCTAGACCAAAGGAACAGGCAGGTGAGTTCCCAGGTGGCATCTCCATTACAGGGGGCGTGGCATTCCCCGGCAGGGGCTCATCCAGGCCAAGGTCAAATGGTCTTGAAGAGAAGTCTGGGTCCTGAGGCCACCTTGGGGAGTCTGAGTTTGACAAAAGGGTGGGTTCTGCTTCTGGGACCCAGTCTCCCTCTCAGAAGGGAACCTGACACTTGGGTGCAGTTGCAAACGCAGAGAAGTTTCCCAGGTCCTGATGAAAACTGAAGCGGAGAAGCTTGCTCCGCAGTCCTTTAGGGACACCCTCCCTTAACGCCCCCACCCTGTCTCTGCGGCTGTGGACAGGTGACTTTCACCAAGCGCAAGTTCGGGCTGATGAAGAAGGCCTACGAGCTGAGCGTGCTTTGCGACTGCGATATCGCGCTGATCATCTTCAACAGCGCGCAACGCCTCTTCCAGTATGCGAGCAGCGACATGGACCGGGTGCTGCTCAAATACACAGAGTACAGCGAGCCGCACGAGAGCCGCACGAACGCGGATATCTTACAGGTACCTGGAGCCGCCTGCAGTCCCCGGCTGGCTGCTGTGTGACCCTGTTAGTTCCTGCTCCTTTCCTCTGACACTATAGGGACTTGAACCTCGGGGGAACTCACAGTGGTTTTAGTCCCTGTGGTCCATCTGGAGTAGGCCACGCCCATCTGTATCTGTCTGTGCAGATTGGCTGGGGAAGGTCTTCTCTCTCCCAGGTACCAGAGAACCAAGTTCTAGGAGTTGGGTAAGGTCGGAGGGCCCACCCTGTCATCTCATCTGCTGTTTCCACAGACACTGAAGAGGAGAGGCGTGGGCCTTGATGGACCCGAGCTGGATATCGAGGAGGGGCCTGAGGGACCTGGAGAGAAACTGCTGAGGACGCTGGGGGGTGACAGAGGCTCGGCTTCACCCCCACCTCGGATCTATGTAAGAGGACTTCTCTGTTCCTTCTTCGAACACCCTCACACCCAACACACATCCAGTACAGAATCTGAGTTTGAGACTCCGGGAGTAGTGATAAAAGGCCAGACAGGGGAGCCACTGCGTGGAAGCCAGTCTTGTCCTGGGTGGGTGAGGAATGCACTTTTAGAACCCGGGCTTCGAAGGGCAGTAACAGCTCAGCAAACAAGACTTCCTGCCGCAATTTCTCCGATGATCCTACACTCCACCCAGGATCTGCAGAGGGAGACCTCAGCCCGGAACGAGGCTATGCAGCTGAGATGGAGCCCACCCGGCAACCCCAGCCTTGGGTCTAGGCCTTAATGGAGACCCTCAAGATGTCTCCCTCTGCTTCATTCTCACCCCTCTCTATCTACAGCCCGTGGCCCCCGCAATGTCGGTCTCAGAGCTGTCATACCGGGTTCCACCCGCCACTCCAGGCTGTGATCCTGGCGGGCTGGGGGAGGCCCCGTCTGTCCACAGCCGCCCACCTCACTTTCGACCCCCGGGTGAGCGTTTGGAGCATGAGAGATGGAGTGTGGGGAGGGCAGAAGGGCTCTGGACTCGATGAGTGACACGACAGCCCCTCTCTTCCTGGGTCTTCACCTCCCCCCAGGCCTGGGACACCCCATCTTCTCTCCGAGCCACCTTGCGAGCAAGACGCCCCCACCCCTATACTTGGCGACTGATGGGCGGAGGCCAGACCTGCCCCCTGGCCTGGTTGGTGCCCGAGGGGGACTGGGCACCTCGGTGAGAGGGGAGAGAGTTGGAAGAGGATGGAGGAAGAAGAGGAGGAGGAGGGAGGGAGGAAAGAGGGAGAGAGGAAGGTGGTCAGATCCGGCCTCAGTTTTCCCTCTTTGCTGTTCTCGCAGAGGAGCCTGTACAGCGGCCTGCAGAGTCCCGGTGCCCCGGGCCCCGCTCTGGGTAGCTTTGCCTTCCTACCATCAGGCTCCGCAGGTGCTCCCAACCCCGTCTGACTTGCCTGCCCGTTGGGGTCCCTCGCCCCAACCCTGAATCCGGGAGTGGGAGGGTTGTAGTACTCATAGGATATCCGCTCATCCAGCCTCTGCCCGCAGATTGCAGCCCGGGAGACTCAGCTCAGGTCTCCCTGCAGCCCTCGCCCTGGCCACCGACGAGGGACGCTGGGGACCCCGCACGGCCAGTGTGAGTTGGGCGCCCCCTGGCGGCCAGGAGCGAGACTCTCCTGGACCGGGCTGAGGGTAGGGCTGTGAGATTTAGAAGGGACTGCAGAACCCCGTGGCCTACAAGTCTTCTTATCTATCTTGTGGGTCTCTCCCCTTCCTGCCTCCCTTCCCTCATCTCTCCAGAAGTGCCCGCAGTCTGTGCGAGGAGGGTCCCCCCAGCCGAGGGGCCTCCCCTCCAACGCCTCCGGTCAGCATCAAGTCTGAGCGACTGTCTCCAGTCACTGGGACTTCTGGCGACTTTCCCAGGTCCTTCCCCTACCCGCTGCTCCTTGCCAGGCCCCTGGCAGAGCCACTGCGTCCCTCAGCCTCCCTGCGTCGCTTGACCCCTGACAGCTGGCCACGGTAGCGCTCCAAGAGGTTCCTCCAGCTTCCACAGAGTTCCTGAAGTCTCAGGTTCCCTGCACCGCCAGGAGGGCGAGGGCACCCAATGTGCATCACTAATGAGGCCCTATCCCTTCCTGGCGGCCACTGCATCAATAAAGCCCAAGGATTCGGGAGGACACTGGGCAACCCCTAGCTCAGAGCCTCCCGAGCCCAGGATAGCCACACCCAATCTCCCCAAAGGTCTCCTTTTTGCCTACACTGATTTTGGGGTGCACACCACAGAAACGGATTCCAAGAGGAGTCCAGGTGGAGAGTGGGGTGACTCAAGAAGGAGCCCACAGGCATCACCACCAAGGGCAAACCAGGTGGTCTGAGCTGCTCCTGGAAGTGTGAGTCTGGAATGAGGCCACAGCCATGTCACCATGGTGGGTGAGAGCTCGAGTAAGAGTGGGTTGCCTGTGGTGACCAGGAGTTTTAGGACAGCCTGGGACAGAGAAGACAGAAAGGTAAACAGGAGGCCACTTCAAAATGGCTCAGGGGTGAAGGCACTGGCTGCCAATCCTATTGACCTTAGTTCTATTGCTGGAAATTCTACTGGTGGGAGGAAAGAATGGACTGCCTCCACGTTGTCCATTGACCTCACTATGTGCAGGTGCCCAGATACAAAGCAACGGATAAATATATAAATGGAAAGAGGGAGAGGGAAGGGTTAATGGTAAGAGAGTTTGCTGTGCAAGCATTAAGATCTGAGTTTGAATCTCCAGCATTCATATAAAAGCCAGATATAGTGTGAGTGCCTGTAACCATAGTGCCAGAGGCTGAGGCTTAGCGGCCTAGCTCTAGCTTAGAAGCAGACCCTGTCTGGAGGGAGTAAGACACCCGGCTCCCTTCCTGTGTCCTCTGAGGCTGTGTTGGCACCAACCCACAAGGAGACAGACATAAAATACATAAAAACAATGAAAGGGTGGAGCCAGGGCTTTGGGGCTGCACCCTTCCTCCTTCAAGTGTGTCCTGGGCTGCAGAGATGGCTCGGTGCTGGTTATGTGGTCATGTGACTAGGGTCCAGCCCCCAGTGCCCTGGGTGCTGGTTATGTGGTCATGTGACTAGCGTCCAGCCCCCAGTGCCCTGGTCACAAGCCCAGGGTTCCACAGACACTGTTAGCTCACTCTGCTGGAGGTTTGCTGGCTGCTACTCTAGCCTAAGAAATTCAGCCTCCAGTTCAGGCAGAATCTCTGCCTCAAAGGGGACACCTGATGTCCTCCTAGCTTCTGCCAGGGAGCAGGCAGGTATATGGGGAGCTCACATACATGCGCACCTAAATGGTTATTGTACATAAATGCCTTTTAGTTTTAGAGGGGGTGGGGTCCCATAGAGCAAGATGGCTCTGCTGGTGGGAAAAGCCTTTGCCAGTTCAGAGTTCAACCCCAGGAGGAAATGCACGTGGCAGAAGGAGTAAACGGACCTCCTATGTTGTCCACTTGTGGCATCACCATACCTTTCCCTAGTACACAGGTCAGCATTTCTCAACCTGTGGGCCACTAAAGATCATTGGAAAACACAGATATTTGCATTGCAACTCCTAACAATAGCAAGATTACAGTTAAAAGTGGCAACGGAAATAACTTTATGGTTGGGGGCTCACCACAGCATAAAGAACTATATTAAAGGGGACTCCTACCATTAAGAAGGCTGAGAACTACTGATATAAGTCAATGTAAAAGCAAGATTTTAAAAGTGGGTTTCTAGGCTCAGGCCTTTCCTTCCACCCAGGCCTCCTCATCTCCAATCTGACACCTTATTCTGGAGCAGGAGGGAGCAAGGTTGCTTGTGTGCTTTGGTGGCACTCAAAGGGCTTCTGAAACGCAGTAAACATCTTCTGCCCTCCCCTAGCTGAGTGCCTCAGACACCACTGAGGTTGGGGGCAGGGGGTTCACTGTGGCCACTAAGGAGGCCACTCAGGTCCAACACTAAGAAACAGGATCAGTGAGCACTCAAAACTGAAGCCAAGTTGTGAGGCCCAAAGGGACCCGGGAGAGGCCTCAGGGTTCTAGAATGATCCTCAGGGCTTCCACAGCCCAGATATTGAGCCAGGAGGTTTCTGTAAAAACAAACAGGCCTGGGAGGCGGGGGAGTGGTGTCCTATTGTCCTATATCTTTATTCAGCAGATGAAGGTGGCAGACATCTGAGTTAGAGGGCAGCCTGGCGTACATTAAGATCTTACTCTGGGCTGGACAGTGCTGATGCACACCTTTAATCCCAGCACTTGGGGGGCAGAGGCAGGCAGATTTCTGAGTTCGAGGCCAGCCTGGTCTACAGAGTGAGTTCCAGGACAGCCAGGGCTACACAGAGAAACCCTGTCTCAAGAAGAAAAAAAAAAAAAGATCTTACACTGGACTACATAGTAAGACCGAATCTGAAAAAGACACCACACTAGAGACCAAGCCAGGCCAGGCCAGGCCAGGAACCTGGAGGCAGGAGATGATACAGAGGCTGTGTAGGAGTAGCTGGCTCAGACAGTTTTCTTCTTTTCCTTTTCCATTTCCTTTTTGTATTTCCAAGGCAGGGTTTCTCTGTGTAATAGCTTGGGGTGCCTGAAATTCAATTTTTAGACCAGGCTGGCTTCAAACTCACAGAGAACTGCCTGCCTCTGCATCCAGAGTGTTGGGATTAAAGACATGGGCCACTACACCTGGCTTTAGAACCCAGGACCACCAGCCCGGGGATGGCACTACCTGTCTTAGGCTGGGTCCTCCCACATCTATCGCTAGCTTTAAAAATGCCCTACGTACTTGCCCGCAGCTCAGTCTCGTGGATGTATTTCTCAATCGACATTCCCTTCTCTCAGACAACTTTAGCTGTGTCAAGTTGACATAAAACTCCAGCACACTGGACTACACCAGACCAGACCATGAATAAGACCAAGATGGCTCCGAGACCAAAGCAGCTGCACCTCAAACATGGACAGGAGCTTGAAAAAAGCCAGGCATGGTGTAGCAAGTTTGTAACTCCAGCACTGGGACACAGGGACACCCATCTCTGTCAACAGGACATTTTGAGTCCAGAGGGTCAGAGTCACTGTAAATTACCTTACAACGGCACCTGCATAGATTCATAAACAATGATGAGGTCATCACAGAGTCAATTGTATGGACGGCATCCTATGAGCATGCGCCCCATACACAGCATCCTATGAGCATGCGCCCCAAAAGGCAGCCAGACACCCAGGCCTCTCCAGGACTTAACCAAAATAAGAGCTGCCCCTCCCTCCCTCCAAGCCACTCGGGGAAGACCGTAGGGTCCTAAGGTGATAGTTCTTGTTCACGATTTATCTGAAGCTGAGGTTATTGTACATGATGCTTTTGTTTGGAAACAAAACAAAAACAAAAAGAAGACTACCAGCTCAGGGCGCTCTAAGATTCATAGGCCTCCCCAGCCTCCCAAGTGCTGGATTCCATGTGATCCCCACCACCCTACCTTGTGGGTCTAACTCTAGCATTTTCTATTCCATAAGCTCAGATCTTCCCTTTGTTATTTGAGCCTTTTGAATTTCTGTTTGAATCTGAGCCTCACAATGTATCCCTTGCTGGCCTGGAACTCATTATGAAGATCAGGCTAGCTCCAAACTAACAAAAATGGCTTTGCTATGTCTCACTAGTGCCGGAATTAGAGATGTGAACCATCAAGGCCAGGCAGCACCCTCTTTTGAAAAATTAACTATTATTGAGTCCCTGGGAGCAAGAGTATAATGCATTGAGTGGCGTGAAGGTCAGAGGTCAACTTGCAGGCATGGTTCTCCCTTCCACCATGTGGGTCCTAGGGCTGGAACTCCAGCCCTCATCGTGGACAAAACTCCTTTGCCAAAAGAAACATCTCACCAACCTACCAGGTGTTCCTTCCTGGTTTTTACATTTTTGGGTTTTTGTTTGTTTGTTTTGTGTTTTGTTTTGGTTTTGGTTTTGGCTCAGAGAAGTGACACGCACCCACACAGACATCCAGGCTACTCTCCGAATTGGGGTGATGGCGTAGTGAGCTGGGGAGGTCACTTCTACAACACAGGTCTTGCCTTTGCACAGCGGGCTCCATACCCAGCAATGAGAAAGTTGACCAGATATGGTGAAAAACTTCTGTCACTTGAGCATCTTAGAGCTGGAGGCAGGAGGATCAGAACCTCAAGGTCATCCTTGTCTACACAGTGAAGTTCAGACCCTACTAAAACCAAACAAGGCTGGCGTGTTCAGCGCGTTGAGGCTTTTTCTGTTGAAGCCTGAGTTTGATTCCCTGGGGCCCACATAATAGCAGGAGAGAACTGACTCAAGTTATCCTCTATCCTACACACACACACACACACACACACACACACACACATCCCAACACACACACACACACACAAGCATAGTAAGAAACATGCTCCCCCTCTCACTCAAGGAAAAAAAAATGAGCTAGAAAGTTGGTTAGTTGATTAGGAGTGAGCACTGCTCTTGCAGGGAACCCAAGGTCAGTCTAGGCCCTCTTCTCAGTGGATAAACAACCACATGCATCTTCAGGTTCAAGGAATCTGGCCCTCTCATCTAGGGCTGCAGCCACGAGCACATACCCACAAAATACAGACATATACGAAAATAAAACGAACAGGGTAGTGGTGGCACAGGCCTTTTTTTAATTCCCAGTACTCAGGAGGCAGAGCAGAGGCAGGCAGATCACTGACTTTGAAGCCAGCATGGTCTACAGAGTGAGTTTCAGGACAGACCAGCAGAAGTTACACAGGGACTCTGTCACACCCACACACACCGACACACATCCCAACACACACACACACCGACACACATCCCAACACACGCACACACACCCCCACACCCACCCACCCACCCACACACATATCCCCCACACACATCCC
>NW_022196905.1:209031603-209049536 GCF_008632895.1 Mastomys coucha
ACATCCCAACACACACACACACACATCCCAACACACATACACACATCCCAACACACACACACATATCTCAACACACACACACACACACACACACACACACGCACGGACGCACGCACACACGCAGGAAAAAAAGAAAAAAAGGAAGAAAAGAAAGAAGAAAAAGACAAGAGGCAGGTGGCCTTCTGAGTTCGAGGCCAGCCTAGTCTACAGGGTGAGTTCCAGGACAGCCAGGGCTACACAGAGAAACCCTGTCTCCAAAACAAAACAAAACAAAACAAAACAAAACAAAACAAAAAAAGAAAGAAAAGACAGCTGCCTAAAAGCTCATGCTCCAGCTAGAACTACAGTTTCCAGCATGCATTGCGCACACCCACCCCGTTCTTAGCCCGATGACTGACTTCCCAGTATGCTCATCAACAGCATCCTGTCTCTAATTGGCCAAGATCCCTCAGAGCTTCCCCGCCTCCAGCCTTGTGCCAGTGTGCGCCCAGGGAGCGGACATGGTGAGCAGGCCCTCGGGGTCCCCGGGGCAGAAGACGGCCTGGCCGAGCTGAGAGGGTCCCCCAAAAGCTTGGAAGCCTCGCAGGCTATTAGAAGTGGCCTGTAGTCAGTGGTGCAGGACACAGTGGGAGGTGAAGCTAGGGCTGGTGTGGAGTGAGGGAGCTGGGACTGAAGCTGTCTGCTTTCCGACAGGGACCCATGTAGCCCAGGCTGTACTAGAACTTATTCGTAGCCTATGGGGACCTCCTGCCTCCGGAGTGCCGAGATAACAACCGTGTGCCATTATTCACGGCTTTCTGTTTTTCTTTTAAAAGACTTTTTATTTTTCATTGTTTTATTACATTTTTTATTAGGTATGAATGTTTTGTACGTGTGTCTGTGCACTGCATGTGTGTGCTGTTCTAGGAGACTAGAGGAGACCTGTAGGATTCCCTGAGAGTGGAGTTAGAAAGGGCCGTGAGCTGCCAAATGGGTGCTGAGACTTGAACCTGTGACCTCTGGAAGAGCAACCAGCACTCTTAACCACTGAGCTCTCTCTCTAGCATCCCACTCCTTTTATTTTATTTACCCATTAAAAAATTATTACAGGGGCTGGAGAGATGGCTCAACAGTTAAGAGCACCGACTGCTCTTCCAGAGGTTCTGAGTTAAACTCCCAGCAACCACATGGTGGCTTACAACCATCTGTAATGGGATGTGATGCCTGCTTCTGGTGTGTTTGAAGAGAGCAATAGTGTACTCATATACATAAATAAATAAATCTTAATAAAAAAATATTTACAAAGGGTCTTTCTTACCCATTGGTGTTGATGGGCAGTGATGGCAAAATGCCATTAATCCTAGCATTTGGGAGGCAGAGGCAGGTGGATCTCTGTGAGTTTGAAGCCAGCCTGTTCTACAGAGTGAGTTCTAGGACAGCCAGGGCTACACAGAGAAACCTGTCTCAAAAAAACAAAGCAAAACTGTACATCAGCACACCTGGCTGACAGATTATTTTTAATGACCAATTGGTTTTAATCTTGATCTGCATCTCATGTGAACTGGGTATGATGGCAGAACACCGGCAGGCAGCTGTAGTGGTACATAGTGTATATAATTAGATAATTATAGAAATGACTGCTGTGTCAGGCAGGGGAGCCTGACTTAGCTTCCTACTGGAAGTTCTGTGAAGCTATGCTCTGAATTGTGGCTGGGGTGGAGTGGAGAGCTGGCATATACTCATTTGGTAGGGTGCTCACCTAGCACAGCCAGGGCTCCACCCCTGCAGTGCACAAACTGAATGTGGGTGCATACCATCACTCCAGCACTCAGGACATGGGGACAGGAGGATCAGCAAGCAGTTCAGGGTCACCTTCAGCTACATCCTGAGATCCAGATCAGCCTGGGCTAGAGGAAATCAATCTACCTTCCTCCCTCCCTTCTTTTGTTTCTTTCTGTCTTGTCTTTTGTTTTTTGTTTTTTGTTTTGTTGTTGTTGTTGTTCTTGTTTTCAGATATTGTTACTTTCTGTAGCCCTGGCTATCCTAGAACTCATTCTGTAGACTAGGCTGGTCTCAAACTCAGGGATCTGTTTGTACCTGCTTCCCAAATGTTGGGATTATACCCATGATTAAACACCATGCCTGGCAGGAAACATCCTTTAAACAGATAGTTGGGTGTGGTGGCTCTAGCCTTTAATCCCAACATTGGTGAACCAGAGGCAGGTAGATTTCTGTAGGTTGGAGGCCAGCCTGATCTACATAGGGACAACCAGAGCTCACAAAGCAAACAAAAGTATTCAGGGAGAGGGGTTCAGGACTCTGATGGTGGAAGCAGGGGTCAGGACCAAGTTAGCTGCTGTGGATGCCTCGGACTCCGAAGACAAACTCTGGCCTCATACCCAGTCTTCTGAGAGATTCCACCAGGGCCCGAGGCTGGCCCTCCCCACCCACCCACCTTCTCTAGAAATAACCTGCGTTACTTCAGGAACGTGAGACTTTCTGACTAGAGCTGCCCCTTTAGGCGGTCCTTGGAGTGCAGCTAGTGGTGACTCTGTTCACTGCCACCCTCATGCACAGGCTGGCCCCACACTGCTCCTTCGCTCGCTGGCTGCTCTGCAACGGCAGGTAAGGCATTGTTCCACGGCTGGTGGTCCTGCCCGGGTCACCTGGTGCATGTTGCTTCTCCGTTTTTTAAAAATATTCTTCTTCTTAATTATGTGTAGGTGTGTGTCTCCACGAGTGGACTTGTGCACTCCTGTGCAGGTATCAGGGGAGGCCAGAGGCAGAGGGTTGGAGTTACAGCAGTTGTGAGCTGCCTGATGCAGGGACTGAGAACCCAGCCTGGGTCACTTGGAGGAACCCCAAGTGCTCTTAACCACTGAGCCATTGCTTCAGCCCCTGGTTGTGTGTGTGTGTTTTAAAGATTTATTTATTTTATGTATATGAGTGCACACTATAGCTGTACAAATAGTTGTGAACCTTCATCTGGTTGTTGGGAATTGACTTTTAGGACCTCTGCTCACTCTGGTCGCCCCGCTTGCTCAGTTCCTGCTCGCTCTGGCCCAAAGATTTATTTATTATTATAAATAAGTACACTGTAGCTGTCTTTAGACACACCAGAAGAGGGTGTCAGATCTCACTACAAGTGGTTGTGAGCCACTATGTGGCTGCTGGGATTTGAACTCAGGACCTTCACAAGAGGACCTGCTGAGCCATCTCTGCAGCCTGGTTTTGTGGTTTTTAGACAGAGTCTCATACTATCGCTCAGGCTGCCAGTGAAAGTATGGGAGTCCCTCTGCCTCAGCCTCCCATCCGCATTTCAAAACAGATTTCTTTCCAACTGTGTATGTCCCGTGTGTGTCTGTGCCTTTCCTAAGTGAAAGTTGCCAGATGGTTGTAGGCTGCCCAACATGGTGTCGGTACCTCAGGGTCGGGCGTGGGGTCATCTACAAGAACAGCAAGAGCTTTTAACCAACTGCTGAGCCACCTCTCTAGCCATCGACACTTTTTAAACTTTACTTTGATTTATTCTTCCTGTTGTGTGTGCAATGTTTAGGTGCCTGCCTGGCACTTGTGTAGAGTCAGGTTGTAAGGCTGTTTTTCTCTTTCCACCTTAAGTAGGCGTCAGGCATCGAACTCAGGCCACAGGCTTTTAGGCACAGTCTCTACATAGACCCGGCTGTCTTGGAACTCACTTTGTAAACCAGGCTAGCCTGAACTCACAGAGATCCATCCATCTGCCTCTGCCTTCTGAGAGCTGGGATCTAAAGCATGCACCACTATTGATGTTTTGTAATGTGGCAGCATGGTGTGGCAGGAGAGGGTGGCTTAGCAGGCCCATGAGGTACCAGCTAGACTACCAGCTAGTATAACACGAGGCATGGGGAGCGGATAAGAAGGGAGTAGAGGCAGAGAAAGAAGGGGACAGAGAAGGACCGAGAGAAAAGAGAGAAAGAAGGGAAGAAGAGAACGTGGGGAAGGGGACAAAGAGGGCATGGGAGAGAGAGACACACACACACACACCTATACCTGGCTGTTGCTAAGCTATTGGCTGTTGGGCAGAGCCTAAAAGAAATGCTAAAAACTATGCCTGATGTCATTTTTTTTTTTTTTAATTTATATGAGTACACTGTAGCTGTCTGTCTTCAGACACACCAGAAGAGGGCAGCAGATATGAGCTACTACACGGCTACTGGGAATTGAACTCAGGACCTTAGCCATCTCTCCAGCCTCATCCTTTGGTGTCTTTAAAGAACACCTTGGATCTGTCTTGACATCAGAACCCACACGCTCACTCCCCTCCTCCTGGCCTTTTGTAACCCAGCTTTCTCCTGTTCTTCCTGGTTTGGTGCCTGGCCCCTTCTGAGAATACCTTTGGAGTGGTTTCTCTTCAGAAAAATGGCTGGGGCTGCAGAGTCAGCCTACAGGGTGTCCTTGGTTCTCGAGGCCCCTGGGGCTGGATCAGTTCCCCTCATCCCATGTTCCCAGAATTACACTAGCTCTGTGTACACCCATGCACCCTGGTTCATCTTTCTATAGGGCTGCCCCCGCCCCAGCTGTGCCTCGCCCTGGCTGCCCCCTAGCTCAGGCTCTGCCCATCTTCCCCACCAACCCCAGTTCTAACCCCCGCCCCGGCTCTGCCAATGCCCAATGATCTATTTTTAAGATTAGATTCAGATTCTTTGCCTTATGCCCCTAGGCCCAGATTTCCTGACCTTTCTTCCCCCTTAGTCTGTTCCGGTACATACACCCGTCAGAGGAGGAACTGCGGGCGCTGGCAGGGAAACTGAGGCCCCGGGGCAGGAAGGAGCGGTGAGTGGCCCCCACTTTGACCCCATGGGGCTCAGGCAGGGGTATGCCCTCCTGTCCAGGCCTACCCTTCCCTCCCACTTACGGCACTGCTGGGAATGGTGGCAGCAGTCAGCATCTTGTATTCCTGGCCACTTGCTCTGGGCTGGCCCTATGTCTAGGTTGCTGCCCTCACACCTGATGTGGCTGAAGGTCTTGCCCAAGCTTTCTAGGAGATCCAGAGATGGCTACAGACCTCAGCTCTCACTGTCCCTGTGTGCTCAGGTGGGCAAATGGTCTTCATGATGAGAAGCCATTGTCAGTGCCTCGAGATGCCCATTTCCAGCTGGAGACCTGTCCCCTCACTGCTGTGGATGCCCTAGGTAACACCCAGCCCAGTACCCAGTCCCCTCCCCAGCTGCTGGGGTCATTCTGCCAGGGTGGGCTTTGGGTCGGGAGGTCCTGGAGCAGGTGGCTGAGGCTCCTATCCCTGCCCTGCAGTCCTGCGCTTCTTTCTGGAATACCAGTGGTTCGTTGACTTTGCTGTGTACTCCGTCGGTGTGTACCTCTTCACAGAAGCCTACTATTTTGTGCTGGGCCCAGTCCAGGAGACCAACATCGCTGTGTTCTGGTGCCTGCTCACTTTGGCCTTCTCTCTGTATCCTTCCTCTGGCACCCAGCATGTGGGCGAGTGGGACTCAGGCCCTGTTCCTCTAGCTTGCTGTCTATGGAGTCACCCACTGTGCCATAAACTTGTCCTAGAGTCAGAGGATGCAGGCCATCCTGGTTTTGTTTTTGTTTTTGTTTTTGTTTTTGTTTTTCAAGACAGGGTTTCTCTGTATAGCCCTGGCTGCCCTGGAACTCACTCTGTAGACCAGGCTGGCCTCGAACTCAGAAATCCACCTGCCTCTGCCTCCCAAGTGCTGGGATTAAAGGCGTGCGCCACCACTGCCTGGCTGTCCTTGGCTTTCTTAACCCCATCCCCAGGAAGGTGCTCCTCATGGTGACCCGGCCGTACTTCAGCACCAAGGAGGGCGGTGAGCGCTCAGTGTGTCTCTCCTTTGCCTTCCTCTTCCTCCTCTTGGCTATGCTGGTGCAGGTGGTGCGAGAGGACACCCTGGAGCTGGGCCTGGAGCCGGGTAGGTGTGCTTCTCTGTTGAGTCCCAGGTCACTTTCTGTTTCTTTTCTCTTTCTCTTTCTCCTTTCTCCCTCTCTCCCCCCACCCCCTGTTTGAGACTGGGACTCATTGTGGCTCTGGCTGGTCTCAAATTCACAGAGATCCTCCTGCCTCTGCCACCCAAGTCCTGGGGCTAAGATTTATCTGTTATTAATCTGTTATTACTGTTTTCAAAGATTTATTTTTATTCCATATGTGTGGGTGTTTTCCCATCATGTGTGTCTTGTGTACCAGGACTGTGCAGTACCTATAAAGGCCAGAAGAGGGCACTGGAGTTACAGCGGCTTGTGAACCGTAGTGTGGGGTGGGTGGGGGCTGGGAATGCACGCCCTGTGAAAGAGCAGTAAGGTCTCCTTACTGCTAAGGCATCTCTGTAGCCCTTGTTTTTGTTTGTTGCTTTTAAGATCTAGTATTATTTTATGTATGTGAGTGCTATATCTTCATGCACACCAGACGATGGCATTGGATCCTACAGATGGTTGTGAGCCACCATGTGGGTGCTAGGAATTGACCTCAAAACCTCTGGAAAAGCAGCTAGTGTTCTTAATCATTGAGCTTATCTCTCACCCCCGTATTTTTTTTCAAGATTTATTTAAAATTTTTATTATGTGTATGTACATGAGTGCAGGTGCTATTGGAGATTAAAGAGGGTGTTGGATACCCCAGAGCTAGAGTTACACCTGGTTGTGAACAACCCTACATAGGGATTGGGAACCAAACTTGAGTCCTCTGAAGAGCGTCCAGTGCCTTCTCCTCTGAGCTGTCTCCTTAGCCCTGGGTTCTGTTTCTTGAACAGACCTGCACAGTCTAGTCCCCTAGCAGGGCTCTGTGTGGTTCAGAGACAGGGCACCTGCACAGCACATGTGGAAGCCCTGGGATGGATCCCAGCACAGGAATATACAGGTACAATTAGAACAAGTTGTCTGGCCTGGAGCTTGGGCCAGTGGGACAGCCTCTGCAAGCCTGAGGTCCTCAGATTGCACCCATGTAAAAAATAGAAATTGGCTGCCTATCCCTGTAAACACTGGCACGGGGGAGGCAGGGACAAGGTGGATCTGGAAGCAGGAGGGCCAGTCAGCCTAGCTTTGGAAACCATAGCAATAGACACCAGTTGGTCCTCTCCTTTCCCCAGGCCTGGCCAGCATGACCCAGCACCTGGAACCTGTTCTGAAGAAGCAAGATTGGGACTGGACGTAAATCCTGGGGACTGGATCTTTGGGGGTGGGTGCAGGTAGGGGGAATATCTGAAGGCTGAATTCTGACCAGTTGTGGGTTTCCTGAGACCATCTCTTCTCTCCAGACTCCCTGTGATCAAATTGGCCATCCGCCTTGGGCTGGCGGTGCTAGGTTCGCTGCTGGGCGCCTTCCTCATTTTCCCTGGACTGAGGCTGGCCCAGACCCACCAGGACGCGCTGACCCTGTCTGCGGACCGACCACTGCTACAGTTAGGCAGGAGACCCAGGGTGGGATGGGAGTTGTGCTGGAGGTTGGGGGTCAGAAGCCTGACCCCACCGAGATGCCCGCCCCCAGGCTCCTCCTGCATACCAGCTTCCTGTCGCCCCTGTGCATCTTGTGGCTCTGGATGAAGCCTGTCGCCCGGGACTTCCTGTACCAGCCACCCACAAGGAACATGACCTTCTCTGTGTGCGTTTAGGAGGCCCTGAGGGACCTGGAGTGTCTGAGGCTGGGAAGATAGTGTCCTGGGGAAGGAGGGCTCACTTAGACTCCCTGCCTGCCTCACTCTTGTTGCAGACCGTCAGAAGGGGTTTTCGACTCTCTGCGCCTCTGGGTGCTGGTGGCGCTGTGCCTGTTGCGGCTGGCAGTGACTCGGCCACACCTGCAGGCCTACCTGTGCCTGGCCAAGGCTCGAGTGGAGCAGCTGCGCAAGGAGGCTGGCCGTATTGAGGCCCGCGAAATCCAGCAGCGGGTATGCACCCCAGGTGGGATGGTCCGGGCGCTAAGGGGGCCTGGTCTCAGGGTCTCTGCCCTGGGAAGACCACCCCTCAACAGCCCCTACTGCCTCCCCCGTCAGGTGGTCCGGGTCTACTGCTATGTGACCGTGGTGAGCCTGCAGTACCTGACGCCGCTCATTCTCACTCTACACTGCACACTGCTGCTTAAGACCCTGGGTGAGGGGCTGGTGGGAAAGAACGTGGGACCAGAGGTGGGGCCAGGTCTGATAAGGGTGGGATCTTCAGATAAAAGCAGGGGTGGGGTGGGAGGTTCTTGTGTGAGGGCAAGGTTGGCAAGTAGAGGTGGGGACATAGCCTGGTAAGGGTGGGACCAGCAGATAAAAGTGAGGGCAGGGTTTGGGAAAAGCTACAGTTAAGACCTATAGGCGGGGAGGTCGGAGACAGGGCCGACAGACTGGGGAGGATGGAGGCCCTCTAAGGCCCGGGGTGTAACCTACGTGTGGGCGGGGCATGAGAGCCTCTAGACTCCCACCATTATGTCTCCACCTATAATTCCCTTCTTCACTCTTGCAGGCGGCTACTCATGGGCCCTGAGCTCTACTCCTCCCCCGCTGGCCCCATCCCAGCCCTCAGAGGTTTTGATCCCTGTAGACCCTGCAGGAGATGAAGCCCAGCAGACTGTGTCCCAGGTCGCAGGGATCCTGGGTGGCCTGCTCACGCCCCTCTTCCTCCGAGGCGTGCTGGCCTACATCATCTGGTGGACCGCTGCCTGCCAGCTGCTCTCCAGCCTCTTCGGCCTCTACTTCCACCAGCACCTGACAGCCTCTTAGCACGAAGGCACGAGGCTCTGGCATCTGAGTCCTGCCCATCAGGACCAGGACCGTCCCCTGTGTGTGTGCCTCGGTGCCCCTAGATAACCCAAGTTGGTGTGGGGATTCCCTACCATCTCTCTCACCTCAGTGCCTAGATCATGAACCCCTTGAAGCAGTCTCCTCTGGGCCATGGTCCCCAAGTGTGTGTGTGGGGGGGGGGCACTTTTTACAAATATCCCAGAGACTGGGGGGATGAGCAGCGGAGACCTGGATAGTGAGAGGGGCCTGGGAGAGATTGGTACTAGGAAGGAGTGGAAATCTGGAGGTCAGAGGTGGCTAGGAGAGAGCTAGGGGTGGGACTCTGGCTCAGCATCCACATAGCCCTGGCGTCTGTCACTATCACCAGGAGGGAGAGACAAGAGTCTCCATGCTTGTCTCCCCAGCACACTTGGGAAGTTGAGGCAGGAGGGTTAGCCTAGACTAGTAACAAGACTGTCTGTAGAACAAGAAAAAAAAAAAAAGGGAAGGTGTGAGAGGGGAGAGACTGTCACCATCCTCCAAAGCTGTGAGGATGGCTGCTGTATTTTGAGGCCTTGGTGAGTAAGGGTCACCTCCAAACTCCAAAGTCGTCCTTTTGCTATGACTTTTTTTTTGGGGGGGGGGGGTTGATTGCTATGACTTAGTGTGTGTACATGTGTATTTATGAGCTATGCATGACCCTCCTACATATGTAAAATGTGTATTGAGAATAAAAAAAGGAGGGCTCTTGCAATGCTGCCTTGCTGTTGCCGGTGTGGTCTGGCCCAGCCATGTTCAAGAGCTGGTGCTCAGTTATTGCCTTGAGCCTCGGTGTCTCATTCTGGGGAGAAGACGCCTGGTCTCTTGTCCAAGAGGACTTTGGAGCATGACTGCCTGTGTGCTTGTGAACGCAGGTGCTATGACACAGTAGGTCCATGTGTGAGAGCGGGGATCAGAGGACAACTTAGCATGCAGATCCTAGCCTTCTACCTTGAGACAGGGTCTCTTGTTTACCCCCGAATCCCTCAGGTTGGCTGTCCAACAGGCTTCAGGGAGTCTCCGGTTTCCACTTTCTATCTTGCAGTAAGAGTGCCAGGATTGGGCCAGTGGTGGCACACGCCTTTAATCCCAGAACTTGGGAGGCAGAGGCAGGTGGATTTCTGAGTTCGAGGCCAGCCTGGTCTACAGAGTGAGTTCCAGGACAGACAGGACTACACAGAGAAACCCTGTCTTGAAAAACCAAAAAAAAAAAAAAAAAAAAAGTACTAGGATTATAGACTTGTGCTACTGTCCTACTTTAGGCTCTGGGGACTTGAACTCAGGTCTTCATGACTGCAGCAAGTATGGCTGGTGTGTGTGTGTATGTGTGTGTGTGTGTGTGTGTGTGTGTGTGTGGTATGTGTGTGTATGTGGTATGAATCAACAGGATTTCCTCGAAGGTCTATCTGGAGTTTCTCTGCCTCCCAAACTGACCCTTACAAGGGCTGTAGGAGCTTATGGAAGTCCCATGGGAATCAGGGATGGGCAAGGAAAGAGTGATGCCCATGCTGGAAAGCAAGGCTCTGCTCTGTGGACTTCAAAGTGTAGGGGCACACACGTCACAGGGTCCAGCCTCCCCCAGACACTTGACTGAGGGCTGATTGGAGCCTGGGCTGTGTTCCAGAGCAAGGTCCCTAGGCTTCTGGTCGATGCCCATTTGCTGAGCATGATAGCACAAAGCTGATGACTTCAGAGGTAAGTGGGCCAGCCAGAGCTAAGAACTAGAAGGCAGCCTGGATTATATATCTCAGATATGGTAAATAAACCTGAGGCATGTTGTTAGCAGATTTAGCTACGTGGTTACTATATTCCTGGACCGTTGTCTTTTTTTGTACTGGCAAAGGAATCCAGGGCCCTTTGTATAGTAAGTGCCCCAGAGCCATGCCCCCAGCCCCTCACTGGGGAATTCTATCTAGGCTAGGACTCTACTGCCCCAGTCTAATTCTCCATCTTTGGGCATCAATTTCATCCCCAGTAGCCTGTGTCACATTTACATCTATGAACAGAAAGATGCACAGAACGCTTGGACAACACACCTGCAATCCTCGGCTCCCTTTCACAAGGATAGCCAGGGGGCTGGAGAGATGGCCCAGCAGTGAAGAGCTGGCTGCTCTTGCTGATGACCCAGCTGTGCGAGTACCCCAATATAGTAGCTGGTGATCGTCTGTAAGTCTAGACTAAGGATCTGCTGGCCTTCTCAGGCACTAGGCATGCAGTTATGCCTTCCTGCAGGCAAAGCACCCATACACAAAATGCCTTTTTTTAAGTACCAAATAGTGGCCATGTGGTGGTGGTGTACACCTCTAATCCCAGCACTTGGGAGGCAGAACAGAGAGGCCAGCCTGGTCTACAGAGCAAGTTCCAGGACAGCCAGGGCCATGCTGAGAAATTAAAAACAAAAGTGTTAAGTAGCTTCGTCCTGTTTTGGGGCTGAAGTTCACAGAATGGGGATGTGGGGGAGAGCCAGAGCTGAAGAAGTGAGAAGCAGGAGTTATTTAAATTTTTATTAAATATACTCTGTTGGCACAAATCTTCAAAATATATAAACATTATATATAAACAAAGTGACTTCATGGCATCAAAATAGAACTCCAGACTGGACAGCGACCGTGGAGGAGGGAGCCACAGAGGCAGAGCTCCCAAGCCAGAGCTACTGGGGGCTATGTGGGGAAGCAAGAAGATCAAGGACCCATGACACCCTCACTTCTCCTGCCCAGCTGGTTGCCTGATGCAGGGCTTTAGCCAACCATCTACATGGTGCAACCTGCTGGGGTGACTCAGGAGCCTCCTGCTGTGGGGTACCCAGCCTCTCCATCTCAATATGGGGCCAGGCAGGGAAGAGAGTGGGCAGTACACTTACAAGAGGGCAGTCCCTCTCAGCCACCAGAAGCTGCTGGGTTGCCTGGGGACATGGTGGGGATGGCCCATCACCACCCGCTGAGGCAGAGAGATGGCCAAGCATCACAGGCACAAGGTAAGAAATACAGAACGAGCAAAGACTGCAGCAAGAACTGCCGATGCCCAGGGGTCGAGCCACCCTGCTCAGGTCCTGCGTGTGAGACGGCTCCCATCCAGCTGTGGGAATCAACACCCAGATCGCCTCTGAGTCAGACCCACATCGCACAGGGAGGGCGGGGTTTTATGTGCAGACCTGGGGCAGGATAAGTTGAGAACTAGAAACTAAAGGCAGGAGGATTGCTGTAAGTTGGAGGCTAGCCAAGATAACACTGAGGAACAGGATAGCCAGGGCTTCTGGCTGGGACTGTCTCAAAGACCCTAAATCAAGAACCCTGGACACCAGGGAAGGCAAGAGTTTCCTGTGACACCTAGGGAACCCAAGGGGGTTTCTCCTTGAGTCAGCTGGCTGGTGGTTCCTGGATACCCTGGCCTTTCCCTACTCCCCAAGCCATGGATACATCTGTACTCACTCACATAGGAAAAGCTACCCATCTTGGGGCTTCATGTGACCTGGCTGAATGACAGCCCCAATGGGTACTGGAGCCCCACAGAAGGCAGTTTCAAGAGCTTGAGCCCCACCTCCATGGGTGCTGGGCATATGAGAGGCTCTGGGCCTGCATTTGGGCCTGACTGGTGTACTTCAGGAGACACCCCAGGTCAGTGACACCCACATGGGCATTTTCAGTGGGGTCTGAACTTGAACCCCCTGCCTGGTGGCCATGGGGCCTCCTGGAAAGGTACAAGCCAGGTAGTTGGCAACGGTCAGATGCAGCCCTCAGGAATGGGATGGACACAGTGCTCTGGGGAGAAAGCTATGTGGGCAAGAGCAGCCATCTGTCACCTGGGAGAGGATGGGCAGGCATGGTGGAGGACACAGGTACAGCCACCACTGAGCAAGTTGTGATCCTCCAGTGTGTGGCTTTAAAGGAAGAGTCATCACATCTGTAGGCCAGGCACAGTCATAGCAAGAGGGCATGGGCTCCAAGTCCGGTGTGCCAGTGGGCACTAGAATCAGCAGCAGGTCAGAGGACAAAGGGCCAAGAAGTGCAACTGACCCATTAGGAGCCTCTGGGTGATGCCTCAGGAGACTCACCAGCCAATAGCAAGGGACTGAAGGGGGACAGCCAAGATCCATCATCACAATGTCATACCCTGAGGGCCAGCACTTCACTACGGGCCCACAGCCCCAAGCCAGGTCCCGCCCTCCTGCCCATCCTCAAGGTACCACCACAGGGCTGCCAGCACACAGCTGCACACCCCTGATCTGCAGCTCACCATCCACTGCTGTGTTAGCCTAGCTCTGCAGCCGGCGCAGCAAGATCTGCATGAGGTCGAAAGTGGTGAAGCTGATCCCCACGGCAATCGGGCCCTTCAGCCAGTTCATGCTCAGGCCCTTGTAGAGGCCCCGCACCGCGCCCTCCTCACGTACAATGGAGCGTAGCGTGCTCAGGATGGAGCCGTGCTGGTGGCCTGTGACACCTGCTGTCTGCATGCGCCGCCGCACCACGTCCAGAGGGTAGGAGGCCGACTGCCCGATAAGGCCAGCACAGGCCCCGAAGACCATGCGCTCAAAGGGGTAGGGCTGCGGGCGGCCACTGTACTCTGCAGGGCAGAGGGCACATGAG
The DNA here is from genome assembly GCF_008632895.1 of Mastomys coucha. NCBI lineage: Eukaryota > Metazoa > Chordata > Mammalia > Rodentia > Muridae > Mastomys > Mastomys coucha. Next base: position 209,044,913 of record NW_022196905.1, read on the forward strand.
TGCCATATTTGAAGAAATTAATGCCCTACTTCCTGGATACCCCTTCTTAATTTTGATGCTGGGAATGGGACCCAAGGGCTCGTGCATGCAAGATCAATGCTCTGACCATTGACCACACCCTAGCCTAACATAACCCACACTTTGCAAAGTGAGACTTACAATGTGGCCCAGGCTACCTGTGCAGCAGTCCCTCCTTAACTATGGGGGTACAGGTTCCCATCCTGCAGTTTTCAGTGCCCCATCATCTGTGGGGGTGAACCCTAAGATTCTTCATGGATGCCTGAACCCTTAGAGTACAGGGCTATACAGTCAGTGTCCTCCTACATGGAGGACATGCCTCCGCCTGACTTCAGTAAGCTAATGAGGCCTGCAGCGATGTGCAGGGACAGCTGTGTGAATGTAGTCTCCATCTTAGTAGTCTACCTGCTGGGGACTTCGGGGCATCTACTGCTCCATCTAGAGCACTAGCACAGCCCATACCACAGGGAAAGAACAGACAAGCATGCTGATGTGGATTCTCAGATCATGGTGGCCAGGGATCAACAACCACCTGGTGCAGTGCAGGTACAGCACAGGCTCAAGGAACCTCTGATGACAGGTTCTATTGTCAGTTGGTGTTCTGTGACAAGAATGTCACTGGCTAGCCCAGGCTGGCCTCCTGAGTGGGATGGCAGGCATGAGCCAGCACACCCACAGACTGAAAGGGTCTCAGCACTTTGCACATGCTGTGTACAGGCTTTCTTCTTGTCACTGTTGCCAGCTGAACGCAGTGTAACAACTGTGTGCACAGCATCTCCGCGTCCAGGCAGCCTGCCTTCCTGCCAAGGGCGAGCTTTGGGGAAGCAGTCAGGCTCTCTGCCTGACTGGGGGCAAGCACTATGCCACTGGACAGAAGAGATGCAGGCACCATGGATTAGGAGTCCTTGAGGGTCCACGACACCGTCTACAAGGATAGGCTACTATCTTTCCAACCAACTGAGTGTTTGATACATGGTCTTGTTAGGTAGCACAGGCTAGCTTTGAGCCTATAGCAATCCTCCTGCCTCATTCTCCCACCACTTCTGGATTCTGAAGCTATCTCTGGAGTGCTGCCCATAGTCCCAGAGAGACGCCTCAACTTCTCTAGATCATTACTCTTTAACGAAACACTGGGGGCTGGGGCTGCTGCCTGGCTGCAGGGTGCTCCTCTCCAATACAAGAGACCCTGGGTTTCATCCCTAGCACCTCATATATGTGAGAGGCAGGCCTGTGACCCAGTGTTGGAGATGGGAGAGTGGGGCACAGTTTAAGGTCTTGCCCGGCTACAAGGTGAACTTGAGGCCACCCTGTACTCCCTCTCTAAATAAGTGAATGAAGATGAATGGACACATGAAAGGTTACAGTCCAAGCTCCTGGGTTCCACTGGACAGAGGATGTCTTTGAGTTGGGCTCTGGACCCCTGCCTGACATCCTGTGTGGCTCTGGATGATGTAGGCTCCACAGGGACAGTTCCCTGAGGTCCCATCTCTTCTCTCCATCTCTCCTTACCTCGGTGCAGGCTCTTCAATGACTCATACGTAAAGAAGCTGAGTCCCGCATAGGGAATGACACCCAGCACAGTGGGTGTGAACCCGAAATAGAGGGTCTTCAGTCCTTCCTCTCTCGAGATTCGGATGAATACGTGAAAGATGTTGCTGTACCTACGAGGACCATGTGACAGGGCTTGGTGCCTGCACCCCATCACTCCTCCTGTCCAGGACAAAGTGAGGGACTCCATGGAGATGGCACCCCCTGCCCGGCCTCCCACAATTCAGTCACTTGGCTGGCCCCAGGGCCATGTGCATGTGCCAAGCAAGTGTCCTACTCATGAACTGCTAAGTACCCCAGGTTGGCCTCAAACTCTTAGAGATCCAACTGCCTTCCTGAGTGCTGGGATTAATTGTACCCGACTATGGCCCGGCTACCCTTAAGTATTTTGTGTAGAACAAATGATACTTTCTGGAGCCCTGCAGAATCTCACATATAGGACGGGTCCCTAGCAAGCACCCCACCTTCAGCAGCACCAGCATGGACCCTGTAGTAGACTCACATCTCCTTGGGCGTCACAGCCATCCTTGCTCTGACCAGGTCCAAAGGGTATGTGAGGGAAGCTGCAGTGGTTCCTGCCAAGGCACCAGCCAGGAGGCGTGGCCATGGGGGCAGGGCTCTGTGGACAGGCAGAATATGTTGAGACCTATGTAGGAGCAGTGGACGCCCACACCTCAGTCTGGGGGACCTGGAGCAACCCAAGACCCAAGAGGGTTCCAAGTGGCTGAACTTATGGGGTCTCTTAGGCCAATATCAAATGTAACCTCGTCTCCCTCCCCATCTGCAATAGTGGGATATCTTCCCTGAGGCTGGGGCTACATGGTGCCCTGCACCCTTGGGAATCAGATCTCTGCAGAGGCACAAGCGAATGAGAGTTGAGGAAACATCACAGGGCAGTGACTGAGGGGAAGGGATAGAGGGTCGGGTGAAAGAGTAAGGAGTGGAGCTGTGGTCCCTCCTGGAGGGAGGGTGAGTGAGGGCCGGAGCCTGGGTAAAGAAGGCAATGCATCAGGAGCCCAAAGAGGGTGTGTGGGATGGATGGGGCCCTGTGGGGAGGGGCAGGACCAGATGGGCAGGGAACCAGCAGGCCTCACTCTCCATAAAAGCCATAGTAGTGGCCCAGGATGCGCTTGTATTCCTCGTGTGCGCTGAACTGGATAGCTGCGTAAGGAATCACTCGCACCATGGTGGCTGAGTTCCCGCGCCATAGGCTGAGGAAGCCCTCGTTGAGGTAGGTGAAGTAGAGGAGCCGGAAAGCCTCCTGGGGAAGACAGCGAGTCAGCGCCTCTTTGCCACCACCAGCCCTGAACACACCATGCAGGCAGAGAGGGTGGGTGGTGGAGCGCCCCTGCACCAAGCCTGCTCAGCTAGTAGCAGCCTAAGCTGTGATCAGCCACGCCTCCTGCACTCTGTTCTCAGTCCCCCTCAAAGGCTGGATGCTGATGATTGACAGAAACAGGGGCGGGGCTGTAAGGTTGGTACAGGCCACATGGCTGTTGGTCTAAGCATTCTAGTTTAAAGGTAAAGCACACAGAAAGGTAGACTGTGAAGTCCTACCCAACAGGTGTGTTAGGGTGGCAGGGCAGTAGTCTCAAATGTCCCAGGAAACCCGTGCATAAAGGTGTCCTTGGAAACCTGCTTCCCCAGACTGCCCAGTCCTCCCAGTCCCTCTAGCAGCTCACCTTGGCAGAAAATCTTTTTGAAGACACTGGAACAAACAAAACAAAGAGACCATGAGATGTGACTGTCAAGCTCCTGGGTCAGCAGCCCTGGTCCCAGGGCCCTGGGGCCTGACCTGTGCTTGGGGCTGGGTGTGAGCAGTAGACAGGAATACACTGGGTAGAGGACCTTGCCTAGGCCGCCTCATCCGCTCTTCCCCAGGAAGGGCAGTGGGGCTGAGGGGCTGAGTATTGTGGACACTTGGGAGGGACTCCAGTTTACTGACCCTGCTGCCAGCAAACCTGGGCCTCATCAGAACAAGTCCCAAGGCTGTCTGGGTCTGCCCTCTGTTCCCCAGACCCCGTCCCAGCATAGGTGCACTAGTACTCTGTGGTACCAAGGCTTGCCTCGCTCCACACTCCATGATGCCTTCCATCCTATAAGAGGCAGAGGGCTGAGCTATGTAGGCCAGAAGGGTTTGAGGGTGAGGAGAGCATTCGGTGTGGCCAGTGGACAGCACCACCCCAACCTGTGTGAAGCCTGAGTACTTCTCTAGCCCTCAACAGGAAATCGACACCCAGGGCCTGGTGCCACAGCTGTGCTCAGTTAGCAGGTGACACGAACTGTGGCTGCATACCGAGGCACAGTACCAGTGGATAGCCCCCTCTCCCAACAGCAGAAGGAGGCTGCCACCATTTGACCATCAATAGGAGGCTTAGCCTTACTCAGGCTTAGCTGGCTGGACACAGTTTAGCACCCAGCGTGGGACATGGGCTCTAGGCTATATCCCCCAAATTACATCCACATCCTCAGGGGGTCTCTGGGAAGGTGACTGGGTTTGGGAAAAAAGACTTTGTGGGTGTGGCAGGCTCAAGGTGCTGGAAGGTGCCCTGCAGCAGTGCCTAGTATCTCTGAAGAACACAGGGTGTGGTAGCAAACACAAGTGACCCCACAAAGAGACATGAGGTATCGTGCCCCATCTCTGCAGTAATCCTTGGCCTGCACTCCTTTGTCCCTTTCCGAGCCAAAGTGACCATCAATCCCTTCACCTACCCCTCATCCTCCACGCCCCACCCACCCACCCCCGCAGATGCTGGCCTTGGGAGCAGATGAAAGGCAGTCTAGTCTATCCTAGCCTTCTTGTGGCCATAACTTGCCCTCCATCCCCTGATTAATAACTAGCATTTCTCCCGTGCAGACAGCTCCTGCCCTTGAAGGAGGTGAGCCAATATCCTTGAAGTAACAAAAGGCCACTCTTGGACTATGGGAAAGAGGCAATTCAGTGTTCCCAGACAGCTGCGACCAGTTTGTAAAATACACTAGCTTCTGATAATAAATGAGTTACTTCTTCCTAGGTCAGGAAGGCCCCTTTCCAGCTGCACAGTTCTGCTGCCCACCC
>NW_022196905.1:209049556-209052851 GCF_008632895.1 Mastomys coucha
CCCCCCCCCCCAGTGTCTGAAGGTTTGAAGGCTAGCACTCCTTTTACCCCATCCCCAACCACGCACTGCCAAAGCTCAAGAACCCCAGCTTATGCATGCATCCATGTTCCTATATATATCTCAAGCCTCTGGATGAGGGCATTGCCAGCAGGGAAGGCTTTCCATTCCGAGTCAGATTTGTGTAATAAAGACTATCGCCAGGCTGTGGTGGTGCATGTCTTTAATCCCAGCACTTGGGAGGCAGAGGCAGGCAGATTTCTGAGTTTGAGGCCAGCCTGGTCTACAGAGTGAGTTCCAGGACAGCCAGGGCTACACAGAGAAACCCTGTCTCGAAAAACCAAAAAAGACTCTCTTTGTTCTTGTATCTGACTTGAAATACCTGGCAGTCTCCTGGGGTTCCTCAAACCGGGCATAACACCCAGCATTTAGGAGGCTGAGGCAGGAGGATTGCTGTAGATTCAAGGCTACAAAGTGAATGAGGAGCCAGCCTGCCTGGGCTACAGTCTGAGTCTGTATTTGGGATTGAGGGAGAAGGCGGAGGCTGCCTGGCCATCTCCACACTGCACAAGAGCAGGTGCACAACTGTTACCTTGGAAGATGATCTTGGTCCGGTCCAGGGGGGCTACTGCTGTCTTGGCGAGCGCACCGGCCAGGGCTCCGGACAGCAGGGAGCTAAGCACTTGCCTGTGGTCTCTCTGCAACAGAACTCCAGGTTAAGGTCTCAAAAACAAAGTGGACAAGGCCTCACAGAGGCTGGAGGGGACCAAGACCCAGAGATGCATCAAATGCCTTTAATGTCTGTGTTCTTGTGTGCACGGGGGTGTGTGTGTGTAGGCCAGAGGTCAGCATCAGGTGTTCTCCTCATCATCTTTCTTCTCTTAGTGGGCTCACTGATTCAGCTAGACTGAACGGTAAACAAGCTCCAGGATCCTCCCCTCTCTGTGTCTTCCTGCCCTAGTGTGGGTCACAGACACAGGCTGTCATGGTTCCATGTGGATCCTGAGGGTCTGAACCCAGGTCCTCATGCTTGACAAACACTTTTTTACTCACTGAACCATCTCCCGGGCCTTTTTCTCTTGATTTTGTTTGTTTGTTTGTTTGTTTGTTTGTTTGTTTGTTTTGAGACAGGCTCCCTCTATGTAATCATGGCTGGCCTGGAATTTGTTTCTGTAGAAGTCTGGCTTCATCTCAGGATTTACACCTAGATCCTGAGCACTAGGACTAAAGGCGTGTGCCACGTAACTGTTGTGTGTGCCATGCCACGCACGTAACCATCATGTTCCCTGATTTGAGACAGGGTCTCATTCCATAGTCCAGACTGTCTTTAATCTTGAAATCCTCCTGCCTCAGCCACTCAAGTGCCGAGACAGCGAGTGAGCACTACTCTCCCTCGCCCACCTCTCTTCAGCCTCAGTGTTGTTTGAAACACTGCTTAGCCTTGTGCAGTCAGCTCTGGGGTGAGCGGGACAGTTACCATGTAAGATGTCCCAAATCATCCTTCCAACTTCCCAGTTTTCATGACTCCTATGTGGAATCCCTGGCTCCTCATCCCTACCCTTGTTTGTATAATTGTAGTGTGACATCTTGGAGCCATCTTAGGGGGTGGGGAGAGCAGGGTTTCTCTGTATAGCTCTGGCTATCCTGGAGATCTGCCTGCCTCTACCTCCAGAGTGTTGGGTTTAAAGGTACATGTCACCACTGACCAGCTGAGGTTTTGGAACTGAGTTTACAGGTGTGTGCACTATGCCCAGCTGGTAGTCACCCCCTGCATGGGATGGCCATAAGGGTAGAGCAGCACACAGCAGTGGTCAGCAGGGGATAACGTTAGGGAGTGATGGGAGGTGGGCAGAGCAGCACACAGCAGTGGTCAGTAGGGGATAACATTAGGGAGTGGTGGGAGGTGATGGTGGATGTTCACCGTAGTGAACAGTGCCTTCAGTGGGTCCCTGGAGCAGCATTTGTCCTGGAAGACTCTGGAGTGCAGATGGCTGCATACAAATCCTTTGAATTCTGTCAGGAAGTCAGCTAGCCTCTGAAGGACTATGCCTAAGTACCTCATTAGTGACCTCCAAGCTGGCCCTGGTAAGTGCATCCCTATTGTTCCCCCCACCCCCTGCCCTGACAGTCCCAGGTGCCTCCTGTAACTCAGGGAAAGGTCAGGATGATTATAGGGTGCTGCCAGCTCAGCCACTGACAGCATGGACTTTGAGACTGTTGGTGTCGCACCTGCCAGGACCTAGGGTGGCCCGTGGGCTGTGCCAGCCTGTTTGTGTCCAGCAGGACACCGGCTGGCAGCAGAAGTCCATAGTGTGGGCTGAGCTGACTGCTGTGCTGCTGCTGCTAAGGTTTTTGAGATGGGTTTTGCTTACAGTGCAGGCTGGCTTGGAACTTGTGATCCTCTGGCCTTAGACTCCTGTGTGCTGGGGCAACAGTCTAGGGTGCCCAGCCCCACTCTCCATTTCCAAGGGCCTTGGGGATGAACCTGGCATCCCTGCTCTGCATCATCAGCTCTCAGTGCCACTCACGGCTATGGATAAGGTCTTGGCCTGCTGCCAGATGCTGGGCCTGGCTGGATTTGGGTGACACCTCATGCAGCAGGCATCTTCTTGGGACCCTTGTTCACAGTGAGCTCAGACAGAAATGCATCAGGGAGTGAGGATGGCAAGGACTATACTATGTTCTGCTGACCCAGTAGGGAACCCCAGAGATCTTCCTACAGCAGTGGTTCTCAACCTGGGGGGGGTTGTTGAATGACCCTTTCAGAGGGGTCCCATATCAGATCTCCTGCAATCAGATATTTACATTATTATCCATAACAGCAGCAAAATTACAGTTATGAAATAGAAACAAAACAATTTTATGGTTGGTCACCACAGCATGAGAAACTGTATTGAAGGGTCATAGCATTAGGAAGGCTGAAAACCACTGTTCCCCAGGGAGATGGCACTACTTGCCTTTGAGGAGACGGCCCCAGCCAGGACGGCTTCGGCATCCTCTCGTAGGCGCACCGAGCCTTCCTGCACACCATTACCCATCCCAGGCGTGCTGGACAGCAGGAGGCTCAGTCCTGAGGAACGAGAAGGGCTGGGTGAGATGAACTAGATTCAGCAAAATGGTGACTACCCAGCCAAGGGTAGCTGCTGACTCTTGAGGCTCCTCGAGGCCAGCTCCAATGGCCTTTACCTCATGTGACTCTTGGCTCTCCATTCTTAGGAGGGCGAGTCGGAGGCCACTGTGCCCTAGGTTGATAGTTTTATCATAACAAACATCTTTCTTCTTTTTTTTTTTTTTTTAA
>NW_022196905.1:209053291-209058316 GCF_008632895.1 Mastomys coucha
CATGACCATCACAGTCTGTTTTTCTGAACTAGTGCTAGCAGATCAGAGAGGATAAGAGGCTGGCTGACACACTGCAGGGAGGAAAAAAGCAGGACACCCTTCTATCACAATGGTGGGAAATGGAGGTCAGGGGACCTATATGCCCAGAGCCACCTAGCGCCAGCACCCCCACCAGTCCAGGGTGGTCTACACCCAAAAAGCTCTACCCATAGAGATATTGAGAAAAATATTGTTTTTCTTCTATACCAGCCGCCTGTTTTTGCAGAAAGAAGTTATGTGAAGTCTTGCTCCCTGTACTCTTCCTGAAGATTGAGCCCAGTGCAGCCAGCTGTGCTCAGGCCCCACCAGCTTAAGTCATTGGCCCTCAGGGAAGCAAGGGTGAAGGAGCAATAGAGATGCTAGTACACACCATTGTTCTCTGAGGTCTCAGTTTCATGGTTTTGTACCATTCAATCACCAGACTTGGTACAGGCCTATCACCCTACCAATTTGTGAGGTTGAGGCAAGAGGTCCTGAGTCCAAGGTTAAGATCAGCCTGGGCAACAGTAAAAATGTAAGGGGGGGGGGCTGCTGCAGCTCAGTGGGGAGAACACTGGCCTAGAACCCATCAGTGAGGGCTGCTGCACCTCAGGCAGGGAAAGCCTCTTGCTTAGATCACTCAGTGGACCATCACAGGCCTAGCATACTTGAAGCTCAAAGCTTAATCTCCATTGTGGAGAAAACATTGAATCAAACAGGACAGGAGTGTGGTTCAGTGGCAGAGCTTGTGTGTGCCTGGCACATGGGAGATCTGGGCGCCATCTCAGAACCAACAAAGAAAAGTACAAATACATGAAATAATGTGACAAACCAATACACAGTACAATGTGATAGCAAGCAGCTGCAGACCAGATCTGCAGCAGTAAGAGCAGCAATAGCAGCACACTCCCGACTCTGCCCTCAATATGGGCCTTAGCCTGAGTTCAGGAGAAGTAGAAGGTCCAGCCCACTGTGGATGGCCATCCCTGGGGGTTACAAGAAAGCAGGTTGAGCCGAGCATAGTGGCACACACCCTGAATCCTAGCCCTTAGGAGACAGAGAAAGGTAGATCTCTGTGAATTTGAAGCCAGTCTGGTCTACATAGTGAGTTCTAGAATAGCCAGAGCTACATAGTATCACCCTGTTTTGAGAAAAAAGAAAGGTAGGAAAGAAGGAAGGAAGGGAGAGAGGGAGGAAGAAGCAGGCTGAGCAGGCCTTGTGAGCAAGCCAGTAAGCAGCATTCCTCCACAGCCTCTGCTTCAGCTCCTGCCTTCAGGTTCCTACCTTAACTTCCTTCAGTGATAGCCTGGGACCTGAGTTCTAAGCTGCTTTTGTCATGTTGTTTATGATAGCAATAGAAACCCTAACAAGGACAATCATGTCACCTCAGGCAGCTCGCTCACAACTACCTGTAACTCCAAATACACCAACTTAGTACACTAACACTCTCTACTGGCCTCTGCAAGCACCTACACACAATGTGGCGTATACACATACAGACAGATATGTAGACACAAATAAAAGTGAAATAAATTTTAAAATAAATAACATGGGCAGGAGGACTGGGGGCATGGCTGAGGAGTGGAACTCCTGCCTAGAATCTCATTTGAGGGGCATGGCTCAGCAGCAGAGCTCTTTGTGGGCTGTAGGACGCTCTGGGTTCCACCTTAGTAACTTAAAAGAAAGAAGGAAGGGAAGAAAGAATGAAGGAAGGGAAGGAGGGAGGAGAGAGAAAGGAAAAGGGAGGGAGGGAAGAAGGAAGGAAGGAAGCAAGCAAGCAAGCTAGCCTGAGGCTGGGAGAGGAAACATAACCACGAGTCTGCATGCAGCACCCTGAGGTGCTCAAGGACTACAGCTGGAAGGTGGAATAAGGGCATGCGAGTGGTCACCTGGAGTGTGTCTCCAGGAACTCATTCAGATCTGAACAGCTGAGTGAAGATGCTGGGAGAGGAGAGAACTCTCCTGGGCACAGAGCCCTAAAAACACATGCAACTCCACAGATCTTATATGGTAGAAGGGAAGAACAGCGTCTACAGCAGTCCCCTGCCCTCCGTGTGCACCGTGACACACAAAATCCCTATTACGAATACATGTAGTTAAAAATCTTAAAATAAAAGTCCCCAGGAAGATGTGCAGGCTCTGAGCAGACACTACATTTCTCAAAGGCGCTTGTGCATATGTGGATTTTGGGGACCCTGGAGCATGGCTGTGCTCCACTGTGTGCACCACATCTAGTGTGGTGTAACCAGAAAGGTCTTCCCCTTCTGCTCTGTCTCTAAAACCTATCGCCCAATGGACCTGTGAGAAACAGGACACACATGATAGAAGGACTGTGACACAAATGTGTATCCTTGCCTAGTGCATGAAACTGATCAATAGTACTGCCAGGAAAAAAAGAGTTATTTCAAAGTTCAAATATGAGCTTACATAAAACAGGTCTGGAGCCAGGCATGACTGGGCACACCTCTCACCTCAACACTCAAGAGGAGTTCAAGGCCAGCCTGAAAAACATGAGACTGTGTTTCCTTAAAAGGGGGGAGGAGGGAGTTTAGGGGTACACCTTTGTGGCAGAGCTTCTCATTTGTAAAGGCCTGGGTTCCATCCCCAGAGGAAGGATAGATGGACAGATAATACAGATAGATGATAGGTGATGGATAGATAGATGGATGATAGATACATGATAAGTAGGTAGGTATGTAGATGGGTGGTCAGATAGGAAATTGAGTCAGAAATCAGGAAATAGATCAGACACTGTCTCTGAAACCCTGATGAGAACTGTGCGCTCTGTGTCTAGCCTCTGAGACCAGCCCAGCCCACTTCAAGGCTTTACTTGGCACAAGTGATGAGTTAGAAAGTTATGCTGCTTAGAAAGCCAGAGTGTCCTGAAAACCATCAGGGTCTCACCAACAACACTACCAGCCCCACAAGGGGTGACATCACCCACTCTGCAGCCTATCTGGCTGCACGTCCTGAGGCCCCAGCCCTACAGGACACAGTGCTCTCTCAGGGCCCAGCCTCTTTCCTCAGCTCCTACGTCTCCCAGGAGGAGTGACAACAGCCTGAATTACTTGTGATGCACTTCAGAGGACAAGGCAGAAGGATCACAAGCGCCAGACAAGCCTGCGCCATAGTGACATCTTGTCTCACACACAGAACAACCAAACAGATGAAAGGCTATTTCTGTCAATATTTACCCGAGGCTGAGAATGCCTAGGCCAAAGCTCAGCACAACCCAGTGATGTGGGGCCCATTCCAGACAGCTGACTTCCAAGCTCAACTGTGTATTTCCAGACTCAATATGGAACTGCGCTACCTCCCAAGGAGGCCCGCTTTGTACAGAAAGCAGTGTTTGTGAACCACTGACCATCATGCAAGCTGGGCTATGTGAGAAGCCAGAATGGGCACCAAGGATGTGAGGGAGTTCCATGAGGATGGGGATGGGGTGGGGTGTGGCTGCTGCCAGGCTCCATCTGCAGCACCTTAAAAATAAACTACCAAGGGGCTGGAGAGATGCTCAGCGGTTAAGACTTCTGGCCGCCCTTGCAGAGGAAACCAGGTTTGATTTCCAAGCAGCCACATGTTGGCTCACAAACATCTCTAACTCCAGGTCTAGGGGACCAGCTTCTGGCCTCAGTAGGCACTGTACACATGTGATTCACAGACTTCCATGCAGGCAAAACACCCACAGGCATAAAAATAAAAATAAAATAGAATGACTGTAATGCTTACGCAGCATGCAGTGCTGTTAAAGAAACTAAGCCAAGGGGCTGGCGAGATGGCTCAGCGGTTAAGAGCACTGACTGCTCTTCCAAAAGTCCTGAGTTCAAATCCCAGCAACCACATGGTAATAACCATCCGTAATAAGATCTGATGCCCTCTTCTGGTGTGTCTGAAGACAGCTACAGTGTACTTACATATAATAATAAATAAATCTTTAAAAAAAAAAGAGAGAGAGAAAGAAACTAAGCCAAGGCCTGGGCTACAGCTTTGCTGGTAACGTGCTGGGCTGGCGGCAGGGAAGCAGTGTGCTCTGATGTCAGCACTACACAAAGACAGGTGCAGCAGGGCACCTGTCACCCCAACACTCAGGAGGCTCAGAGATGTGCTTACCACGGGTTCAAGAGCAGCCTGGATAGCAGGATGGAAACTTCCTCAAATGAATAAATAAATAAAATGAACAAGTGAAGGGTGAAGTAGAGGCTAAAAAAACTAAGTGAATCCCACAGCTCCTGGGCTGCGCAGGGAGAAACTCAGGGGCTGAGTTTCGGATGTCTATGGCTGTGGAGTGACAGGCCTGGTGACCCAGCTCCACCTGCAGCATCTTGCCTGCCCTGCCTTTGGGGCAGAATGATCACACCAGGGCTAAAGGAGGTACTCTTGCGTAGGGCTTTGTGCTAGCTGGTTTCCTAGGAGACCATCTTGGCAAGGCATGCATTTACCCTCATCAACCTCTCTCCTCTAAACAGGTCTATGAGGCCTTTGGTAAGAGGGTGCCCTGGGCGTCTATGTTGAGGATGAGGATGGGGTCAAGACACACCTGCAGATAGAGTGAAAGAGCAGCTACTGTCTGTCAAAAGCCAGACCCGCCCTGACCTCAGCGGCCTTAGCTGAAGACTCTTAGGTCTGTTTTACAGATGGAGAGTTGGGAATAAACCTCTGATGAGCATGTGCCTAAAATCCTCCAGTGGCTGTGATTGCGGCTCAGGGGTGGAGGTCCTGTCTAAGATCTCCTGGGGGAGGGGGGAGCATGGCTCAGGGGTGGAGGTCCTGTCTAAGATCTCCCAGTGTGTGTGGGGGGGCATGGCTCAGGGGTGGAGGTCCTGTCTAAGATCTCCCAGTGTGATGGGGGAGCATGGCTCAGGGGTGGAGGTCCTATCTAAGAACTCCCAGTGTGTGTGTAGGGGAGCCTGTCTAAGATCTCCCAGTGTGGTGGTGGGGGCATGGCTCAGGGGTGGAGGTCCTGTCTAAGATCTCTCAGTGTGTGTGGGGGGGCATGGCTCAGGGGTG
>NW_022196905.1:209058367-209130400 GCF_008632895.1 Mastomys coucha
GCATGGCTCAGGGGAGGAGGTCTGTCTAAGATCTCCCAGTGTGTGTGTGGGGGGGGGCATGGCTCAGGTGTAGAGCATCTGCCTAGAATTCTCCAGTGAAGGATTGGGGCATGGGGTGGGATAATATAAGCCATGGATGGCTCCCCTCACCCCAGTACCCTAAAACCTACAAAAAACCCTAAAAAACAAAAAACAAAAAAACCCAACCCTTCTGTATATGAGGAAGGTTTGGCCTGCCGGGAGGAGGGCAGCAGTGATGGAGACTCCAGATGGTTACTGGGGTGCATGGTTGCTCACTCGCCCGCTACTGAGGTACTTTCCTTTCTTTTCAAAGAAGCTCAGCCAAGCCTAGCGCTGGACTCCAAAGCGGCAGGAGATCTCTTACCTAGGGAGTCCAGCCCTGTCCTAGAAAACCACATGTTCCTTAATTAAGCCTTCACTTATCCCAGAGGGACATCCACAGGGTGGGAGTTGGGGGTGGAAGACATGGGCATCAATTCCCAAACAGCCAGACAGAACAGAACCCTGTCACAGGCAGTGTCTTGAGCAGTTCCGTGCCCTGGATGCAGGCCCTCCCGCACACCAGGAGTCCCTCCCAGCTCATGTCTCAGAGTGAGGACAGAAGTTAGTATCTGGACCACCAGACTGAGGACTGGTTAACCTGCCCCTGCTGCGGGCTCATGCCACAGACTGCCTGGCAGAGGAAAGAGGATGGGGAAACCACACTTGAGGGACTGTAGCCAGGATGCCTGTCCTTGGCATGAGGATACCCCAGCCAGTTGGCTTTCACAAGCCTGGAGAAAGCCAGAGGAAACCACCTCTGAGAGAGGATGAAAGACAAAGCTTGCATGATTTTTAAAATCTTGGGAGCAGGCAATGGCACTTAGTGAGGAGCCAATTTCCTGGCCTATGCAACGTGCTGGTCCCCATCTCCCGTGCTGCCAAATAAATAGCCTGTCACCAGGCACTGGGAGGCTGTTGCAGGAGCGTCAAGTTCAAGGTTTGGGCTCTATATAGCAAGACTTTTTCTCGAGTAATAATAATTACTCTGCCCCCAGTGAGGCACAAGACCAGACCTTGCAGGCAAGGAAGAGAAATAGATGAGCCAGCTGGTGTTCTGGAGCTCCTGTCCCCAGACAAAGCTGGGTGGGATTTGGCTAGACATGCCAGGTCAGGACATGATGTGATTCCTGCGCCCACACTGGGATGTGAGAATTCTGTAGACTGAGCCTCACCATCTGTGAGGCTCTGCTCCCCAGCACCAGCCAGTTAGACCAAGTAGACAGTGACCCATGGTGACTTGAAAGCAAACACGGAAATTGTCTACAAGAGCTGAGGGTGTAGGCAGCTTGCTGAGCAGGCACCAGGCCAAATACAAAGAGCATCGGCACTGAGCATGCTCACAGTCTCCTAAACAACATAGTGCTTATGTCCACACTGTCCCGTATCCTGTCACTCGGGGAGGACACACTCGGGTTGTAAGAAAACAACACTCCACTATACAGAAGGGACCTGCGTTGAGGGTTTGGTGACTGGGGGAGGGAAGAGGGGCAGATGACAATGCTAGAACCAAGGCTTACACATAACAGCAGATGGCAGTGTTGTCAGTCTGTCACTGCAGTCGCAGCTAACAGGCTTTGTTGGGGATCTACTAGTCATTTTTTGTATCCCTCCCCCTTGGTAAGCATTCAGTAGTTACACACTGCCCCAAGCCACCCCCATCCTGTCTTCCTGGATCTATGTTGTCTCCTGTCTCCTCTCCTCAGCCTCTGTTGCTCACGACCTGATGGCCATGGGGACACTGGCTATGTCTTGCCCTTCTCCCAGTGCTGGACAGGTCAGCTGTATTCTCACAATGAGCCCAGGAGAACACAGCACAGGATTTCTGTCAGTGCTTGGGCCTGGGCCTCCTGGTTACTCCTGGTTACAGTAAGGTCAGTTAAGCATCTCCTGGTCAAGTGGCCACTCTGCCACCTCTGTGCTCTGCTCTCTGGGATCACTTTGCTCTGGGGTGGGGTGAGGCCAGATGACTATGGAACAGAAAACACGTTGACCTATATGACCCACATTGGTTTATAGGAATAGATGTATCTTCTATCCTGTTTTTTGTTTGTTGGTTGGTTCCCCCCTCAACCCCCATAAGACAGGGTTTCTCAGTGTAACCAGCCCTGGCTGGCCTGGAACTCACTCTGTAGACTAGGCTGGCCTCAAACTCAGGTGCCTGAAAACAGTCCGGCACTAAGCAACTGCATTTTCCCTAACTGTTCCACTCTGGTAGGTGAGGGATGAGGGAGTAACAGCTCACAGGACAACCATCTGGGAGGTGTCAGGTGAGGAGCACGTGCTTACCACGCAGGAGGCCTTGGGTTCCATCCTCAGCACCCTTTACTATCAGACCTACCTGCCAGGGTAGTGGGAGGGCAACCTGTCACCTGCACCAACCAGTCATCTGTGCCTGAGGGCTGCAGACAGCCTCAACCTGTGTGTGAAGAGGCACCTTCTCAGTGACAGTTTCCAGGCCTACCGTGGGTCCTACAGCCACAGTCATCAGAAACCAATTACCATCTGTCTGCCAATGATAAGGACTGTTTTCTTTTCTAGATCAGTGTTTGGTGCGGCTGGCATGGTGGCTGGTGCCTGCTAATCCTGACTGCCTGCCAGCCTTAAAGACAGACAGGAGCAGCTCACTTTGTGCTCTGGGGACTGTGACTGTCACCCTGGCTAGGAACTCTAAGCACGCCTCACAGTCATGCAGATCTCAAAAGGCCGAGACAACTCTGGTCATAGCACACCTGCCAACCAGCATTTGCAATCTAAGGTGCAAGTTCAAGGACAGCCTGGGTGGGATACATAGCAAGTTCCAAGCCAGCTTGGGTAACATGGCAAGACTGGGTCTCAAAGATGAAAAGTACAGAGAGGAGTAGGGAAGACATTTAGCTCAGTGGGAGATTGTTTGTCTCACATTGCTTGCCTCTGGGTTCCAGATCCACTACTGAAAAGAAAAGAAAAAGAAAAGGGAAAAGGAAAAGAAAGGCCAGTGAGAGACTTGCTGCCAAGCCTGATGATCTCTCCAGTCTCTGGAACCCACCTGAGAACTGAGAACTGACTCCTGCCACGTGGCCTCCCACATCCACCACATGCTGCAGCATGTACACACCCTCCTCAACCACAACAAATAAATAATTGTACGAAGAGTCACTGTCCTCTGCTCTTGCTCACTCAGTCACCAGTGACCCTTGGATATGCTATAAGTCAAGACATTCAAACCCATATGTTGGTTCCCCTTCAGTTATTGCTCCTCACTTCCAAAAGCTCACATTCTCAGCACACCGGGTGCAGAACAGTGATGTGCCTGACCACTCAACACTTACTCAGGGTCAGGTAGTTAAATTACCTAGACATACTCAACTCCACATTTTCATGCTCTGCTCTGTTAAGAACAATTTCTGCATCCTCTGAAGCTCATCCTAAAAATCCCATCCTCCCTGTCCCCAGCATTACCTGTGCCCTGAGTACTCAAGTGACTTCCCTATTCCTTTCTGCTTGATTCCTACTTAGGCTGGGAGGGAGGGGTCCAGGAAGGCCACGGCTTAGCAACACCTGCATGGTGCTTTAGCCTTCCCAGCCCTGTTCCTGCATTTGTGCATGTCTCTATTGCCCCCCAATGCAGCTCTTCATCATGTTAACCCTTCCCCAAATAGGGGCAGATCATATTGCTGCTGTGACAAGACAGAGGCCACATGTGACCTCTCTATACTTGATTCCCTATCCGTCACTATATTCCTGGGCAGGTGATGTGTGCTGCAGGTATGCTCCCTAACAAGGAAGCAGGCAGGACTCAGACCCTTTCACAACCAATGGACCAAATGGGCCATGCACCTTCCCAGCCCAATGCTCCCCTACCATCTTCCTGCTTGTTTGTTTATGAGACAGGTCTTACTGTGTAGCCCTGGCTGGCCCTGAACTCAGAGATCCTCCTGCCTCTGCTCCCCAGCACTGGGCCTGAGGAAATGTGCCTCCGTTGCCAAGCTTTTGAGAAGGGGTCTTATGTGTGGCCCTCAATGTGACTATCTAATTGGAGATGGCTGTGAGCTCCTGATTCTTCTCTTTCACACCCTGAGTGCTGGGAGGACACTTTTAACTGCTCCCTGCCATGTTTAAGTGATGTCTGCTCTGGGGAAAGGCCTGGGAGGCAGTAGATCGTCCTCCCACCATGCTGGGGGCTGGGAACTGGGACAGTTTCCCTCAGGGTGAGATGAGGGGACCAGGGGCTGCAGAGGAGGATGCAGTGGCTGAGGGTCAGGTCTTTATGGTCCACCCCTGCACTGAACTGCAGGGCATTTCCAAGGCAGTGGTCACAGGATCCAGGAATGCTTTGAGCAGGATTCCAAACACCAGCCTCGACTTGCTGCTGAGAGCTGCAAGTTTGGTACACCCACCAACTCTGCAGAAAAGAAAGCCATACCTGAGCAAACCATGAGTGGTCATCTGTGTCCTAGGTCCCAAACCAATACTGTGACCTAGTGAGCTCAGGCCTGACACCACAGCTACTCAAAGGGCTATAGTAGGAAGATCAAGTACAAAGCTGGACAGACAGCTCTGAGGTTAAGAGCACTAGTTGTCCTTGATATCTGGGGTTTAACTCCTAACAACCGCATGGTACCTCACAACCATCTGCAGTTCCAGTATATCTGATACCAGGTTCTGACCTCTGCTGCACTGTGGGAGGTGCACAAACATAGGTGTAAGCAAAGCATCCATACAAAAAATAAGAGTTCAAGGCCAGCCTGGGCTACAGTGTGAGACTCATAGCTCATACATAGCTCAATGGGAGAGCACTTGCCTAACACATACAGTACCCTGGGTTCCACCCACAACCACAGAAACAAAGGCAAGAGGTCTATGGGGGAAGCCGGGCATGGCAGCACACACCTGGGATCCTAGCTTTGGGAAGGTTGAGGCAGGAGGATATCAGATTCAATGGTAGCCTAGTCTACATGGTGGAAACTTTGTCATAAAGGAAAGAAAGAAGGAAGCAGGGGGCGGGGGAAGAACGTGAGAAAGAAAAGGAAGGAAAAAGAGAGACAGAGATACCAAGATTTATGGAGCCGCATGGGATTCTGGAAGTCCTCAGCATTATGCAACTAGCTCATTCTCTGACTGAAGAATGTGTGTTTGTCTGTTTTGAGACAGGATTTCAAGTAGCCCAGGCTGGCCTCCAGCCAGGTACATAGAAGAGGATGGCATTAAATTCCTGATCCTCCTGCCTTAGCCTTGGGAGGCTGGGATGCTGAGTGCTAGAGTCTCACGTCCAGATGTTTTTGATGGCTTTTTAAAAACAAGGTCTCCCCATGTGGGCCAAGCTGACCTTGAATCTCTGGACTTCTCTTGCCTACCCCCTTTTCAGAGTCATACAATTGTTTTCCCTTGGCTGGCTGAGCCCAGTGTTTCTGTCAGCAGGATGGCTTGTGAGAGGAACAGCCATCAAACCTCCATCCACTGTGGGTAGCTCAGTAGGCTTTGTCCACACTCCTGCATTCACTCCCAGTAGCAGCCATCACCAACTACCGCATCTCAGGTGGTAAATCAGAACAGTAAAACTTTCTTTTGTGCCTTCTGAGACAAGGTCTTGCTAGATAGTCCTGCTTAGACTTAATCTCAGGGTCGCACTAGCCTCTGCTTCCCAAGTGCTGGCTTGCAACACAGAGAAAGCTTAATAGCCATCAATGAAACAACAGAACAAAGGACTGTGGTAAAGTGGTGTCCTTCTCTGCTCCCCCCACAAAACAAAAGCCTCTGGGATGTGAGCATGGCTGCAGATAGTCGCAGCAAAAGGTGCCTCAGTAAGAAAACAGATGTCCAACAGGCACATTTAAAAATAGCATAATGACTGGGAGACTTAAGAGGGACAACTTCTCTACCCTGTTACTTGTTACTTTTTAAAATATAATTTCTTTCTTCTCACACCACATGATACTTTTCTTTCCTTTTTATTTTATCTATCTATCTATCTATCTATCTATCTATCTATCCATCTATCTAGCTATCTGTTCATCTAGCTAGCTAGCTAACTATTGATCTATCTATCTATCTTTCATACAGGATCTTTTTTTTTTTTTCTTTTTTGAGACAAAAGCTGTGTAGCCCTGGTTGTCCTAAAACTAATTCAATAGACCAGGCTGGCCTTAAACTAATAGACATCCACCAGTCTCTGCCTCTCCAGTGCTGAGATTAAAGGTGTGTACCATCATGTCTGATTTTTGTTTTTCTTTCTTTCTCTTTCTTTCTTCCTTCATTCCTTCCTTCCTTTCATTCTTTTTGTTGTTGTTCTTGTTTGTTTATTTTGTGTTTGTTCTTGACAATGTAGCCCAGGCTAGTCTGGAACTTTCTATCTTCCTGCCACAGTATTCTGGAATTACAGACATATGGCATCAGAGACTCTTACTTCTTAGGCATTTAATACTTAAAATTAAAAATGCATTTCTGGGGCTAGAGAACTGGTTCAGTGGTTAAGGGCACCGACTTCTCTTTCAGAGGACACAGTTTCCATTCCCAGCATCCACATGGCAGCTCACAACCATCTGTTCACCACAACTCCACTTCCAGGGAATCTGATACCTTCTTCTGGTCTCTCCTGGCACTAGGCACTCGAGGTGCATAGACACATGCAGGCAAAAACCTCATAGACATAAACCAAAAATAAAATATCTTTTAAAAAAACCTTTTGACTGCATCAACTTGTCCTTTAGACAGTCTCACTACTTTGCTACAGCCGGTCCGGAACTCTCCACGTAGACAAGGCTGGCCTCAAATGCATGGAGATCTGACTGCCTCTGCCTCCTGGGAGCTGGGAATAAGGTCTGGTTGCAGAGGCCTTTATCCATTAAGTCACTTCACTAGCTTTCAAAGAAATGGATATTTTGTAGCTGGCTGGTAGTGGCACACTCCTTAATCCAGCATTCAGGAGGTAGAGGCAGGCAGGTGAATATCTGAATTCTAGACCAGTCTGGTCTACAGAATGAGTTCTAGAATGAAACCCTGTCTCACAAACAAACAAACAGATAAGAAATGGGGGTGGAAGCATAGCTCCCTGGTAAAATGCTTGCCTAGTGGCCACCAATCCTTGGCTTTCATTCCAGCATCAAAACAACAGGTAGATAGTTCTTGTGTGTGTGTGCACGGGCATGTGTACAGCATGCATGCATGTTTGTGTGGGGTGTCTGCGTGTGTGTGTGTCTATGTGCATACATGCATTCACTGACATGTGTGTGTCCTTATCAGGTGCCTCCCTCAGTCACTCTTCACCCAGAACTTGGCAGGCAGAGGCAGGAGAAATTAGACATTAAAGCCAATTTCAACTACATAGGTAGTTCAAGGTCAGCCTGCGCTATATGAGACACTGCCTCAGGCTGTCTCAAAAACAAATCAATAAGGGCTTGGTGTAGTTAAGCATGACTTTATTCCCAGCTGCCAGGAGGCAGAGGCGGTCAGATCTCCATGCATTTGAGGCCAGCCTCGCCTATGTGGAGAGCTCCAGGTCAGCATGTTTGTGTATCACTTGTACCTGAGGAAGCAAGAAGATAGTGTCAAATCCCGAGGAACTGGAGTTACAGATGGTTGTGAGCCACCATTTGGGTGCTGGGAATTGAACCTGGGTCCTCTAGAAGAGCAACAGGTGCTCTTAATAGCTCATCTCGCTCTAGTCCAGCGGTTCTCAGCTAGTGGCTCATGACTCCTTTGGGGATATTTACATTACAGTCCATAACAGTAGCAAAATTACACTTATGAAGCAGCAACAACACGAGGGACTGTTGTGTTAGAGGGTTGCAGCCCTCTAACACGGTATTTCTCCCATTGGCTTAGAGCTTGACATGGTAAACTGGGCTGGGGGGCCAGCAAGCCCCAGGTCTCAACCTCCCTCCCTGGAGTTCTAGACTTTTCTCTTAAATAGGTTCTATGGCTTGAACTGAGGTCCTCACGTTTGCACAACAAGCACTGTAGTCAGCCATCTTCCCGGGCTCACTGTTGTTTTTCTTGGGGTGTCTTATCCTAAAATATCAAGACCCAAGAATTGGAGTACTATTCAGGGTCAGAGTGCTTGGCAAATATAGGTGCTTTTCATCTTCTGTGTTAAGGGGGAAACCAATTCCAGCACCCACACCCCAGAACAACAGGTCACGCCCTGACTCCTCTCCATGTTGCAGAGAGGGACTGTGAGATGCCCTGACCTTTCACCTTACTGTGGAAGAGGACCCAAAGTCTGTTGTGAGGCCTGCTTCCTGAGCCAGGACATTGAAGGGGACGGATCAAAGGCTTTCAGCATTGCTGCTAACCTGTCACAGGGGCAGGCCTGAGCCCTTAATCCTGTCTGAACTGGCTACTGAAGGAAGCGGGCCTTCTCCCTTCTCCCTGAGAGAACAATGGCCTGGCCCTGGCAGCTGAACTTAATCATGAAGACAGGGGGTACTGAGGAGCTGTACAGCTGGGGTCGGACCCACCCATGCACATTCCCACTGGCTGCTCTAGAGGCAACAGCTTAAAGAGCCACCAATGAGGGACCTGCTATTCTTCTGGCCTCATTGCAGCAAGAGCCTATGCAGATCCCATAGTTAGCTATAATCTTGCTATTTATTTATTTATTTATTTATTTATTTATTTATTTATATGAGTACACTGTAGCTGTCTTCAGACACACCAGGGAAGTCTTATGACGAACAACATTTAATTGGGGCCAGGTTATAGGTTCAGAGGTTCAGTCCATTATCATCAAGACAGGAGCATGGCAGCATCCAGGCAGGCCTGGGGCTGGAGGAGCTAGAGTTCTACCTCTTCATCCAAAGGCAGACAGGAGAAAACTGGCTTCCTGGCATCTAGGGCAAGGGTCCCCACCCCCAAGCCCTCGTTTTTTCCAGACAGGGTTTCTCTGTGTAGCCCTGGCTGTCCTGGAACTCACTCTGTAGAACAGGCTGGCCTCGAACTCAGAAATCTGCCTGCCTCTGCCTCCCAAGTGCTGGGATTAAAGGCATGCGCCACCAGTGCCCGGCTAGGGCAAAGGTCTTAAAGCCCACACTCACAGTGACACACTTCCTCTAACAAGGTGACACCTCCAAATAGTTCACTCACTGAACCAAGCATATTTAAACCACCACAGCCACCATATGGTTGCTGGGAATTGAACTCAGGACCTATGGAAGAGCAGTCAGTGCTCTTAACTGCTGAGCCATCTCTCCAGACCAATCTTTGCTATTTTTTAATATCTGGGCTTTTGTTTTTGTTTTTGTTTTTTTAATTTGCTTGACACAGGGTCTCAAGTAACCCAAAAAGACCTTGAACTTTCTGTATAGCTAACGATGACTTTCAACTCTTATACTCCTGTCTCCTCCTCCTAAATGCTACGATGGTAGTGGCCATAAAACAGGCACTTCTGGGGAGTTTTGGTTATTTCATTTTATTGAAACAAGGTCTTACTGTGGAGTCCAAGCTGGCTTCAATATTGTCTCAGCTTCCCTCATCTGGGACTGCAAGCCTTACCACTATACTCATGTGATTATTGTTTTGTTCTAATAGGGTCTTGCTATGTATTGCAGGCTGGCCTTGAACTCATTACCCTCTAGCCTCAGTCTCCCTGGTACTAGGATGAAAGGAGTACACAGCATGCCAATATTGATTTATTGGAAATAGTCTTACTATGTAGCCTTGGTTTTTCTAAAACTCACTATATAGACCAGGCTAGCCTTAAACTCACAAAGATCCCCCTGCCTCTATCTTCCAAGGGCTAGAATTAAATGCACCATTGGTAGCATATACTGATTTTATTAAACTACCTGTATCACTTATATCATCAAAATCTAATTTTATGTACACATGCTATATATGTGTATATAAAAGAATGTGACTTGGGAGGCAGAGGCAGGTGGATTTCTGAGTTCGAGGCCAGCCTGGTCTACAGAGTGAGTTGTTCCAGGACAGCCAGGGCTACACAGAGAAACCCTGTCTCGAAAAACCAAAAAAAAAAAAAAAAAAAAAAAAAAAAAAAAAAAAAAAAAAAAAAAGAATGTGTACAGAGGAGCTGAGCAGAGGTTCAGCAGGTAAGAGCTGCAGGCAAGTGTGAAAACCCAAGTTCAAGTCTCCAGCACCCATGTAAAAAGGCAGGCATGGTTGCTGGAGCAACACCAAACATCCTTCCCTGGCCTCTGTGTGTTTGTGGACCTTATTCATATACACTAAACTCATAGACATTCATATATGCACACAGCTCATATAAATAACCATATATACATATACATACTTTACACCTATATTATAATTTTCTTTTCCAAGGCTGGGGTGAAACCCAAGACTTTCAAAATACGAAGGAAGTATTCTACTACTGAGCTGTACCCCATGACCTTGCTTGAAATCAAATGGAAAGTCCCAAAGGCTACAGTTTCCACAGGAGAAGCTGAAGGTGACATGACCAGGAGGAACATTCCGGCACTATCCTCAGTGAAGGGAGAGACCACAGAGAGTGACAGCACCGGGCCAGCCTCACAGGAAATAAGACCTTTATTGATTTTCCACAACAAAGCCACTGTCCTCCTACACACATGGAAATTAGACTCAGGAGAACTAAAAAACTGCCAGAAAAATCTTTCTTTCCCAATTCAGGGCCCCACCTTTCTGCACTGAAGCTTTAAGCAGTTGAAACATTAGCCCTCCCAACTCTGAGAAGTATTTCCTTACTGTTGAACAGCAGCAAGGAGCTTGGGCAGGTCATGGAGAAGGCCTGATCTGACCGCAACTAACAGTGCCCCAGATGTTCAGCAGCTCCCCCTCCCACCCCCGCCTGCCTCCACACCCGCCAAAGCCTGGAGACACAAGCTCAGGCAGCCACCTAGGGGCTGTCCCTTCCAGCTAAGCATTTCCGGATTCAATCAGTCACGACTTGGGAGAAATGCCTAGGAATGGGGTGGGGTATGGTGGGAGCTCCCTGCCTCCACTAACGCCAGAGAAACAGCAGCAACCAGTCTTTGACAGGAGGTGGCTCACAGACAGGGTGAATTGCTCTGAGCATCAGGCTGATGGGATTATTCTAAGTCCAGAAATGACTCGAAAGCTGTCCAGCCTTGGGTTTTTTATTTGTTATTGGTCTTTGAGACAGGGTCTCTGTGTCGCCCAGGCTGGGCATGAGCTCCAGAGCCCCCTGCTTTCACTGCCAGGTGCTGAGATGACAAGGGTGTCTCCCCATACCTGCTTTATGTGGTGCTAGGAATGGAACCCCCAACTTCAAACAAGCACTCTACCAACTCAGCTCCAGTCTATGCACTGTTTATCCAGTGTTAACAGTCTATGCACTGTTAGTTTTCTTTCTTTTCTTTTTATGAAACAAGGTCTTAAAGAGCCCAGGCTACCTCAAATTCACTATGTGTGTAGCCAAGGTAACCTTGAACTTCTGATCCTACCTCTACCTATCCAGTGCTGGGATAACCTATAAATACCATCATGTTGTGATTTTATATGCATATGCATATACATACATACATATATACACACATATATATAGTGTACATGCATATATATACATATATACATATATGTGTGTATATATATACATATACATGTATATGTATATATATATATATATATATATATATATATATATATAGAGAGAGAGAGAGAGAGAGAGAGAGAGAGAGAGAAAGAGAGTGTGTGTGTGTGTGTTCATGCGTGCGCCACAGAGCCCATGTAGAGATCAGAGGACAACTTTTGGCAGTCAGTTCCCAAAAACTCAGTTTGCTGGGCCATCTCACCTGCATCCTTCAAGAGTTCAAGGACAACCTGGGTTACACCACAAGATCTTGACTCCAAAACCAATCAATCGATAAATACAATAAAATGAGATATTAGAAATAAATTTAAAAGTCCCGTTAAAACAATACAGACCAGGTGGCAGCGCACACCTTTAATTCTGGCACTTGGGAGGCAGAGGCAGGGAGATCTCTGAGTTCCAGACCAGCTGGCTCTACACAGTGAAACTCCGTCTCCAAAACCAAACCAACCCACGCACAACTAACTACACAGGAGACGAAAAGAAAAAAAAAATTTTAAAAACACAAGTTAGGTGGACTTTGCTTTGGGAGTGAAGCGATGGGGAGAATGCGGCACGCAGGTGCACGTGTGTAGCAGAGAGCAGCGGCAGCCGAATGGCACCCGAAGCTTGCACCCGAAACGTCCACCCGGGTTCCGAAGGAGGGACACGCAGCGGGCAGGGGAAGATCAGGTCAGGGAGGCACGCATGTTGGGTGCGTAAGCGGCCACCTCGGCCTCACAGAGGTTGTCATTCGCAGGGCAGTTCGGTGTGAAATCAGGGTTCGGCCTGGCCGTGGGGACCCCGAGGACGCGCGAAACACAGGGCGTGTGAGGGGATCTGTCACCTCTCCACGCTCGCGACACTGCTGTCACAACGAAACGGCCCCATGTCGCGCTTCCTCCCAGCCAGGGCCGCGAGAACCCCGCCACCCCGCGTCGCCCCGTGGCGCCTGCGCTCCTTGGGTCGCGCTCACCTGCCCGGACGCGTCGCCGCCGCTGCCGCTGCCGCTACTGCCACAGCCGCCGCAGCCCCGCCTCGCGCGGACCCGAAGCTCGAGGTCCGGGAGGGGCCCAGGCCCTGCCGCCATTGGCCACGCCCTGGCCAATCAGCGCTGGAGACGGCAAGAATTGGCAGGCATGACGCAGACGGGCATCCTTCCTGACCAATCGCTAAAGGAAGGGGCGAGGCTACGTGGAGGGGCAGCCCTGGGTCTTTCGAGCGTTCCACACCGGGTACAAGGCGGAGAGGCCTGATGGGGAGGCGTGCAAGAATTGGAACCCGCGGAGAATGGGCAGAGCTCCCGGCCAATTGCCAAGGGGCATAGGCGGAGCTAAGAGGAGAGGCGGCTCTTGGTCTCTGAGAGTTCGGGGCACAAGCGGACAGAAACGAGGATTGGATTCTGCAGAAAACAAGCAACGCTTTTGGCCAATAACTGAAGGGAGGGGCGGGGCCTGGAGACAGCCCTCTTGGCCAATCGCTGAGGAGCAAGGTCAGAACCCGGAGTAAGCTGGAGCGCTGGGCAAGGGCGAAGCTCGAGGATCGGAGGGTGTAGCCCGAAGGGCGACGATGATTGACTGCAACACTAAAGATGTACAGATCCTGCGGCCAATCGCAGCAGCCGTAGGCGGTGCATCTTCCAGGGGTGGGCGCGCCAGGTGCAGACCATAACGATCCTGTCTGCCCTGGATGATCTAGTGTGTTCGGCGCAGACTCCTCAGGTTCCCACGGCGCGCAAGTAGCTTTACTCTTCCCTGAACTTAGACCTTGACAGTTGACGGACTCTTGGTTAATTCTCAGCCCGTCCCTCCCTTACTGTCCCCCCTGCAGATGACACAAAGGGCAGAAACTCAGATCACTCAGCCTTCCTCTGCTACTCGAGCTCTTGTGCAAAACGTGGGAAGCAAAATTGCAATCCTGCTGACGCGATCTGACTTTCTGAAAGTGACGTCTCTGGGTCCAAGCTTTATCCTTCACGAGATCTTATGACATTCCTGTGGAACCTGTCCCTGCTAACTAACTAACTGGTGAATTAACCGAACAATAAACACAACCACAGGTCAAAGGGAACACAGGAACACAGAGAGGTCAAGCTCTTTAACCAAGATTACAGAGCACTTCAGCTATTCAATGTGTATGTTGAAGCTCTGAACTCCTTAAAAGGGAAGTAAGACAGTGGGGAACGGAGTGACCTGAGTTACTCAGCCTGCTCAAGCCTTGGGCAGAGCAATCCTTAGGCTCAATAGGCACAGTAATACTTAGGCTCAATCTTGCTTCCCCACCCCTTTGTGGAAACAGAACAAAGGAGCCAGCAAAATGGCTCAATGGGTAAGTGTTAATCCCACAGATTCTAGGAGAAAGACCACTGACTCAAATCATGGCCAAGAAAATTAAACCAAGCAATTAGTTAAAGCAAGCTTTTTAATTTGTGTACATGGGTTGTCTCTCCCTAAAAACTGGGTTTATGACATCAATCAGCATTGAACGTGGGGAAGATACATTTGTTTAATTTTTGGTGTTTTTTTTTGTTTTATTTTTTGTTTTTGTTTTTGTTTTTGTGTTTTGAGACAGTGTCTCATTATGTAGCCCTGGTTGTCCTGGAACTCACTATGTAGACTAGACTGACCTTGAACACACAGAGATCTACCTTCTTCTGCCTCCCAAATGCAGGGGTTAAAGGAGGATGCCACCAGCTAGGTTGGACAATTATGTTTTATAACTCAGGGTAGGGGGTTTCCAAATGGAGGATTTGGCAGGCAAATAGGGTTACAGACACAGAACACAAGGGTGACAAGTTGGTCACAATACCCACCGGAAACAGACATGGTTGCAAGGTGGTCATAACAGGGTAATCGCAACAACCTTTTGAAGCTAAGACATGGTTGTCATTTTCTGGAACAGGTAGTACAGAAAGAACCATTTGTAGTTAAGGTTACAAGTGGGACATAATCCAAGTCCTGAGAAACAGAGATGTAATAATAAGCAGGAACGAGCCTGGTTTGTCCTTACTATAAGATGGCTTTCAAGCCCAAGATGGAAGCAGCCTGGTTCTTCATAAAGGCACTGACCTGGCCACCAACTGCAATGACCTGAATTTAATATCCTAGCCCATATGGTGGAAAGAGAAAACAGAGTCTCAAAGTTGTCTTTTGACTTCTCCACACCCATGCCATGGCATGTTCATGCCCAAGGCCCTGCCTCTCTGTGGAGCAGAGGATCATGAGCAGGCTTTGCAGTTGCGCACAGCTGAGGGACATACACCATCCTATGCTCCTTGTCCCCAGAACCATCTCCTCTCTGACTTCCCAATAACATTTCATTAACCTTCCAGACATCAAGAAGACAGAAATGAACTCTTATTTCCCACGTGTTTGGGTGGGGCTAGTGGAGATCAAGTTTAGCAGCCGAGGTTCTTGAGAGGAAGCCAGGCTAAGCTTAATATTACGGATTCAGGTTTCAGGGCTGTGTAAAGCCCTGAACTCTTCATCCGCAATGTTAAAATGGGCAGGCTCACGTCATGCAAGCCACTATCTGCAGGCCACCGTGGGACTCCCCATAGACGAATTCACTGTAAACTTCCTGGCAAGAATGAAGACATTCTAAAGAGATGACTCAGAGGTTAAGACCGTTCTGTTCTTGCAGAGAACCCCACATGGCAGCTCACAACTGTCTGAAACTCCAGTTCCAGAGGATCTAATGTCCTCTTCTGGCCTCCACAGGCACCTGCACACACACGGTGCACATACATTCATGTGGGGATACATACATACACAAAGGAGACGTCTTTGCCCTTCCCTTACCTATCAGAATATTTAAACAAGGGCCTCCAAGACATTAGAATTTCCCCAGGGGCCAGGTGGTGATGACTCATGCCTTTAATCCCAGGACTGGAGAGGCAAAGGCAGGCAGATGTCTATGAGTCTGAAGCGAGCCCGGTCTACAAAGTGAGTTCCAGAACAGCCAAGGCTATACAGATATAGAGAAATCTTGCCCCTCACCCTGACATCCACACAAAAAGAATTTCCCCAGGAACCTAAGCCTGGTGCAACCAACATTGAAACTTAACTTGTCTCTGGTAAAGATTCCACACAGTTCCAACATACTGTCAGACTTCAGGAGAGACTGAAGCTGAGCCAGCAATGGGGCTCAGGACTATCGTCTGGAGAGGACCACTGAGCTGTTTACAGCTCTTGCCTTCTGTTCAGATATGAACCTTGGGCTTGTGAGAATATAGCTCAGCTAATCAAGGGGTGTTGCCTCTAAGACTGACAACCTGAGTTCAATCCCTGGGCCCCACACGGTAGAAGGAGAGAACTGACTCCTGAAAGTTGTCCTCTGACCACCCCTGCCCCCACATAAGCTGTGTTGTGTGAGGTGTATACTCACAATACATTGAATACATACATAAATAAGTGTGATCAGAATGTAATCGTTCACCTTGTATCAGGACCCTGAAACTGGACTTGGGCGTCAGCAGACCTCTTTACTTACCCTCTTCACAGTGCAGCAGCCCCTCACCCTGCCTGTTTGTCAGGGTGTGCACCCCTGTGCAGAGGTCAGAAAAGGAAGCTAGTGTCATGCTGTAGAGCTCGCCACCTTTTCCTGACTCTGGATCTCAAAGCTGTTCTGACAGCCAGTGAGCCCCCAACATCCTCTTGTTTCCACTCACCCAGCCCGGCCTTACAATTACAATCACGTGCAGCCAGCCCAGCTTTTTCATGTGGGTGCTGGGACTAGGGATCGGGAGCCTTATGCTTGTATAGCATAGCATAGCAAGCCATCTCTTAACACCAGTCCATCTCACACAGCCTTTGATGAGACAGGGTATCACTGTGGAGCCCTGGCTGGCCTAGAGCTCATCATATATATAGACCAGGTTTGCCAGAAATTCAAGGAGACCCACTCGCCTCTACTTCCCCAGACTAAGATTGAAAGGCCTGCACTGCCATGCTAGGCCTCCCGTGTTTAAGTTCTGACACGGGATCTCATGTAGCTTCCACTGGACTCAACTTGTGTAGCCAAGGATGATCTTGAATTCCTCATTCTCCTGCCTCCTCCTCCTGAGTGCTGAGATGACAGCTGTATGCCACCATGTCTGCTCTATGTGGTACTGGGAATGGAATCCAGGATGTCACACATGCTAGGCGAGCACCGGTCCAACAGAGCCTGGAAGTGCCAAATGAGGAATGGGCCTGAGACCTACTTGTGTCTTTAACTGGACCACTGGGGATGAATGGCTCAGCCTGACTTGTTATGGCCGCCAGAGGCCAGGCTCCAACCCTAACAGCTCCAGCAACAATAGGGTCAGATGGCCAAGCAAAGAGGATGATATCCCTACCCAGAGAACAGAGAGCCTCCCTGTGGTCCTACCAGGCTTTGAGGGAGAGGGAGGGAAAGAGGAGGGAGGGCTGAGGGACGGAGAGAGGGAGGGAAGAAGGAAAGCTCCCAGGAGGCCTCATGGCTCCCTACTAATGCCAAGTGAGGCAAGGGTCAGGCAGTGGTCCAGCACTGAACTGCCTCTGCCAGTGGTGCCAGAGGCACCAGCAGGGTCTGGCATGGCAGCAGCAACAGCTGACACTCCATTATGGCCCCACAATGTAGAGCACTTGACAGGGCTCCCAGCCTCTCTGCATGCTTGGACCCAGCCAAGACACTGTCTCCACTCCCCTCAATTTCCTCTCCCTCTGGGAATGCCCCCTGGGGGCATGTCTTCAGTCCACTGTTGGCCAGGGCCCAGGATCAACTGAAGCCAAAATGTTACCTGCCCAAGGCTAGAGAAGGCAAGCTTGGCAAAAGAAGGTGGGACAGGTGGGAAACCCAGAGTGTCAGTTCAGTGTGGCCTTTGAAATAGGTGCAAGTCTTTGTCTCATCTGGAAGATGGCAGTGTGTGTGTGTGTGTGTGTGTGTGTGTGTGTGTGTGTGTGTGTGAGATTCATGGCCCTGGAGTCTCAGAGATTTGTCAACAACGAAAAGGCGGTAATGGCCAAGCATAGTGGGGAATGCTTGGGATCCAAGCACTCTGGAGGCAGAAGCAGGTGGATCTCTGAATTCAAAGCCAACCTGGTTTACAGAGTGAGTTCCAGCAAAGACAAAGAAACCCTATCTCAAACAAACAAACGAACAAACAGAAAACCAAAACCAAACCTCAAACAATCAAACAAAACTAAAGCCAGTGGCTGAGAGCACATACAGCTCTCCCAACAGCATACTCCAGTTCAGTTCCCAGCACACACAGACTGTATCTCCAGCTACACAGGATCTGATGCTTTTGGCCTCCACGAGTGTCTGCACACTGAATGAAAAGAGAAAGAAAGAAAGAAAAAGAGAGAAAGAGAGAGAGAAAGACAGACAGACAGACAGACAGACAGACAGACATGACTCCTCCCAGGCATGGTGGAGGAGAGGGTTTGTAGATATGAAGGAGAATGTAGCCGGCACACAGACATCTGGGAGAGTCCAGAGTGACTGTGACCCTAAGCCCGGCCAGGTGAGCAGAGGGGGAAGGAAACAAGAAAGGAGCCCCTCCCCCAACAAGGATGGCCCAGTTATGTAATGGCCGAGTTATATAGTGACCAGGAGCTTGGTGGGGAGGGAATCACACCCCAATGCCTGGGCCACAGAGTTCAGGGTAGGGAGTGGGGTATACCAACCAGGAGGGCCCTATACTGTAACAGATTGGAACTGAGGGATGCTGGGAGAATCTGGTGGCCAGTGTCTGCTTTGATATGTTAATGGGCTTGAGACCTAACAATCACATATGCCCATAATTAAAAATAATAAAAATACTACTTTAAAAATTAAAATAAATCCAAAGCTTGGGAGGCAGAGGCAGGTGGATTTCTGTGAGTTTGGGCTATCCTGGTCTATATAGCAAGTCTCAGGCCAGCCGGGGCTACATGGTGAGACTCTGCTTCAATTTACAAAGAAAGAAAAATAGAAAGAAGGAAAGAGAGAGAGAGAGAGAGAAAGAGAGAGAGAGAGGAAGGAAGGAAGGAAGGAAGGAAGGAAGGAAGAAAGAAGCAAGCAAGCAAACAAACAAACAAACGGGTCATTGCTATCTTATTCTCTGGACCCTGTGTAGACCCTTGGCTGCAGACACCCTGAACATAGCCAGGGTCGGTGTCTTTAGATCCAGACAACAAGAGGCGATTTCATTCTTTTGAGACTCAGAGGAGTCTACTTCTCCAGCAACAGCGAGAGGTAGAAGCCAGGCCAGACACAGGAACACAGCCTCTTACAGGAGATCCCCCTTTAGCCCATCTCTCCATGTTATTAAAGACAGCAAGTATTAAAGAGCAGAAGGGACCCTTCTCAGAGGATGGGACACCTTGGGAGGGGTGTCTTCTGAGTTAGGACTCCCTGGGAGCTGAGGCTGTGACACAGCCAGCTAAGGCAGGGGAGGTGTAGGTCTGAGGTGGCCCAGTGCAGATGGCCCAGGCTGCTGAGTAAGGTGACCCAGAGGAGGTGTCTCCAGCCCTTAGTGAGGCCTGTCAGGCCTGGCTCCAAAGGAGCGGCAGGGACAGTGCCCTGTGGAGATGGCCCAACAGGAGGCTGTTGGAGCTGAGCGTTGCTTCCACCTCATGGAGGCTGGGGCTCCTTAGGGCACAGGAGGCAACCACAAGGAGTGTACAGAGTGGGACAGACAAATGTGGGAGGCTGCAACCATGGCGACCTCTGCTCCTTGGGGCTGATCACTTGTTTCTTCAGCTCCATGAGATTCAATGTCCTCTTCTGGCTTCCATGTCTCCCCATACACATACTCATAAATAAAATTAAAACAAACACAAAACATCCACAACAAAAAACTTGGTTGGCTGGAGAATAAGCAAAAGGCTGAGGGGGAAATGGTGTGAGGTAGGAGTCTGTGGGGTGCGAGGTGCAGTTTGGTTTTGAATGGAGAGCACAGGGTAGCCAGGGGCAGGCTGGGAATGTGATGGCACGAGAACCACAGGGCCAGCCCCTCCCACAGTGTCCTTGTAAGTATCCTAGGAACACCTATGCCTAGGACTGAGGAACAGAGTTTGAAGCTTGTCCATGGTCACACACATCACTGATCCAGACACCAAGTTATGCAATCTAGGCGATATAGGACTAGGAGACCCTTCACCTACATCCTGTTGTGTCTGTCCCCTGAGAGTGGAGAAGGGCGAGGTGACCCAGTCCAAGGTTCATGTCTGTTCTTGAGCTGGCAGGGCCTCTCCCTGTCCAGTGGGGGAGCTCAGATATCTGAGTGTCTGAGTTAGGATAACTCTCCTGCCATATACCCCCTCCCGTACCTCCCCCACCCTACTCTTTGCAGAGCTGCCAGAAGCAATGGCTGGTTCCCATGGAAACCAAGAGCCTTCTGGGAAAGGCATACTAGGTCCGGAGCTACCAGAGGGGGAAGGGACTATGAGAGAGTCAGGAGGTTCTGGGGGTCACACAAGTTTAGGAGCAGCTAGCTGCTTAGGGAGTGCAGAATGTTGGGTAGGTAGTGTGAGCATTTGA
The DNA here is from genome assembly GCF_008632895.1 of Mastomys coucha. Classification (NCBI taxonomy): domain Eukaryota; kingdom Metazoa; phylum Chordata; class Mammalia; order Rodentia; family Muridae; genus Mastomys; species Mastomys coucha. The sequence continues at coordinate 209,078,421 of NW_022196905.1, forward strand.
ATTGGTGAAAATGATGTGTGTTTCACATTGGGGAAACTGAGGCTCAGAGAGACATGGGGTGCCTAAGACAGTGAGGGATGACAGGGTGAGGCTGGTATGGGGCAGCATTCCTGGGATGACAGGGGCTAGAGCTAATGATGTCTATTCCTTTCCATGCCCAACACACTGCAGTGTTTCAGAAACTCAGTGAGGCTCCCACAAGTCAGGCTACCTGCTCTCAGCCACAGATCTCACTCAGCACTGATAGACTGTCCTTAATCCCAGCCTCAGTGACCTATATAGACCAGGCTCTGGCCCAAATACCCCTGGTGCCTGTAGCTACCTCAGGAGCCAGGTGCCCTGCTTGCAATGAGGCTGTGGTCACAGCACCAACAGAGCTCTGAAGAGACCCCTTTAGCCTGCATCAGTGGGCTGCAGTATCAGGGACCAGGGCTGGGGCAGACCCTGATGGATGGATCTGAAATCTCTGCCTCTACCAGCAATGCCAGGAGTTCTAGACTTAATTTACAGGTAAGAAAAATGAGATGCTTTAAAATTACACTGATTTATTTGTTTGTTTAGCTAGCATGTGTGTGCACCACAGCACACATACAGAGTTCAGAGACAATTTGGAGGCGTCACCTCCCCTCCTTCCACCATGTGGATCTTGGGGAATCAGCCTTGGCTGAAGCCCCTCTACCCAGGGAGCCTGCCCAAGGAGCAGAGTTATCAACTGCTTGGAGTGGTGCCCAGATTGCAGGCTGGCCCTGCCGGGACACCAGCTTGTGGAGGCCCCAAACTCCTAGACAGAACACTGCAGTTCCATGTGCCCTTTGCCCCAAAGCTGCCAAGAACGACTGTGGTGGAAGGGGCACTGGGAGTGGTGGGCCACCAGGTCATCACTGCTTCTGCTCCCCCTCAACCCCCCCACTAGCACACTTGTGCTCTGGGTAGCATGGGATGAGGGACAGAGAGGCAGGGCCCCATAGCCACCCATGTTCTAGAGTCAGAGCTCTCTGAACCAAGGTCACAGTGCTAGGTTGCCCTTCTTTCCTGTCCACAGTTCACGAAGCTCCACACGGCAGCCTAGATCTCGCAATGCAGCCTTAGCCACATCTTCACAGTCTGGGTGGGCAGCTCGGGCTTGCAAAATGAGCTCCTCTGCCCCCAGGTCCAGGATGGGCTTGGAGAAGACCTGGCTGCGCGACACCAGGTTCCGGATCAGCATGCAAGCCTGTTTCTGGAAGACAGAGAGGTTGTGAATAGGGGGAACAGCCTGGGCTGGGTTCCACTCTGATTTCTGTGTAGTCCTCAGAACATGATGAGACAGATATTCAGTAGACAGCTACACTGGACCAGGCTAGACCCATGGTCCCATGTGACCTTCTCAGTCCCACATCTCATAAGTTAACACTCAGGACAGAATCTGGGACCTAGACAGACAGCTACCCATGTCCCCTGAGGCAGTCCTTGGAGAGGACATGGATAGAGGGTGCCAAAGTTTATTTCTCAATGAGTCACCCATCTGGGTTGGTTCCAGGACCCTTCATCTAGTTTTGTTTTTTTGTTGTTTGTTTTTTGAGACATTATTTCTCTGTGTAGCCCTGGGTGTTTTGAAACTACGTAGACTAGGCTGGCCTTGTACTCAGAGATCTGTCCATCTCTGCTTCTCATGTGTTGGGATTAAAGGTGTGCACCATTACATCTAGCCCTCCCTTTGCGGATTTTAAAATCACTGATGCACAGGCATCATCTTTCACAGCTAGGTCTGCAGAGAACAGATTTACATGCTCCATGGACTGTCCTTATGGCTGGGTGGCTCAGAACACCTGACACAATGGGGGTGCTGTGTGTATGGTGGTAATGTTTAGTAGTGACAGGTGGATATGATGGCACACACTGATAAGCCAGTGCCTAGAAGGCTGAGGACGTGGGACCCTGACCTCCATGCCTGCAGGAGCTATAGATTTAGAACTTGTTTCAAAGGAAAACTGGAGTTGAGGTCAGAGTCAGAGGTCAGTTGGTACAGTGTTTGTGGAGCGTGTACTGGGCCCTGGGGTCAGTCTCAATCCTAAGTGTGGTAGCGCAGCCCTGTCACTCCAGCACTCACTGGAGAAGGCGAGAAGACCAGGCAGTGAAGGTTAAAAAGCTGGAGGCCAGTCTGAGCTACTCTGTCTCAAAAGAAGAAAAAGGAACAGGAAGAGGAGAAAGGGGATAAACATAGAAAGACGACAACTAACTTTAGGCAATTGTGCTTGCGTGTGTGTGTGTGTGTGTGTGTGTGTGTACACGTGCGTACCTGTGCGTACTAAAGTCCATGCGTATGAAAGTGCCCAGGCTGTCCTGTAGTGCAGGCTGGTCCATCTTTAATTCATGCCTCTTGTGGGATTATAGCCACCACACCTGGCTCAACATGCTTAGCTGATGGGAAGGAAAGGGCCCTGTGGGCTCAGGTTGTGGTGGGCACAGCCACTTACTCACCTGGACACCAGGCTCCTGTGGGTGCACCTTCATGGCCTGCAGAGCAGCCAACGCCCCGCCGCCCTCAATAATGACCCGGCTGTTCTCCGGCTTGCGAAGAGCCAGAACACAGAGTGCTGCGCAGCTTTGTTCACAAACCTGTGAGTGTGGAACAGGCAACTGAGACTATGAGTGGACAGATGGCCCCTCCCCGTGTCAGCATGACTGACTACCTGAGCCTGGATATTCTGCAGTTCCCCTTAGTGGGTCCTGCTTGCTTGTGTGTCACAGCCGTGATGGGCTAGGTGCCCAGGGGAGGTGAGAGCAATGACCCGTGAGAACCATATGGGGTATAGCCTACCATGGGGAACAGAAATCCCAGTCCTTCACCTAGCCTTGCTGACAGTGAGGAGGCAACCCGTCTATCCGGCCTTTGTCCCGCCCATGTGACTGAGGGAGGTACCTGGGGGCTGGCCAGGTGCCGGGTCATGGCAGCCACAATGGACTCAGTACCACCTGCCCGGACAATGGCATCCTTCACATCGTCGTTGCCTGCGATGGCCCTCAGGGCACTGAGCACTTGCTTCACGAGGTCCTGTGTGGATGGCAAGGTAGATCACCCTGGCTTGTGTGTCATCTGCAAGCCTCCTACTTGCCTGATGGTGGGAGAGGGTGCTAAACAAAAGCACTCTGGCTGTTTCTCAGTCTGAACACCCCAGGTCATCCCAGAGTCACAGGCCTGCCTGTGACAACAGGACCACGACCCACCATACAGAGGAAGGGCAGACTGGAGGAGGGCAGGCCTGGTCTAAGTGATTTGCCTAATCCACCTCACATGAGTTGGGTATGAGACGTAGCCCAGGGAGAGCACTGATGTTACTTCCATTTCCTCACTCCTGATCCCTGGGGAGAATGTACAAGGAGGTCTGGGCAGTAGCTCAGGGAGTAGTATGTTCACCTCACATGCACAAGGCCCCAACAGAAAAACCACAGGGAACCTGGGCACGGTAGCACACATGGGTTAAACTAAGGCCAGCTGAGACTATGTGAGCCCTTGTGACCCTGTCTGTCTGTCCGTCTGTCTGTCTCTCTTACACACATGCACACACAGACAGCCAGTGTGGTAGCTCATGCCCATCATCCCACTGGAAAGCTGAAGCAGGAGGATTGTAGTATCCAGCCCAGCCTGGGCTACAATACTAAAAAGGGGTGTGATATGATTTGGTGGCAGTGGGCTTGTATTCAGGAGGCTCTAAGTCTCACCAATGTAGGGAAACAAGAAAAAAGGAAAGAGAAACTAGCTGAATGGAACCATGACCCTAAGAGTATAGGCAGGCCTTCTTCATCCAGACTTTTGCCCTTGCCTTGGTGGGGTCAGTCTGGCCAGCTGTGGCCTCAGGGGCCAAGAGCCCTGGGGAAGGAGGAAGACTTTGGGCTCCACCTGGTGGTCATTGCAGTCAGCCAGCAGGGTCACAAGGATGCCAAGGCCTCCGAGATCTATAACCTCCTGGCAGAATTCATTCCGAACAGCCAGGCGGGACAGGGTGCTGCAGAGTTCGCTCAGGACCCCCGGGTTGTCAGAGAACACTGTGGAGAGGCAGAAATGGAGAATTAGAGCTGTGAGGGAGCAGGGACAAGCAGCTGTGTAGAGGATCCTGTCGGTCTCGGCAGAACTTCCCACTTCACAGGCTGGCTGTGGTCATCCAACAAGCCCATGGGAGAATTAGCCCCTAGCTGGGCCTGCCATGCCCCATGCCAGCAGCTACAGAAACTGACAGCACAGACAAATAAGTGCCAGACCTGCTCCTGCCATCCCCTAAGCAAAGAAGGTAAGGGCTAGGCATGGTGCAAGTTCCAGACCCTCATCATGAGACACAGTCTCAAAGAAAGGAAACTGAACAACTGGAGCAAGGGTTCCGACATAACTTTGAGGATCCTGTCTGGGATGGAGTTTTCTAAACACCTCAGGAAGCTGGCGAGGAACACCTGCAGACCAATTGGAGATGTACCGGCGGTGATGGATCACTGTGGCACTTGCTACCCATGCCCACCTGGTACCCCCTCTTCCCTGCACAGGTTAAGGATGTGCTGTAAGTAATGAGAGGATGTGGTGGCTGTAGGTGGTCCATCCAATCAGGTAAAGGCTTTGGTAAGTGGGATACTGAGGTTTCTTGGTGAAGAAAGTGTCTGGGGGCTGCCGGGAGTCTCTGGTCTGTCCTAGGGCCTCCATACTACCAGAATGTGAGACATACTTTAAAAAAAAAACAAAACAAAAGGGGGCTGGGATACAGCTTAGAGGTGGGACCTGGGCTCAGCACAGAGTAGTTTATGCTTAACACGAAGCACATTCTGTGCAGGGTCCACTGCAGCACTACGAAGCAAAAGGCAAGACACACAGGCTCCAGCCTCCATACTCCCGCTCCGTCTCTAATTAGCCTAATTCAAATGCCACAAACAGGCCCGGAAGTGCAAACAATTCTTTGAGAAGCTGACTGGCTTTACAGAGGATGGTCAGGCCTCCTTTCTCAGCCACTCTGTGGGTATGGAACAGGGACTGAGAAAGGCTTTCCTACCTCTCAGGTGAGTGGAGATCCCATGCACAGGCCTACTATGGAGCTGGAGCCACGGGGCAGGCTGGGAACTCAACCTTCTAGCTGAGAAGCATGCCCACCCATCCTCCCCTTCCCAGTGCTGCTCCTACCTTTGGCAGCCTCGATGAGCACCTTCAGGCCTTTGTTCTCCTGAACAATCATCTTGGCATGCTCATGGGCATGACCAAAGGGCACTCGGATATCGTCATCAAAGGTCATGACCCGCAAGGCCCAGCAGGCCTCCCTGACCACATCAGCATGCTGGCCATGCTGTGTAATAGCCGCTGTGAGCAGGGGCAGCACGCCGGCTTTCACCAAGCCCTGACGATTCTGTTCATGCTTTAGGCAGACATGACGCACGCAGCGGATCCCACAGCATGTGAGTTCAGTGTTGGCAGCATTCTGTGCCAGCGTGGCCACTAGAAGATGCAAGCCCTGGGCATCCAGGAGGTCAGGCTGGCCATCAGTCAGCACTGCCAGGGCATTGAGAGCCTGCAGCAGAAGACCCTGGTCACTAGTGGCAGCCAGCTGCCAAGCAGCCAGGAGGATTGGGTAGGCTCCCTTCTGGGCTGCCAGGTAGCGGCTGGCCTTCTGCTGCTTGCACTGGTCACAGAAGCGGACAAGGTGGGTTGACACTTCCTGGAGCCGAGAGCCAGTCAGGGACTCCTGCAGATCGCTGAGAGCCTGTGGAGAATATCACAGTATTAGTTGCTGCTGATAGGCTCAGCACCACAGGGGGTCTCAACCCAGAATCTGGGCCCAGGATGGAAGGTAGGGCCAGATCCATCTGGACATTTCTACACCTATACTGATATTTTAAGACAGGATTTTTTTTTTTTTTTAAGTGTGTATGTGTGTGTACAATACCCTCAGAGGCCAGAAGAGGAGGTAGGAGCCATTGGAACTGGAGTCACAGGCTATTGTGAGGAACATGTGGGTGCTAGGAATTGAACCTGGGTCCTCGGTAAGAGCATCACTCTTAACTGCTAAACCATCTCTTCAATACCAACATAAGTGCTTGATTTATAGCCCAGATTGGCCTTGAAATTATGTTGTCTAAGCTAGCCTTGAACTCATAGGAAAATTCCTGCAAGAGCGTCCTGAGTGCAGCTCCTGCCCCCATGAGCCACCATATATGTATAATCACCCAATTTTAAAAAATCTGAAAGTTATTTTATGTGTATGGGTGTTTTGCCTGCATGTTATCTAAGAACTAAACCAGTTACGGTGCTTGACACCAGGGCTGGAGAGATGGATCAACAGTTAAGAACACTGACTGCTCTTCCCAAGGTCCTGTGTTCAATTCCCAGCAACCACATGGTGGCTCACAACCATCTAGAATGGGATTTGATGCCCTCTTCTGGTGTGTCTGAAGACAGATACAGTGAAACTTTTCATATATATATAAAATAAATAAAATCTAAAAAAAAAAAAAGGTGCTTGACACTGGAGGATGCCAAAAGAAGGTGTCACATCCCCTGAAACTGGAGTTACAGATGGTTAATGTAGGTATTGGGAATTGAACCCAGATCCTCTGTAAGAGCAGTCAGTGTTCTTAACTGCTCAGCCAGCTCTCCAGAGCCTGCATTTTTCTAAAAAAAAAATGTATTTATTATTTTATGTATATGAGTATTCACCTGCACATCAGAAAAGCATCAAATGCCATTACAGATGGTTGTGAGCTAGCACGTGGTTGCTGGGAATTGAACTCAGGACCTTTGGAAGAGCAGCCAGTGCTCTTAACCGTTGAGCCATCTCTCCAGCCCTGTCCCTGCATTTTTAGGGGGAAGGATACAACAGATTCCTGAAAGTTGTTCTCTGACCTCCATGTGTGCACTTCAGCATGTAGGCACCGCCCCCCCAAGTAGAATTTTGCTGTTGTTGACAAGATCATATTATGTGGACTCAATATCCCTCCTGAAAGGGTAGAGTTGGGGCATATACTAAAGGCATGTGTCATTGTTTCTATAAAAGTCAAGGACTGGGAGGGGGCTGGGTGGGGGCGGTGAGCACTACCTGTGTAAGCACAGACCTGTTCAGATCCCCAGAACCCACATAAAGCTGGGCCAGAGACCCTTGATGTATGTGTGCCAGTGGGCAGTGAGATCATGTAGGTACTTGTATATCTCAAACATCCTCCAAGTGGCTCAGCTGTCCCCCAGAGGCTGGGCTGCCCTCACAGCAACTTGGGACACATGGCTGTAGACTTCCACTGGTCACAAGATGGACAGACCACTGATATTCAGACACTGATTTCTGCTATATGGAACATGAGGAAGAGACACCTTCCACCCCACCCCAGACTGTTCCTCAGTGATGGGGAGATGGAGAATCCTACCTGCAGGACATCATGTGTGGGCTCCTGGAGGCCGTCCGAGGATACTTTTGGTGCTGTCTTCACAACATTGCTCAGATCAACCCCTGCAGAGAGGAAGATGGGATGAGTGCTGAGGTCAAGTGAGTCCTCAGGCCAGGCGGTCCCTGCTGGAGGCCTTCCTTCCAGGGTCCTTCCCAGTATTGCCCAGCCACAGGCTGTAAGCAAGGCTAAGCCACAGATGCTGTCTCTGAATAGTGAGGTAACAGCTCTTATCTGAAGACAGATGGGGAGGGGACCCCACAGAGCCTTTCTCTTGGAACTCACAGCCCTACCAGTCCCATTTGTATCTTGCCTCTTGAAGCCTGAAAGGCATCCCCTCTGTGGTAGGTATTTTGTGCATGCATGTGTGTGTATGTGTGGTTTAGGAGAATTTTGTTTGTTTTTGAGACAGAGTCACTGTAGCCCAGGCTACTTCATACTTATAAAGCTCCACTTCTTACATCTCCCAAATTCTGGGATGATGAGAGTGTGGTTAAGGTGTTTCTCAGGTAGTCTTGTTATGAAGCCCAGGCTGACCTCAAATTCACAGTATTCCTCCCACCTCAGCTTCCCAAGTACTGGGATCAGCAGGTAGTGTTGATGAACACTTATTATCCCAACATTGGGAAACAGAGGCAGGAAGATCAGTATTCAAGCTAGTCTTAACTACATAGAGTTAAGAGGTTAGCCTAGGCAATATGAACCAGTCTTGAAACATATAAACAAACAAACCCAGTAACAAGGATGAAGAAGAGTTGGGAATCACAGGCTTTTGCCACTGGGCTCTGCCTTGCTGGGCACTGTGTGTATGTGAGTGTGTGAATGTGTTTGTGTTGTTCATGTGTTAATGTGTGTGGATGGTCATGCGGCGGGATATTCATGTACAGGGGGAATGGAGGTTCAGACTCAAGCTCACGTATTGTCCCTCAGAAGCTGTACTCTTTTCTGAGACAGGGCCTCAGTGGAACCTGAGGCTCACTAATTAGGTAAACTCTAAACCAGCAAACCCCAATAATCCATCTGTCTCCACCTCACTGCTGGGATTGCAGACATACCCTACTGCACATGTACTGGCTGGATGTAGGTTAACCTGACACAAGCTAGAGTCATCAGAGGAGGGAACCTCAGTTGAGGAAATGCCTCCATGAGATCCAGCAGTAAGGCATTTTCTTATAAGTGACTGATGGGGGAGGGCCCAGACCACTGTGGGTGGTGCCATCCCTGGGCAGGTGGTCCTGGATTCTATAAGAAAGCAGGCTGAGCAGCACTTGTCCATGGCTTCTGCATAAGCTCCTGCATCGGTTTCGTGTCCTGCTTGAGTTCCTGTCCTGACTTCCCTCAATGATGAATTGCAATATGAAAGTGTAAGCCGAATAAACTCTTTCCTCTTCAGTTGCTTTTTGCTTATGGTGATTCATCACAGCAATAAAGATCCTAACTAAGACACCTGATGGTGGTGGCACACACCTTTGATCCCAGCACTCAGTAGGCAGAGGCAAGTGGATATCTATGAGTTCTAGGCCAGCCTGCTCTATAGAGAAAGTTCCAGGATAGTCAAAGCCACACAGAGAAACTCTGTCTTGAAAAACCACAAAAAAGACATGCACCCCCAAAAAATCAAACACACCTCATTGTGGCTAGCTTTTTATACAGGTTCTGGATCAAACTCAGCAAGTGTTTTAGCAAGTGAGCTACCTCTCCAGTCATGTTCCCAGTGTTACCTGATTGCCCACTAGGGCACCCATTTGTGTGTCCTGAAGGCAGGGCCTTGCCTTTCTTCCCTTCCGGCTGGCTTCACTGGTCCCACGCATGGAGAGTGAGACTTAAGAGGGAATGGGTTTGCTGATGCCTAGCACCCTGGCTCTAAGGGCCTGGCGCACATGTGATAATTCTCATCTTGAGTCTCTGCTCCCTGCCAAGTGGCTCTCAAGGTCTCCAAACACTAACTGCCACCACCGTCACTCAGCAGCCCTACCACCCACTGTCCTCCATGACTCTCATGACTGACTCCTGGACACGGCATACGTGCCATGTGGCTCTGTGGCTGAGAACTGCCATGCCTTTTTTGATTTTGAGGTAAAGTGGGATGCTGGTGACAAGATGGAGACAGGCAGCAGGGATGAGGTCAGCAGCACCTCACTACTGTGTTAGGCTGAGGGCTGTGGCCTCTAAGATCCAGTATTGAAGCCACTGCCCTACCTTGTGATTCAAACTGCTCCACAGCCTCTCGAATGGCCTCCTCGGTGCCCATCTCAAACTCCTCAATGTTCTCCCGCACTGCAGCATCGAAGGTTTCCTGGGTGATGCGCTTGGAAGCCATCGCTGCCTGTTGAGTGGAAAGGAATATTTGGTTAGGGGACAGCAGGCAACTGGGAGTCTGCTACCTTAGTGATCCCAGCACTAGGGAGGGCAGAGACAGAAGACTCCCGGCCAGGAGGAGGCCAAGTCTGGACTACATAATGAGTAGCTATCTTAAAAAGCCAAAGCGATGAAAGAAAAAGGCCAGCTGGTGAGAGAGCTCTGTGGGTAAAGGCCCTTGCTACCAAGTCTTAGGACCTAAGTTCACTCCTGAGGACAAACGTGGTAGAGAATGGACTCCTGAAAGTTGTCTCCTGACTTCTGTATGCACTGTGTTGCGTTTGCATGCCCACAAGTATAAAAATGAATAAAACTTAAAAGAAAGAAGAAATGGGCACTTAGGGCACTGTTTACCAGGCCTAAAACAACTATGAAAACACTCTTCCCACCCACTATACCTGATCTATTCTCAGAAGAGCTCAGGCCTGCCATCCCAGCACTTGGGGAGCAGAGGCAGGTAGATATCTGGGAGTTCAAGGCCAGCTTCATCCACATACAGAGTTCTAACCCAGGCAAAGCTACACAGTGAGATCCTAACCCAAAACAAACAAGACAAGACAAACAAACAAACAAACAAAAAATCCAGGTTATGTGAACCCTGGTCTCAATAAGCAATCCACCAAGATGAGGGAAACAGGTGGTATTTGATTAAACACTGAGGCATAAACAAAATACAACAGATGACAGTGTTACTTGGCAGTGTGGGGATGGTGCTCAGGGTCTCATGCATGCTAACATGCTCCCCACCAAGCCTGACTGTTTTACAACACTATTTTATTTAATTTTTTAAAAATTGCATTTGATCCACTTTAAGTGTTGTCTTGCATTTGCTGTGTCACAGGTAGAGGTTAGAGAACAGTCTGCAGTTCTCTTCAACATGGAGATCCTGTTGAACTCAGGTCCTCGGGCAGCAAGCATCTTACCTGCTGAGCTATCTCATGGGCCTGAGTACTATTTTCTAATGCACAGTCCATAACCAACATTATCAAACTTTTCTGGTGCTGTTCTTTACAACACTTCATATTTGCCCATTCACTCTAGAATCAGGAATCAGGTGTGGTGGTATGCAACTGTCATCTCAGCACCAGAAGGCTTGAGGCAGAAGGATGGGGAATTCAAGGGCACAAGAGATTTTCCAGAAAACAAAAACAAAAATTCCATCCCTGAAGCTCAAAAAGCCATAGGAGAAAATTGACTTTCACAAGTCCTCTGATCTCTACGTGATGGCCACAGTACATATGAGACACACACACATACACACGTACACACATACACAGGACACATACACAGTAAATAAGTATATAAAGATCAAATTTTAAAAGCCACATTCTGGTTAGCTGGGCCCTATAGTACAAGCCTGTGATCTCCATCCCCAAGCCAGTCTGCGCTAATAGAGTGAATCCACAGAGTGAGAGCCTGTATAGAAGAAAACTGTGTAAAGGCTGAGGTGCTGGGGACAAAGCTCAGCAGGCAAAGGTGTGCTGCTCCATCATTAGAACTGAGTTCAGTTTCAGCACACACATCTGGTAGTTCACAACTTGTGCACACATGTTAACACGCAGTAATGATGATGTTAAATAATATTAATAGCAAATAATTAATAATAATAGTTATTAAAGCAGGGATGAAGCAGAGGCAAGCTAACCTCTGAATCAGAGGCCACCATAGTCTACAGTGCAAGTTCCTGGACAGCCAGAGTGACACAGAGAAACCCTGTCTTGAAAAATAACAGCCGGGCAGTGGTGGCACACGCCTTTAATCCCAGCACTTGGGAGGCAGAGGCAGGTGGATTTCTGAGTTCGAGGCTAGCCTGGTCTACAGAGTGAGTTCCAGGACAGCCAGGGCTACACAGAGAAACGCTGTCTCAAAAAACCAAAAAAAAAAAAAAAAAAAAAAAAAAAAAAAAAAAAAAAAAAAGAAAGAAAAATAACAACCACAAAACAAAACAAAACACACTGATACCAGAACACTGGAGTTCTGAGCCAGCCTGATCTATGTAGTGAGACCCTCCTGACCCTCTCCCCATCCCGCCCCCCAAGTAAGCAAAAGCAGTCTAGTTCAAGCAGCCCTACTCTCCCATGAAATAATTCCCTGTCTTCGTTTTTTTGTAAGTTAGGGTTTCATGCAGACCTGACTGTCCTTGAGCTCCAGATCTTCCAGTCTCCAAACAGCCCCCTGGCTTATCTGTTGTTTTTCAGGCGGCGTCTGGTTTTGTAGCCCAGACTGATATAGAACTCGCAGCAATCCTTCTGCCTCAGCTTCCTGGGTGTACCACAACGCCTGTTATTTCTTTTGGTTGTTTTTATTCTGAAATATGGGCTGGCTATGTAGCCAAGGCCGGTCTAGAACTCATCGATCCTTCTGTCTCTGACTCCCTAGAGCAGTCATGACAGGTGCGGCAACCACGCTCCATCACTACTACATGAAGAGCAACACCTGCGTCCCCTGAACCCAGAGCTACACTTGTCTTGAACCTCCCGTACTCCTGGCTCCACTGCCTAGAATGCAGCCGAACACATAGCAGGCGCTCAGCACACAGGTGCAGCACGAATGAATAAAATGAATGAAAGAACCTGCACAACAAGAAAGGCGAAGCATTTGGTTCCCAAGTATCTTTGGTACGATTCTCTCCTTCCCCCAAGCCAAGTCTCCGAGAGTCGTGCAGACACCACCACCCCGACCCGCGGCACCCACTCCCCACTGCGTTGGCCACAGGCACAGGCGGCCGGTGCTGCTCACCGGGTCTACGCAGCCACGTGGGGAAAGGGTGGGGCTCGCAGCTGTCACCTGAGACTTTGCCTTTGGCTCCTTCCAGCCACCGTAGACGCGCAAGCGCAGAGGCGCCGCGTAGCCTCGGCGTCCCTCCTTCAGCCGAGAGGCTCCTTCCCGGGGCAACAAGGGCGACCGCAAGCACAGGTAAAGCGAAGGGAGCCACAGAGTACGCGTGAGCCCGAAACCCTTGCCGTCTTCTCAATGCTACTTCTTGGTGTCGCGTCCCCTCCAAAGAGATAGTTTTCACCTAGGTAGATGCTGCCCCGAGAATTGAGCAGCGCGCCTGCGCGAAAGAGCCACTATGGTTGCCTTCGACGCTTGCGCATGAGGGCCTAGGCGGTGGCAGCTTGCGCCTGCGCACCAAGGCAAGGCAGCGGCTTGCGCCTGCGCGACGCAGCGCTGCGGAAACCGTTGGCTCATTTGCATCTCCCCGCCTCGCTAGGCCGTGGATAAGGAGCCCGAGGCGGCGGCGGCGGCGGCGGCGGCGGCAGCAGCAGCGGGGGCGGCACCGCGCGCGGCAGGCTCGGGGTGAGGCCCCGGCCCTGGCGACCTGGGAGGGCGGGCCCGGGCTGGGGAGGACTCTGGGTGTCCCTAAGGCGAGCGCGCTCCTCCGGCCTGTCTCGCGGGTCCATTCATTACGCTTGAGCCCGCAGTCGGCCGGGCGAGCTGGGCGTAACGGCGAGCGGGCTTCGGGCCTCTAGCTGCTGGGAACCACTGCAGCCTCCGTGTCTGCCAGTCCCATAGACTGGGATCCCGACGTGCAGACCGATTAGGTACCTTAATTAGATTTCAGGACCAGCCGACCCGGAGGAGTCCCTGCTCTGAAATGACAGAGAACAAGGGGCGTCCTATCGCTTTCCCAGGGCGTGGGGAAACGGAGTGATGGTTATAGAAATGACAAGAAGGGAGGTTTGCCTCTTGAAGTTGGAAGTGTCATAAGGCAGGCTGTCACCGATATGAATGCTATCTAGGTTGGGTTTTTTTTGTACATACAGAAAGTGCCCTCGCAATGAATGCCCTGTTGGTCAGGCTCAAGACTAGGATGCCTGACCTCGGTGGTTCACTTCTTCAAGCCTGCTTTTTCTCCTGTATGTCAACGTCTTTTCTTTCTTTCCTTTTTTTTTTTATTTCCTGTTTTGGTTTTTCGAGACAGGGTTTCTCTGTGTAGCCCTGGCTGTCCTGGAACTCACTCTGTAGACCAGGCTGGCCTCAAACTCAGAAATCCACCTGCCTCTGCCTCCCAAGTGCTGAGATTAAAGGTGTGTGCCACCACTGCCTGGCCTTTTTTTTTTTTTTTAAAAGGCAGGGTCTCAAACTGATTATGATGGCTCACCCCTGTAATCCCAGTTCCCAGGAGGCAGAGACAGGGTGGATTGCACTTTCAATTTTGTGTGTGTGTGTGTGTGTGTGTGTGTGTGTGTGTGTGCGCGCACACACACACAAAGTTTGAGGCCAACCAGAAACAAAACCCTCATGCATACACAAAACTGGGTCTTGCTATGTAGTGTAGGCTGGCCTGGAATAAATTAGGTAGCCCACACAGGTTTTAAGCTGGCAGACCTGTTGCTCAACCTCTTAAATAGCTGGGATTGACCCTGTCTTGAAAACAAACAAAAAAGAAAAAGAAAAAAACTGGGATTATATGCTTGTACCACTAAGTCCTATCTTGTATGTATGTGTGATTGTGTGTGTGTTTGTGAGAAAGGCAGGAATGAGAGTGAGTGTGTGTGTGTGTGTGTGTGTGTGTGTGTGTGTGTAGACCAGAAATTGATGTCTGGTTACTGATTGGCTAGTCTGGCTGACCACCAGGCTCCAGTGATCTTTCTCATTCCTTGTCTTCATCAGACATATGTGTCCTCATGCCCAGCTTTTTTCCTGCTTAATTTTGTGTCCTCATGCCCAGCTTTTTTCCTGCTTAATTTTGTGTATTTCTGGCACATGTATGCGACAGCACACGGATGGAAGTCAGAAGACAACTTGGCCAGTTTGAAGTCAGGCCATTTTGTTTGGCCCCCTTACTGAACTAGTTCAGCCTCCATTCCCCTTTTAAGATTTTATTTGTGTTAATTGTCTAGTGTGGGTGCTGGGAACTGAACTGGGGCTCTCTGCAAGAGCAGCAAGCACTCTTAAACACTGAGCCACCTTTCGAGTCCCTCAGCCCTTTTCATAGGTTCTTACTATATTCTCTTGGTTTCCTAGAGCAGGAAATTCCATTGCCTCAGCTGGAATCACTGCCTGCAGCAGCACACCCAGTTCTTTCTGTGCTGTAGGGACTCAGCTCTTGGGTGGGTTGCTGAAAGAAGCAAAAGAGATCTTGCACTGAGACTAACCCAGAGTGTACAGTTGCTAGCTTATTGTCCTCCTGTGAGAATGCTACTCACTCTTCCAGAGAAGTCTCAGAGGTGAAGTGAGCTCTGGGAAGCCCTTCTCTAAGCTGTGAGTCAGAGTGGTCACACCTTTCCCAAATACTTTTGTCTAGGGTCATTCTTCCAGTTCTGTTACCCTGTTTTGGGTGGTGATTTTTAGGGGGTCATTCTTCCAGTCTTTTACCCTGTTTTGGATGGTGATTTTTGACCTGAGGCGAGCTGTCTTGATTGGTGTGACTTTTCTCACTATAGGAGAGAAAAACATGGCAGCAAGGCGGATGGCGCAGGAATCTTTGGACAGCGTATTACAGGAGAAATCTAAACGATATGGGGATTCCGAGGCTGTTGGTGAAGCTCTCCATCTTAAAGCGCAAGGTGAGTTAAGATGTTTGGCCTGTGCAGGAGGAGCTCTGTGGACTATCATGCTTTGGGTACAAGCTGAGCTGCTGTGATCCTTGCTGGATTTGTCAAGAGGAGATCCTATTTTCTTGTGGCCCACTTGCCAGCTAAGTATGCAGAAGGTACTGTTGTCATTACATAGCGTATGTCAGCCAAACACTAAAGAATTTGAGCATGGCCTTACTTGTGCTAAAGCACATACTCTGCCACTGACTATACCCTAGCCTTTACAGAACGGTTCCTTTGTGTGTGTATGTGGGTGCACATGCACCTGAAAGCAGAGGTCAGAGGACAACTGCAGAAGTTGATTCTCTCCTTCCACTATGTGTGTTCCTGGGATTGAACCCACTTATCAGTCAGGCTTGTGGCAAGTGCCTTTACTCACTGAGCCATCGCATCAGCTGTCCTTTCCCTCTCCCCCACATCCCTCTTTTTTTTTTCTTTTTTCTTTTTTTTTTTTTTTTTTAAAGATTTATTTATTTATTATATGTAAGTACACTGTAGCTTTCTTCAGACACACCAGAAGAGGGCGTCAGGTCTCGTAACAGATGGTTGTGAGCCACCATGTGGTTGCTGGGATTTGAACTCAGAACCTTCAGAAGAGCAGTCAGTGCTCTTATTCACTGAGCCATCTCTCCAGCCCCCCTCTTTTTTTTTTCAAGACAGGGTTTCTCAGTATAACCAGACCTGGCTGTCCTGGACTAGACTTGCTTTGTAGACCAAGCTAGCCTCAAACTCACAGAGACCCTTCTGCCTCTGCCAATTACTGGGATTAAAGGTATGTGCCACCATGCCTGGCTAGCTGCTCCCCTTTTAAGACACTGCCTCAGCCTCCAGCAAACTAGCTGAACTGAAATCTTAGTTCTTTCAGGTATATCTAAACCATGACTTGTGGATTGCTATGGAGGTAGCCCTATATAAAACTATAAACTTACTGAAAACAATAAGATTTGTTGTTTAAAAGGTTTTTTTAAGCTTGATTTCAGTGTAAACGTTATAGATTACAACCTAACATTGCAATATCAAAAGGTTGAACATGCCATAATACTCAAGTGCCACACATCATGTCTGTGTTTTCTGATGGGTCTTCAGTGACTCCTTTGAAAGAGGTCATGACCCACAGGTTCAAAAACACTGCTCTATGTAGTCCTGTCATGGAGCTTGCTATGTAGACCAGGCTAGCCTTGAACTCAATGAAATTCTCCTGCCTTTGCCTCTCAAGTGCTGGGATTAAAAGCCTGGTTAATCTACTATGGTTTTTTTTGTTGTTGTTGTTGTTGTTTTGGGCTGTGTGGGTGGGGGGAGGAACCCAAGGTTACTCACTGACACTGAAGCTCACCATTTATTTCAGCCATGACTGGCCCTTTTTTGTTGTTGTTGTTTTTTGTTTTTGTTTTTGTTTTTGTTTTTTTCGAGATAGGGTTTCTCTGTGTAGCCCTGGCTGTCCTGGAACTCACTCTGTAAACCAGGCTGGCCTCGAACTCAGAAATCCATCTGCCTCTGCCTCCCAAGTGCTGGGATTAAAGGCGTGCACCACCACCGCCCGGCTATGACTGGCCCTTTTGTGGGTGGTAGAAATTTGAACTTAGGTCCTCTTGCTTGCACAACAAGCATTCTTAGCCACTGTGCCGTCCATCTCCCTACACATTAATTTCCTCAGGAAGACTAGTGAGGGTTTGTGTTCTGATACATGGTAAGGAGTGTGAGGCAGCATGATACCTCTGGGTTTGAGGCCAGTTTGGGCTATATATCAAGACCCTGCCTCAAAAAGAAAGAGAAAGAAAAACAGATTGGCAGAGAAACAGTAAGCCTTACAGAGTGCCTCATGGTTTTGGAACAATGCTGTATGGTTGTCAGTCATCCTTCTTAAGCTTCTGCTCTATCCTGGACATTTCTCTTTTCTGTAAACCTGACATAGGAAATGCATGATACAGCTATGATTCCTGCCTATTATTATTATTATTATTATTATTATTATTATTATTTTGTTTGTTTGTTTTTGGCTTCTGAGACGAGGTTTATCTGTGTAGCCCTGGCTGTCCCAGAAATCATTCTGTACACCAGGCTAGTCTCAAACTCAGAGATTCTCCTGCCTCTGTTTCCCAAGTGCTGGGATAAAGGCATGTGCCATCACTGCCTGGCTCTGTTCTTGCCTCTTAACTCTGCCACCTTGACTGCACCAAGACCACAGTCAGAGTGATTTCAGTTTGTTTCTTGCAGGTGGAACTATATGTCTGCCTCACCCCTCCCCTTCACACATGATGAGAGTGTCTTAGGATGGTGTTTCCCATTGTATTCCTGCCCATTGGATTGCCCTACTTGGCACCCACCTCCCGCCAGTGTATGCATATGCATGGGTGTGGAGGGTCTTCTTTTCTGAGCTCAGGGTGAACTCAGGACCAGATATGTACTAGGCAAGGGCCCTGCCACTGAGCCATCTCTTTCCATTTGGTAATGGCAGTGCCTACTATGTACACTTCAGTAAGTGCTTGCTGAAGAAGGGAACTTGTATTTGCCTAGGAGTGTTTTTTGTGTTTTCTTCAATTACTCTAATACCTAGTAACTGTTCATTTTCTTGCTTTTTTTATTGGGGTGTGGTGTGTGTCTGTCTTAGTCAAGATTCTGTTCCTGCGCAAACATCATGACCAAGAAGAAAGTTGGGGAGGAAAGGGTTTATTCAGCTTACACTTCCACATTGCTATTGATCACCAAAGAATGTCAGGACTGGAACTCAAGCAGGTCAGGAAGCAGGGGCTGATGCAGAGGCCATGGAGGGATGTTACTTACTGGCTTGCTTCCCTTGGCTTGCTCAGCTTGCTCTCTTATAAAACACCTGACAACCAGCCCAGGGATGGCACCACCCACAATGGGCCTTCCCTCCTTGAGCACTAATTGAGAAAATGCCTTACAGATGGATCTCATAGAGGCATTTCCTCACCTGAAGCTCCTTTCTCTGTGATAACTCCAGCTTGTGTCAAGTTGACACAAAACCAGCCAGTACCAGGGGGTTTGTGTACATACGTTCATGTTTTTGTACACTCATGTGGGGATGTATAAGTTGACATTTGGTATCTTCCTCAGTCACCCACCACTTTGTTTTGATTTTTAAAGATATATTTTTATTTTTAAATTACGTGTTATGTGGATATATGCACCTGAGTGAAGGTGCCAGAAGAGTGCATCAGCTCTCTTGAGCTGAAGTTACAGGCGGTTGTGAGGCTGTGTGGTTTAGGGAACCGAGCCCAGGTCCTCTGGAAAAGCAGCGAGTGCTCTTATCACCAAGCCATCTCTCTAGTCCCACCTTGTTTTTTGAGATACTAGAAGCTTGCTGATGTGGCTAGATTGGCTAGCCAGTGGACCCTGAGATCTCCTGTCTCTGCCTTCCCACCACTGGGGTTATAGACTTGTGCTGATATGTTAAGATGGGTCCTAAGATGGGTCCAAGTCTTCTAAACTCAGTCCTATCTCCCCCCATCTCTTGAATGTTGGCTTTCCAGGTGTTTGTTACCAGTACCTTTTTGTCAGATTTTTTTCTTCTTTTTTTACTTTGTTGTAGATTTTGTTTTAAAATCCAACTGAGAGAAAGATGCCTGGGCCATGCTGCCACCATGGATAGCTTCTGGGGGCAGCTTCTTGTAGTGTTTCTTTCTGTGTGCAGAATGAACTACAATGATATTTGTGTACTCCCCACTCCAACCCTGGATGACACTTCACTCTCCACCATAGCCTTACTTAATGTGACTTCTATTCCTACCTGCCTCTGTCTCTATTTCAGCCCCAGAGAGAGGAGGGTTAATGCCAGGCAGGCCTTTCTACCACTTTGGGGACAGAGGTCTGGCCGTTGCCTGCTCAGCTGTCCTGGGTGTGGGTTAGGGTTAGGCTACTGCTGCCTCCCAGTGGCAGTGTGGGACAGGAAGTCTTCCAGGAGGCAATGAGAGTGGCAGCCTCTATAAAACTTCTGAGACAGAAGTGAAAACTCTGAAGTGGGCCAGGCACCATGAAAGATCCAGGCTTCATAGACCAAGTCCCTTCTCTAAAGGGTAGGTGGAATGATGTTGGGGGTGGTGGTGGCTGATGGTGAGCTTGGGAGCCTTTGTCTAATGCTAATGTGTGCCTGAGGGGTCACCCACTGTCCTGTCTTGACTAATGGACACAGCAGGCAGCAGGTAAGCACAAGCCTGGTGCTTACACACATGTGTTCATTGTGATCACCCCCGGTACCCATAGGACATGGGTGTGGTTCTCAGCCTCCTATGTACCCAGATGCCGCTGGGAACCAGAAAGAGTTGAGAACAGGGGCTCCATCCTCCTGTGTACCCGGGCATCGCTGGGAACTGTGACAAGTTGGGAATGAGGTCCTGCAGGCCTGTGATGGGCCTCTGCTGTGTGTGTGTGATTCATGGTGGATGAGGATGCATACGACTTACTTAGGGTAAACCACAGATTAAATACCTTTTGCAGGAAGGGATGCCTAGGAAGGGATGTTCATTGGCTACACTTGGGGGCCCCTGGATACCTGACTATCATGGAGAACTCTAGGTTCTATGCTACATGACCGTTTGTCATGGTCCTCTTACTGTGGTCACATCTTCCAGGACAGGAATCTGATCAGGAGCCAGTTTGAACTCCTGCCATTCTCAATGATGAGTTTTATAGGGTTCTGAACTTTGCTACTACCTTAGTTCTTCTGTCTGGTGCCATCCACTGCCCCACATAGGGGTTTCTAGCCCTTATACAGTACAAGCTAACAAGATGCTTCCCCTTCATATGTAATGACATGGTGGTATCTGCACAGCACAGAGGTGCTCATCTTCCATGTGTTTTGAATCCTCCCAAATACAACCAAGAACTGTGGGCGGCAGTGCTCCCTGCTGTTGTATAGGGAGAATGCTGGGAAAGGCCACACTGAGTGCAGGTACAAGTTTTACTCTAGCTTGGTTGAATGTATGGCTGCAATTCTCAGTGGGTTAGTGTAGATTGGCTAGTGGAGAGCTGGAGGTGTCATCATAGACATTTTCTTATTGGTTTGGTGTGTGTGTGTGTGTGTGTGTGTGTGCTCGCGTGCGCGCGCACACACCTGTGCCTATGCCTGTGTCTGTCTGTCTGTCTGTCTGTGTATATGTGTATACCTGTGTGCTCAGTGTGTGCAAGTATCTTTCCCAGTCATTTTCCACTTTATTTATTGAAGCTGTGGCTCTTCCTGAATCTGGAGTCACCAATTTTGGCCACTGTGGCTGGCCATCTTGCCTCAGGGATTTCTTGTCTCTACTTCCTGAGAATGGGAAATTACAGGCAGCCACACCTGCTTGGTTTACTGTGAGTTTTGGGGATCTGATCTCATGCCCTCACACGTGCATGGCAAGCACTAAGCTATCTCTACCCATTTTAAACAATGTTAGAGCACCTCACACCTGTCTAGAATGTGGGCCATTCCCTTGCAGTCCATGCTCTAAAGTGCCGTCTGTTTGTCTGTGGTCATCTATTTCAGATCTCTTAAGGACAGGCTCAAGAGCCAGAGCAGATGTCTATGAGGACATTCATGGTGATAGCAGGTACTCCGCCAGCGGATCTGGAGTGTACTCACTAGACTTAGGAAGAGAAGGTCTGAGAGGTGACATGTTTGTGGGACCCTCCTTCAGATCTAGTAACCAGTCGGTTGGTGAGGACAGCTATCTTCGCAAAGAATGTGGCCGGGATCTGGAACCAGCCCATACTGACTCCCGGGACCAGAGTTTTGGCCACCGGAATCTGGGACATTTTCCTTCTCAGGACTGGAAGCTTGCACTCCGTGGCTCTTGGGAACAAGACTTGGGCCACTCAGTTTCTCAAGAATCTTCCTGGTCACAGGAATATGGTTTTGGGGCCTCATTGTTAGGAGACTTGGCCTCCTCCAGGCGGGTGGAGAAGGAAAGTCGGGATTATGACCTGGACCATCCTGGGGAGGTGGACTCTGTGTCTAGAAGCAGTGGGCAAGTCTTAGCCAGAGGCCGGTCTCTAAACATGGCTGACCAGGAAGGCACCCTACTTGGAAAGGGGGACACTCAGGGCCTGCTTGGAGCAAAGGGTGTTGGGAAGCTTATCACACTAAAAAGCATGACCACGAAGAAAATACCTGTTGTCAGTCGTATTACTTCCAAACCTCAGGGCACTAACCAAATCCAGAAAGCCACCCCAAGTCCTGATGTGACCATTGGGACAAGTCCAGTGCTGGATGAAATCCAGTTTGCTGCTCTGAAGATCCCCTTGGGGCTGGACCTTAGGACCCTCGGCTTGCCCAGAAGGAAGATGGCGTTTGATGCCACAGACAAGGCAGATGTGTTCTCAAGGTTCGGCATAGAGATCATCAAGTGGGCAGGATTCCACACTATCAAGGATGACCTCAAGTTCTCCCAGCTCTTCCAGACTCTGTTTGAACTGGAAACTGAGACATGTGCTAAGATGCTGGCCTCTTTCAAATGCTCCTTGAAGCCGGAGCATAGAGATTTCTGCTTTTTTACCATCAAGTTTCTAAAGCACTCTGCTCTAAAAACGCCCCGAGTTGATAATGAGTTTTTAAACATGCTTTTAGACAAAGGTGCTGTGAAGACCAAAAACTGCTTTTTTGAGATCATCAAGCCCTTCGACAAGTACATCATGAGGCTCCAGGACCGACTGCTGAAGGGCGTCACGCCTTTACTCATGGCCTGTAATGCCTATGAGCTGAGTGTCAAGATGAAGACCCTCACTAGCCCACTGGACCTGGCTGTGGCCCTGGAGACCACCAACTCTCTTTGCAGGAAGTCCCTGGCACTTTTAGGCCAGACCTTCTCCTTGGCTTCTTCTTTCCGGCAGGAGAAGATCCTAGAGGCTGTGGGCCTCCAAGACATTGCCCCATCTCCGGCCTACTTCCCAAATTTTGAGGACTCCACTTTGTTCGGAAGGGAGTACATAGACCACCTGAAGGCCTGGCTCATGGCCAGTGGCTATCCCCTCCAGGTCAAGAGGGCTGTGCCCCCAGAGCCCCGAGAACAGAAAACCACATCTCAGACCTGGGCTGCAAGTACTCTGAGCCAAGGTAAGGTTTTATTTTTTTAAACAATGTCATCACTACCAAATGCTACAGTATTTTTATTCAGTGTGTGTGTGTGTGTGTGTGTGTGTGTGTGTAGGTATGAATGCCAAGGCACATGGTTAGAGGTCACAAATTGAAGGAAACAGTTCTTTTCTTCTGCCAGAGGATTCCAGGGATCGACCTCCAGTCATCAGGCTTGGTTTTAAGCACTTTGACCCACTGAGCCATATTGCTGTCCTGAGGTTTTGAGATAAGTGTGCAGGGTGCAGGCAAATGCATATGTCTGGAGGCTACAAGACAGCCTCAAGTGTTGCTCTTCAGGAAGGCTGTCCACCACCTTTAAGACACGGCCTCTCACTGAACCTGAAGCTCACTAATTAGGCTAGACAGCAGGGCCCAGTGGGCCTCCTCTCTCCACCTCCCTGGTTCTGCCACATGCATGCATCACCCCACCTTGCATTATTTGTGTCAGACCTAAGATCAAATACAGGTCCTCACTGTTGCAAGTTAAGTACTTTGCAACAGACATTGCCCTAGACCCTACACTCTCTTTGAGATTTTATACATACATACATACATACATACATACATACATACATACAAACATTTGCTTATTTACATATATATGCCTGAGTATGTACACTACATACATGAAGGAATTGATGAAGATCAGAAGAAGCTCCAGCTCCAGGTTCTGTGGAGCTGGAGTTCCAGGCATTTGTGTGCTGCATAACATAGGTTCTGGGAGTAGAAAGAACTTGAACCTTTGCAAGAGTAGCATGTGCTGTTACCTGCCATCCCCTCTCTGAGATTTTTATACACTTTTTTAAATGTTGAGATTAGAACTCAAGGACCCAATTCTTTTTCCCTTTGTTTAGAGGCAGTCTTATGTAGACCAGGCTGGCCTTAAACTTCTGTTCTTTGTGCCTCCACTTTTGAGCTCTGAGATGACAGCATGTACTGCCTCCCCCCATCCCTACTTTCTGAGGTCCTAGGGATAGAGCCCAAGGCTTTGTACATGCTACACAAGTGCGGTACCCACTAAGCCCAGTTCCCCAGCTTCAAGATTACTTTGAAAAGAGACCCATGTGGAAAAGGTACAAAACTGGCTGGCCTTCACTAGGAACAATGTATGCGTGACCCCCTTCAGCATGGGATGGAGGTTAGGACACTGTGTTCTGAAGTACTTTGTCCTAGGTGTCACTGAAGACAGAGAAAGCAGGACACCAAAACCTAGTGGATCCTGTGCCCGGGTGGTGGGAGTGGTGGTTACTGGGGAGGCTTTGGTTGGGTACTGAGGGTATCAAGGAGCTACTGAGTTATTCCCAGGTGGTATTGGTACCTTTCACCCAATTCCCTCTAGACAGCAGTCATTGGCAGCTCTGGTGTTGGCTTCCCTCTCCTCTCTTGTGATCCCAGCATGCTGTCACACCCAGCCTTCCTAGGCATCAGAGGACATGGTACCAATCTTTTCTCTCCTGTGACATTATCTATAGCCAAGGGCGTGTCGCTGTTGCCCTTACCCTTTCCTTTATGGAGCCCTGATTGTACCAGACAGCAGACGTCCCAACACAGATGAGTGACCACGCTACTTCTAAAGAAAGGTTCTTTCTAGAAGCAGACTGGATGCATTTCCTTTCCCATCCTCACGTGCTAGAAATGAGGATAGCAAGCACCAGGTGCTATGGGAGGCAGGGCTACAGCGCCTTGGGCTTATTACCCAACTCTCCAGGAAGGGCCCAGGCACTGCAGCAGCACACACACTGTCCTGAGGGTGCAGCTGCCTCTCTTCTCTCTTTTTAGGTGGTGGTTGTTGATGATGATGATGATGTTGATGTTGTTGTTTTTAGAGTCCTTTTATGTAGTAACCCCCAGCTGACCTAGAATTCACTGTGTGACCAGGCCTGTCTCAAAGTCAGAGAGATCCATCCACCTGCCTCTGCCTCTGTGCTAGGTTTAGAGGTATGTGCAGCCCCACTCAGAAAGATTGTTTTTTTTAATTTGTGTGTGTATGTGTCCATCTTTGAGTGATGAGAACAGAAACCTGAAATGGGTATCAGGTCCCTTGAACTGGTGAGGAAGTTGACTTATAGCTTGGGTCCCGGGCTCTGCACTGTGGTCCTTGTGAGCACCAATAAGCCTCAAGCTATAAATCCCCTGCCTCAGCTTCTCCCTATGCTGAGAGGACTGATATCTCAGCTTATCTGAGTCTCTGTAGTACTTGCTACATCGTGACACTGACCATGTGTAGTGACCCCGCTTTTCCCTCAGGGGCTTCCACTGCCTGGTAGTAGTAGAGGTTTCTGAAGCAGAGCTGGGCATTTCCTTGGCAACCTCTGCCCTGAGTGCATAGCTGTGTGGCCATAGGACTGCCCAGCTGCTTCAGCTAGAGCCACTTGCTCCTCTACAAAGGCTCCGTGCTCAGTGAGCTTGGCATGATGGCACAGGCCTGTCATTCTAGCCTGAGCCAAGAGAGACAAGATTGCTGAAAGACCTTGAAAGAGAAAGCAAAAGGGATGCTGAAGAGATGATTCAAGAGTTAAGAACACTAGCTGCTTTCAGAGGATCCATATACTAGCTCACAACTGTCTGTAACTCCAGTTCAGGGTGTCCAGTGTAAAATAAAAATTGAAAAACTAAAAGAGGACCTGGTGAGATGGGTCTTTGGTTAAAGGCACTTACCACCTAGTATAACAACCAAAATTCAATCTCTGTGACCCATATGATAGAGGAAAATAACTGACTCACGTTGTCTTCTGGCTGCTACCTGCAGGCCATGATATGCGCATATCCTTTCACACATTAATTATATTAAAAAAAAAAAAGACAGGGCTAGAGAAATGGGTCAGTGGGTAAGAACACTTACAAAATTAGCATGAGGACCTGAGTTTAGACCCCAGCAACCATGTAAAACTAGCTATACCCATAATCCCAATTCTGTAGGACCAGAGGCAGGAGGGAGGCTGTGGTTTGTTGTCCACTGGAGCTTGCTAGCTGCCAGCCTAGCTCCATGTTCAGTACGAGTCCCCATTTCAAGGAATAAGGTAAAGAATGACAGGACACCCACCTCCTCTTACCTCCACATCTGGGCACATGTGCACAGCACTGTATACACTTACTGTGCATAAATGGTGCAGGCATGCACGAGGGGTCCTCTGAGTTGTCAGCAAGTGCTCTTGACTAAACCCCATCACTGATGTCTTTTGTAGTTTTTGTTTTCAGGTATTTTGTTGAGTTTGTTTGTATATGTTTACATATGTATGTAAGAGTAGATAGAGTATGAGTGTGTACTATATGTGTGCATATACAGGCTCTTATCACTCTCTGTCTTACTCCCTTGAGACAGGGTCTTACTTAATCTGGAATTAGACTAGTGGCCAGCAAGCTCTGACTGTCCTCCAGTTGCCACCTTCCACAGCACTGGCGTTACAGGCATTCACCGTCTGTAACACCCAACTTTTTATTTGGGGATTTGAATTTAGGACTTCAATGTTCGCAGCCACTAAGCCATCTCTCTGACCACAGGGATTTTTGTTGTTATCTGTTTGTTTTTACTTTGTTTTTTCTTTTTTGGTTTCTACAGACAGGGTTTTTCTTTGTAGCCCTGGAACTTACTCTTTAGGCCAGGCCAGCCTTGAACTCCCAGAGATCTGCTTGCCTCTTCCTCCAGAATGCTAAGATTAAAGATATTCACCACCACTGCCTGGTGACTGTTTTTTTTTTTTTAAAAACAGTCTTATAGCCTATTGCCTAGGCTATTTGGAAACTCTTGAGGTCAGACAGTTCTCCTGCTTGACCTCAAACCTTGACCGCACCTGTTTTCTAGGTTAATACTGAAGCAGTCAGGCTTTAAGCAGCATGTGTACAGTGGTGCACAGCTCCTTTCTGGAGTCTACACCTAGCTCTCTGTAGCCCAGTGGCTCTTATGGCTCAGGTGGGACATCTTTCAGCAGGGCATTTTCTTCCTCAACCAGGCTTTCCTCTTTCCAACACCAGTATTCTGTGATTGAAGGTTCCAGCTGCTGATGGCCTTGTGGATTTCTGCTGCCTTCCAGTTCGCTGTCCTGGTCTCCAGGCCTTTGTGGTCCACCATTCTTTACAACATCCATTCTATATATTGCAGCAGTTCCCCAGCGGGCGGATCACAGGGTGGTGGACACCATTGACCAGCTTGTCATGCGTGTCATCCAAGGAAGGCTATCTCCCAGAGAGAGAACACTTCTTCTACAGGACCCTGCTTACTGGTAGGCATGATTATTTTGCCTTTTTGTTTTTCTTTTAATCATTTATTTTTTCAGGACATGTTCTTATTTAAGAAACAATTATGTATATGAGTGTTTTGCCTGCATGTATGTCTATGCACCACATTCATGCAGTGTCTGTGGAGACCAGACATGTGTGTCAAATCACCTAGAGACAGTTTTCAGCTGACACTTAGGGCTGGAAATTGAATTGGGGTCTGCTGGAAGAACAGCAAGTACTCTTAAACAGCTGAGCCATCTCTCCAGCCCTATTTTAGTTTCTGCAAGAGCAGTTGAGCAGCACTCACCTTCTCTGCTGGACTGTCCTAGGGTGCAAAGAGACAGGTGCCCCAAAAGCACGTGGCAATGGAGTTTTACAGCCCTGGGAGGCAAGAAGGTCAGAACTAGCAGCCAGCCTAGACTACAGGATAAAGACTCTGTAAAAAACTTAAGGCTAAAGAGTGTTTTGCCTGTATTTGTACCACATGCCTGGTGGCTGGAGAGGTCAGAGGTGGCATTGGATCTTCTGGAATTGTACTCATGGATGGTTGTGAGCCACCATGGGATTGCTAGGAATCCAACCTGGATCTACTGCAAAAATAGGAAGTGCTCTTAATCACTGAGCTAACCCTCCAGCCTCTCTGATTTTTGTTTATTTTTTTAATTATAAGAGATAGGATATTAAGTTGTGGCTCAAGCTATGCCCAGACTCTCTAGGCTGAAGGGATCCTCCTGGCCCAGGTCTGGTTGCTGTTGACTCTACACTGGATACCTGTGAATTGGTCTGTAACTATCCTTGCTTTACAGATAGAGGCACTGTGCTTGCAGGATTCATAGCTAAGATGAGCTGGAGCAGAGATCAAAAGCAGGGGAGGAAGCTGGGTAGCCTTAGATTGGTTAGGGAAGCTGAAACCACTTGATAAGAAGGCATCCTGGTATAGAGGCCTAGGGGTGATGTCACTGGAAGGACTTGATCTAGAGAGGACTGCCTCTGCCACAAAGACACTGGGCATAGCCTAGCAGCTAATGGTCACCACTAGAGGTGGCAGATAGAAGCCATACTTGGTAGTGTGTGGTAGAGGAGCTGGCTTTGAACTCTGGCATTCCTCCTGCTTTAGCCTCTAGTGCTGGGGTGGCAGGTGAGAGAAGTGCACACAGGTGCTAGCCTTGCTTCTCTTTTTTGCTGGCTCTCTCGTCACTTGTAATTTGTAAGGGAAGTAGGGCTCTGACTCTGCCAGGGTTCCCTTGGCCTTTAGGGAACTCTCAATTACTGTCCCAGGGACTTTTCAATTGTCACCTCCAGTATCAGCAAAGGACTGGGCTCAAGACCATTGGGTCCTAAAGTCTGGGTGTTCAGTGTCCCATGCAGAACAGTGTCCTGTCTGCGTGAGATATATCACTACTAGCACATGGTTTGCTTTGAGAGTCTGTGTAGCTCTGTGGGCTGATCTGGAACTTGACATCCTCCTGCCTCAGCCTTCCCAGTGCTGGGGTTGTATGTGTGTGCCACCTCATCCACTGTATGCTTTACATAGTCTCTAGCTGGATGGAAACACTGGAGGCAATGTGACTTGACTGTAGCTTCATGATAAGGGCAGCGGCAGCAGGGGTCTGTCCCTTCTCTTTCTGTGTTACATCCAAGCTCAGTTGACTCCCAAGCAGCAAACTTAGTGTAGAGGGCCAACTGTGACAGTTCTTTGGGTTTTCGTTGTTTTGTTTTATTTTGTTTTGTTTTGTTGTTTTTGTTTTATGAACTGGTGAATGCTACTAGGGTCATGGGTTCCCATTCCTTCTGTTCTTTCACAGCCAGCAGAGATTTGACATCCTTGTACCTGAGGGAGGCGGTGAGGTGGCCACCTCAGCCTAGTTCCTTCAGCGTTCCCTAGTCCATTTGCAGGGGTCTCAGACTCCCCTCCATCTTGCCTTATCTCCTTCAGTGGCACAGGGAAAGCTCAGAAAGCACTTGACCATGTGGCCATGTGAGAGGTGCCCCCTCTTGTCCGCTGTGGTGCTGCAGGACAGTGTGAGCCTGTAGCTTCCTCATGGCTGCTCACCAAAGTGGAAAAGTAATCCAACAAATGTTCGACTGCACACCTTTAACCCTACCACTCTGGAGACAGAGATGCCTGGTCTACATTGTGAGTTCCAGGCTAGTCAGGGCTACATAGTAAGGCTATGTCGAAAACAAAACAAAACAAATAAAAAGATAATGTTGCCGGGTGGTGGTGGCGCACGCCTTTAATCCCAGCACTTGGGAGGCAGAGACAGGCGGATTTCTGAGTACGAGGCCAGTCTGATCTACAGAGTGAGTTCCAGGATAGCCAGGGCTATACAGAGAAACCCTCTCGATAAAAACAAACAAACCAAAAAAGATAGTGTCTCACCAGGCAGTAGTGGTACATACTTTTAATCCCAGCACTCTGGAGGCAGAGGCAGAGTCTGAGGTGGGGAGATCTCTGAGTTTGAGGCTATCCTGGTATACAGAACGAATTCCAGGATAGCCAAGACTACAAAGAGAAACAGAAAGAGAGAATGGCTCATTTTGTAGTCCAGACTGGCCTTGAATTCTCTGCAGTTCTCCTGCTTCAGCCTTCCCAATGTTAGGACATTGGGAAGAATAATCCTCTCTCTGCACCCAGCTGGGTCAAAGCTCCTGACTTTCTTAGGTTACCTGGGCAGCAGAGGGCAGCAGGTGCCTCACTCAGGAGAGCAGCTGTGCCTTGCTGAGCACAGTACTGCGTTTACAGTACTCTGCCCTGTGTCTGCTTGGCAGGTTTCTGTCTGACGAGAACAGCCTGGAGTATAAGTACTACAAGCTGAAGCTGGCAGAGTCGCAGCGACTCAACCACAGCTGGTCCATCGTGGAACGGAGGCCAACGCCAGCACAGTGTGCGGTGCGTGCCATGTTGTATGCACAAGCTGTGCGAAGCCTCAAGCGCAGACTCCTCCCATGGCAGCGCAGGCGGCTGCTTCGCTCCCAGGGTCCTCGAGGCCTGAAGGCCAAGAAAGCTACCACTGCCCAGCAGACATCCTTGTCCTCAGGCACTCGGCAGAAACACCATGGCCGCCACACTTCTGGCTCCTTGAGGGTGAAGCCACCACCACGAGATTCAAGTGATGCTGCCCAGGACTGCCTACCAGAGCCTGCCAAACCCCGTCCTCA
Organism: Mastomys coucha; assembly: GCF_008632895.1. NCBI lineage: Eukaryota > Metazoa > Chordata > Mammalia > Rodentia > Muridae > Mastomys > Mastomys coucha. The sequence goes on from NW_022196905.1 coordinate 209,108,157, forward strand.
GCCCTCCAGTCCTGGAGCCTTGGGCCCTTCTCCTCGGCCAACAGCAGGGGGTGAATCGGAAGCCTTGCCAGCCTCTTCTCGATGCCCCTCTGCTAACAGTAGGTGTTCGCCCCACCCATTCTGTCCCATGCCCATCTCGATGCCCCTCTGCTAACAGTAGGTGTTCACCCCACCCATTCTGTCCCATGCCCATCTTGATGCCCCTCTGCTAACAGTAGGTGTTCACCCCACCCATTCTGTCCCATGCCCATCTGGATCCCTTGAGGTCGTAGGGATTGGGGTGCTAGGTGCTCAGCAGTCTGGGCAGATGGCAAGCTAGAGTGGTCAGAAGAACTGGACAGGATGAGTACATGGCCACACTGTCTTTCCTATTCCTCCTGAGCCCTGACTCCTGATAATCTGACAGTGTCCTTGCTGGGCATTTCCCATGGGGTGCTGAGATTGGGGCAGCCAGGCCAGAATCCACTAAGATGAAAGTCGTATGGAAAAGGACACAGTTTTCAGAGAACCTGCACACCCTCTTATTGCTTTGCTTGGTTTTGGTTGTGTTTACGAGAGGTTTGAGACAGGATCTCCATGTAAGTCTGGAGCTCTCTATGTAGACCAGACTGGACTCGAACTCACAGAGATCTGTCTTTCTCTGCTTTCAAGTTCTGAGATTAAAGGCATGCACCACCATGGCCTGCAAGAGCTTATTTCGTGTGAGACAGAGTCTCCATAGCACTGGTTGGCCTGGCATTGCTGTAGCTGGGACTGGGCTGGAACTTACAGCCACTGACCTGCTACATCTTTGTCTCCGTGCCTGGCCTCTACTACATTTTCATCCTGCCTGGGTTGCTTACAGCATCTAGCAGCATTCAGACTACATGAAGCTGGCTGTTGTGGAGCACACCTACTATTCCCAGTACTTGGAAGGTGGAATCCAGGAGGACCCAGACTTGCATGGGCAGCCTCACCTATGTGATACCTTGTCTCAAATAATTGAAATAATTATTCCAGTGTTATTTGGGGTGGGTGAGAATGTGAAGTATGAAGGCAGTTGCTTTCTAAGTGTCTTCATTAGTCTGGGTTCGGCAGTGCTAGCCATTGAATGCAAGGCCACAGGTCTGCTAGGCAGATACTCACCACCAAGTTGTACCCCAAGACCATTGCAGGTATTTCCAACCTGACCTGGGGTCCATGTACTTCAAACCCTCCATGACATTTCCTTAGATGCCTCTGTGCCGCTCTGCCTTTTGCAAAGCTGCACTGCTGATGATGCAATCCATTTGGTTACCACCAGCTTGCCTTTCCTCTGCCCAAGAATCCCATCCAGCTTTAGGTGGGACATGCACTGACTGCACAGTGCCCAAGCCTCATCATAGACCTCCCACGCTTCTCTGCTCCTGACTCCAGCAGTGTCCTGAGCTGTTGGCTAGGTGGCTGCCTACCCAAGCTTCGAGAGTTTGAGCCGCAGGTTGGCAGCCTGTTAGCTGAGGTGATGAGGGTGATGGCCTATTCCCACACAACCAGCCCCTGGTGTCCATGAGGCTGCTGATGCCTATCGGCTAATTGTGACATAGAGAAGACTCCAGAGTCACATGGTACAGGGAAGGACCAAGGGTAGGCAGCTTGAGTCAGGCTAAAGAGCCACAACCACTGCTTTCTGTTTTGTAGTGGATGCAAAGACCATGGAGACTGCTGAGAAGCTGGCCAGATTTGTGGCTCAGGTCGGCCCTGAGATTGAGCAGTTCAGCATAGAGAACAGCACTGACAACCCTGACCTGTGGTACGTGCCTTGGACTCCACCACACCCCATGGCCCACATGCTGTGAGCAGGCAGGATGGGTTCCACCTTCAGCTGAGCCTGACCCAGAGCTGGCATCTGTTGGGTCAGATCACCAGGAAATGCCTTGCCCTCTTTTCCATCCACCCTCACACAAAGACAAAGGGCTGGAAACTCCAGCAGCACTTGTGCATGTGCCTCACAAGTTGTCTAAGAAAAATCCAGAAACCACCCCTAAACAGCCATAGATGCTGTAGAAACTCTAGCCTGTGGTGGAAGGCCTCTATGATGAAGATGCTCCTAGGCTCCTCCAGAAGCCATAGGAAACCTACCACCCCCACTGTGCCCATGTATTCCTAGGACTAAGCTTGGCACTAATGGGTTTCCTCCTACTTGCGGAGAGCTGTGTCATGGTTTGACTGAAAATGTAGTTGAATGTTTTGCTGGGTGCAAGAGGCCTGGTGCTACAACAGACTACACATGGAAACTTACTGGCTTGATCCAGGGCTGGAATTAAGTTGATATACTTCTTGCCTGGCATGTACTTGAGCCCTCATATCTCCTGAGCACTGCATAGGCCACATGATGTTCCATACCTGTCTTGTTAGCACTTAGAGGCAGGAAAATCAGTAGTTAAATGTCATCTTTGCTACATAGGGAAGTTGAGGTCCTGTCTCTAAAAGCACAGAATAGAAGGATGGAAAGCACACAGGACAGACAGAAGGCAGGCAGACTGGTTTACATGTCTGAAAGAACTTATGGTTCCAATGTAGACAGCATGATGCTCTGGCTGTCTGGGCCTGGTGTGTGTGCTGTGTCCTGCACTTCTCAGCCCTGGCCCTTGATTGCCTGCCCAGGCTGCCTCCTGCTCCCAGGAGAGCCAGTGGACCATGCTCAGAGCCACATCCTGCTTGCTGTGCACATGTACTGTCAGGGCTGCTGTGCTAGCTCCTGGGTCTGAGCTAACCAGTGCTTCATTTCAGGCTGCTGCTGGAGCTTTTTTCCTAATCCATTGAAGATTACAATTTGAAAAGAAACCTTGTTGTTCATGTTCTTGGGCTCCTGCACACCAGTGTTTTTTTTTTTTTTTTTGAATAAATATATATTTTTAAGATTTCTTTATTATGTATACAGCATTCCTTCTGCATGTATGCCTAGAGGCCAGAAGAGGGCACCAGATCTCATTACAGATGGTTATGAGCCACCACATGTGGTTGCTGGGGATTGAACTTAGGACCTCTGGAAGAGCAGCTAGTGCTCTTAACAGCTAAGCCATCTATCTCTCCAGCTCACAGCAAACACTCTCACCTACTGAGCCATATCCCAATTGAATCTGTTTATGTTTACCTGGTTTATTTACTTTGGTGGACATATGCAAATGTGAAGGTCAGAGGACAACTTGCAGGAGTTGTTCTCTCATTCCACCATGGAAGTCCAGGGTTGTCAGGGTTAGAAGCAGGCAATGCCTTTATCAATACACTGAGCCATCTTGCTGGCCCTCCAAAGTGCTGGGATTAAAGGCATATACCACCACACCCAGCTGAAACTTTTAATTACTTTGTTATTCTAATATAAAAATCACCTATAGAAGTCCCACTCACCCTTCTCAGGAAGAGGGAGCCATCTTGTTTGTGCATCTTTCATTTTTCCTTTGCACAGCTCAGTGCCAAGCACTTGCTCAGATAGGCTAGCACTGCAAAAAATGTTTCCAGGCCTCTCTCCTTTCTGCCTGTGCATTTGTCCTCCTGACTGGTTTTGGATCCCCTGCCGCCTACAGTGTTTCATTCATAATCATCGTTTAACAGTGATGTCCAGTGTCATGAGGGGAACCCCAGGACCTCTGGTAGGTCCTGCCCCTCCCCAGTGTCAGAATAACCGCACAAACAATATAAAGGGGAAATAGTTGATTGGGGCTCATGGCTTCTGAGGTCTCAGTTTGTGGTTGGTCTGGCTTTACTTCTCCCACTTAGAGACAAGAGAGGCACAGCTGGCCTCTGGAGGCCAGGATTAGAACAGAGCATGTGTGTGCTACCAGTGGACTGCTGTCTCCTCCCCTCTGCTCTGTGTGAGTCCTCCATTGCGTTGTCCTGCATGCTCCTGCAGTAGGCTTTCCCACACGATAGGCTGACCCCACAGCCATTCAGCTCTGCCCCCCCAAACCCTTTGTACCAGCCAAGCTGACTGTGACCCTGTGTGCTTTCCCACCCTTATATCTGTCACCTCTTCCCTCCCCAGGCATCAGGTGCTCATCATTGTCATTATCAGTTTGTACTTGCTAGAAGTACTGTGTATGTGTTTGCCTGTGTGTACTATTATATGTGTTGTGTGTGCTATTATATGTGTATGCCCATGAGTGTTGGTGCACTTGCTTATATAGACACCCAAGGAAGGCAGACACTGAAATTCTTCCCCAATTGCCTTTCCTCCTTAGTTTTTGTTTATTTGATGTGTAAAGATTTATCTTTTTAAAAATAATATGTATATATGTGTATGAGTTTATGTGAACCACATGTGTGCAAGTGCCTATGAAGGCCAAAGCATTGGATCTGCTGAAATTGGAGTTAAAGGGTGTTGTGGGCTGCCTGGTGTAGGTGCTGAACCTGGACTCCAGTTCCCTGTAAGAACAATATACCAAATTATTAAGTGGTTTACTGAAGCATTTTTGCAGGGAGGTTGCAGGGTGAGGTAGTAGGCCCTGTGTCCCAGCATCATTAAAGAAGGGGAGGCTTTTTGCGGCAACTTGTTGGTATTTTGGGGGACAAATCCTGAGGTCAAGAAAGGCTGGTTCTTGGCACTGGAGAGATGGCTCAGAGGTTAAAAGTACTGGCTGATCTTTAGAGAACCCTGGTTTAATTCCCAGCACCCACGTGGCAGTTCACAGCTGTCTGTAACTCCAGTTCCAGGGGATCTGACACCTTCACATAGACATACATGTCAGTACACATAAAAAAATAAAATAAAAAATCATCAAAAAAAATTTAAAGAAAAAACAATGGCTGGTTCTTAGTATGCCTGCAGGCTGGAGCGCATCAGCTCCCTTGGCCACAACCTCTATGCTTCTGAGCCTCTGGATCTCTGTGTGAGCTTTTGGGGCTACTGAGTACTCAGGCATCTCAGATCCTTCATCCATTTGCTTTATTTATTGTGTGTTTGCTGTGGGCATTTGTGGAGGTTAAAGGAAACAGGTTCTGGGGTCTGAGCTCAGCTCTCAGTTCTGTGTGTAGCAAGTGTTTTTATTGGCTGAGCTGCCTCACATACTTCTCCTCCCCCCCCCAACCCCCTCGAGACAGGGTTTCTCTGTGTTGCCCTGGCTGTCCTGGAACTCACTCTGTAGACCAGGCTGGCCTCGAACTCAGAAATCTGCCTGCCTCTGCCTCCCAAGTGCTGGGATTAAAGGCGTGTACCACCACTGCCCGGTGCCTTTCTTTCTTTTACTTCTTTCTTTTTTTCTTTTTGAGTTTGATAGGAATGGAATCCAGGTGCTTCTTGCAAGTTGCAGAAGCATCCTGTCTTAACAAACTTGAGGATCGTCTTGTCCGTCCAGGAGATTATTAGATTCAGCAGTCCTAGTCCTGCAGGAGTCTGAACATTCTGTCTCCCAGTAGCTGCTCAGCTCAGCAGCTCAGCAGTGCATTTTCCCCTTAGGTTCCTACACGACCAGAGCAGCTCAGCTTTCAAGTTCTACCGAGAGAAGGTGCTGGAACTGTGCCCATCCATCTCCTTCCAGTCCCCTGGTGAGGCAGGGGACTCAGTACAGAGCCCCACAGCCAGCAAGGAGGGTAAGAGTGAGCCACAGGAGGGGCACCCTGAGCAGGAGACTGCACTGGAGGGCCCCGAGGTACTGCCTGAGGAGGAAGAGGAAGATGATGAAGAGAGTGAGGAGGACGAGGGCGGAGAGGAGACCTGCACTCTCAGGCCACAGGTGGAAGCTGCCAAGTGTCCAGGCTCTGAGGGCAGTTCCCCCACTGACAGCATCCCTGGAGAGGGGTCCAGGGAGGACCAGGCTGGCACCCCTGGTCTGGCACAGGCCTCCTCTGGCAGCTGCTTCCCCAGGAAGAGAATCAGCAGCAAGTCGCTGAAAGTTGGCATGATCCCTGCCCCAAAGAGAGTGTGTCTCATCCAGGAGTCAAAGGGTGAGTATCCCATAGTCCTGTGAGGGACATACTCAGTAGCCATTCTGGCTGTGTCAGCTACAGCCAGTCACCCTTGCCTCCTGCTAGCACCTGCTGGCCTTGTGTGTGTACATATGGGCCCAAGTACCTGGCATACTGCACAGGGTCCTCTGCTCTCAGGACTTAGGATTTGAGTGAATTTTTGGGTTTTGTGGTGGTTTTCTTTGAGACAAAATATACGTGATTAGCCTGTGCTGGCCTCATACAGTAATCTTTCTAGCCAGCTCCTACAGAGTGAAACTGCAGGTGTGCCACCACCAGGTTCTCCTTGGTTCACAGTGCTGGCAGGGGAGCCCAGCCAGGCCAATGCTGTGTGGCCCCTGGGCATATGCTTTGGCTTGAAAGTATTTTTAGCCATTGTGCCCTGCACTCTAAGGTGTTAGCATGAGACCTGTCTATCCAGTAAGGGGGCTTCCTTCCTTACAAGGAGTTCTGTCACCACTAGGCTGTCGTAGAAGCTCAGCCTGCCATTTCCCACACTTGACCTTGAGGCACACCCAAGTTTCTCCCCATACCTATAGTGACGCTGGGAAGACAGTAACCATTGGGCCTTGCTGACTCTGTAAAACTGTCACTTTATAGTCAATGATGTCCACTTGGCACAGTCCTTAAGGATGTGTCCTTAGCACTGTAGTGGATGGCCAGTGGCCCACTGTAACTCTTGTGCCCTGTATCTTGGCAGCTGAGCCACACCTCAGATACCTTGGTGCTTTGCACATCTGTGACAGTGGCAGGCCTGCCACTGTCTTCAGTGACTTCCATGATCAGCGCTTGGTGCTCTCCTGAGCTCTATATTCTCAGATTAGATGTTAGGGAGCTTGACTAGGAAGGCCCAGTGCTGCGTTGGCCTGCCTGCAGCAGGAGAGTGTTCTGTATCCATGGAAAGCAGCCCAAGCAGCAGGTGTCTGTGAGGGCCAGCACTCTGGAGTTGAGTGGTGCCCTTGGCACTGACAATGCTGCTGGCTTCATCACAGCCATTCACAGGTCAGCAGATGTAGAATATTTGAGAGCTGGAGACGGGATGGAGCCAGCATTGGCCATGTAGGGCAGACACAGGCGTGGACTGTCTGTCTATCTCTAAGGGCATGGGGCAAATGTTCAACGTGAACAGATCTCTCCCTTTTGTCTTCCAGTCCACGAACCAGTTCGAATTGCCTATGACAGGCCTCGGGGTCGTCCCATAGCCAAAAAGAAGGTGTGTGTGACTACATTGTGACACCTCCCTACCCCTGCAGGTTCAGGATCAAAATGATTGACTTGCTGCTTGTGGTGAGGCTTCAGGCACTTTGCAGAGCTGGGTGTGGAGCATATGCCATGTCCTAGGTGTTCAGAGGCTGGGGCAGGATGATTACTTATGCACAGGAGTTCCAGGCTGGCCCAGACATCATAGCAAGCTCCATCCCCAAGACAGCAGCCTATTATCCCTCCACTGCCTTCAGGAGGCTGGGCTGGAAGGAGAAGAGAGTGCATTCAGCCCTGCAATATAAACTATATAGTGCACAGGAGAGTAGTCCACTCATAGAAGAGGCTAGCTGCCAGAGGGCCATTCGTCCTTACAGGTCTCTTGTTCAGTCACTTCTGCTTTGGCCTGAGCCCCACCCTCCTCACAGAGTTTCCCTCATAGTCTCAGTACAGAGCAGCTGCAAGCCACCCCACAGCCAGTTGCCTGGGTAACTACCCTGGGGTAAGGGACCTGGCCTCAAGAAGTCCACCCCCAGGGATGTTACAGGGAAGCTGGAGGTGAGTGAAGCTCAGCATTCCAGGTATCTGGGGTTAGAACACCACTTGGAGATCCAGTATACACTGGAACAGACTGGTCTACCCACCCACCTCTCTCTCCTCAGAAACCCAAGGACCTGGAGTTTTCCCAGCAGAAACTAACAGACAAGAATGTGGGCTTCCAGATGCTGCAGAAGATGGGCTGGAAGGAAGGCCACGGCCTGGGCTCCCTTGGGAAGGGCATCCGAGAGCCCGTCAGCGTGTATGGCATGGCTAGGGGAACCCTTGGGTGCCTTGGGTTGGGGCTATACCAGAGTATACAGCCAGGCCATTTTTTACTAGCTGTTTACTCAGGTGCACAGGGCACAGGGGTGACCAGCTCCTTCCTGTATAGATCTCTGAACTGCTTCTTGACCCTTAAAATCTAAGCATCATTTAGTAATGGCACAGGTGTTTCTGGAAGCCATTACAGGCTGCAAGAATGGAGACACAAATCCTCAGCCCCTGTTTATATGTCCAGAGGGTGTGTCCCTCAGCACCAACACACCCCTGGGTGAGTTGGCCTGTTATGATCAGACAGCAAACCCACAGAGGGCTCCAGTCAGGCCTAGCTGTAGCTTATCTGTAATCCTGGAAAACTGAAGCAGGGAAATTGTGAGTTCCAGGCCAAATAGGGCTATATAAAAAACTGTCTCAAACACAAAAGCCATGCTCCTGTGAGCTAGTGGCTTCTTTTTCTTGTTTAATTTTTGTTGTGCTAGGGAGAAAACTCTGGGTCTCACCACATGGCCAACCTCATTGAACCATGCCTAGCCCTGTGAATAGATATCTGTCCCATGTCCCCATGTACCCTAGTTGACTCCTGATTTAGCTCTGACTGTCACCTCTGCTCTGCAGGGGTACTCTTTCCGAAGGAGAGGGCCTGGGATCTGATGGGCCTGAGCAGAAAGAAGACACCTTTGACGTCTTCCGCCAGCGCATGATGCAAATGTACAGACACAAGCGGGCCAGCAAATAGGTGTGTGCCAGGACCCAGACCTGCAGCTCATGCTACCAGAAAGAGAACCTGAGTGAGGCAGAAGGGCCATTCCTGCCATGTGCCCCTCTTCCTCTTCAGGCATGTGGAAGAGGAAGCTCCCCAACAAAAGGGTAGCTTACTGGCCCCAACCTTCCCATCATCCCTCAGTGCCTCTGCCTGGCTTTGAGCATGCTGTCATGGGAGCAGGCCACCCTTGGCCTTGCCTGTTCCTACTCCAGGTTTCTCTTGAAGATGACGATCCCTTGCAGGGGCCAAACAGCTAGGACAGACCTGATTAGTGGCCTTGCTCAGCCACCACATTCCTTCCTGAGGGCCTCAAGTGCTATTTTTGTGAAGGGTCTACAGGCCTCATCCTTCCCACTCTTGGTTCTTTTTGTTTTTACTTTTATTGTGTGTGTGTAAGCAGGTATGTTGAGGTACCCATAAGAAGAGCAAAGGACAACTGGGAGTCAGTTCTCCTTCCACCATGTGGGACTCTGGGATTGAACTCAAGTCCTCAGGCTTGGTAGCAAGCACCCTTACCCATTGATCCCTGTCGCTGGCCCTCATTCTTGGTTCTTGACCTTCTCTCCCATCATGCTCCATACACAGTTCTGAACAGCCATTCTCTTCTTAACTAGATCAGAGCCACTGGCGACAGAGATAAGCCTCGAAGCAGCCTTGCCCTTCCCGTCACCCTGCCCCGGACGCCTGCAGCCTGAGCCTCGGTGTGTACTCGGCCAGCTCCACATCCCTAGGTCAGGTTCCACCAGGCCTTGCCACTCTGCATAGTGCAGCGGCCACTCAGGCACCCTTGTCTGCCCTGCTTCTGACTCTGTCCTTCATCTTATTCCTCTTTGTAGGGTGGTTCCTCAGCCTTGGTGCCCAGGGCCTGGCTCCTCTGTAAGTTCTCCACACAGCCCTGCCTTCCAGAGCCCTGTGCTGCTGTGTCTTCAGAGCTTATCTGGAAACAGACAGGCTCCAATGGAGAGCACTGTGAATTCTTGCTTTTGAGCAGTGATGTCTCAGCTCCTACAGAATTCTGAGAGCTTTGCAGGCTAAGGCAGGGCAAGTTAAAGTTCTGCCTGGCTGTGTAGCAGGACCCTGTCTTGAGAGACTTCTCAAAATCTTAGCCCCAGTTTAATATAGTTGAGGCTTACAATACGCCTGTTTCTGTATCTGGGAAGTGTGTTCTGAGGAAAACCCCAGTCCTTGCACCTCTAGCCTCCACAGTGTGGCTCCTGCAGGCCAGTACTATGGTGCTACAGCAGCACAGTTTCCATGTACAGTGTCTTTCCAAAGCCTCTGGAGGGATGGCGCAGCTCAGCTGCCTTGGATGTCTGCTTTGGAGCACACCTCCACCTATGCCTGCCGCCCCTATTTGGTACAGATACTCTCGCTGCACTGCATCCCAGCCTCCCTACCACAGTGCTGGGCATTTGAAATCAGTCTGTGGACGTCTGGAAAGGCTGATGTCAGAGTTGGGGACATGGTGGCCAGGTGTCAGCCAGGAGCAGAGCTGGAGGGTTTTGCTGTAGTGATACTCAGCTCTCACAAGCAGTGCGCTGTGCTCTACTCTGTTCCAGTGAGCCCTTCTTCACAGCTGCTGCAGCTCACACCTACTTCACTCTCTTCTGTTGTCTTGGCAACTAACAGATCTTTGTAGCTATGGAGATGTTATACTGCCAATGGGCACAGTCTGACTTGAACACTGTGATCTGTAGGGTGGGAGATGACAGGTCAGGGACCCCAGGCTGCAGCTTCATCTTCAGGTCTTTTCTTTCACCTTCTAGCAGCTCCCATGTTGGCTGTGGGTTGGAATGGGATTCTCGTCCATGGTGGGCTCTTAAGAGGAGTTCCGTAAATGGAGTATACATACCTGGGCATGCTTCTCGCTCCATATCTCCAGCTTCTCTCCAGACATCTATATGTGCTGGTCCATTGGGTCTTCAAGATGATTGGGGAATTGTGGGTAGATGGCCCTGTTGCCAAGTCTCTGTCACTGTGGAAGGCGAGACTGTCTGGCTGCCTCCCAGGTTGAGAATGACATTCTTGGGTGCTCTTCTGGAGACAGGATGGATGGTGGGGGGAGAGAGCACATACCTCATATTCCTCAACGTGAGCTGTCATGACACTCCTCACACACACCCTGCTGTCCTTGCCCTCCTGGGGCACCTTGCTCTCTAGCCAAGCTGCTCTGGGGGCAGGGCTTTGGAGGACACCTGATGTATACTCGTGTGATCTTGGCCCTGTCACAGTGTTTGTCCTGTCATTCTAGTTCCAGGGTCACATCCACAAGGACCATGGATTCCAAAAGTTGTGCTGGCCTGGCCTGCCCTGACTCCAGTGTGTTCCTGTTTCTGGATGTGCGTCGTGCAAGTTGATTCTGTACCTGGTAAAACCTAGAACACACTTGTGATGTCACCTCTTGGACGTAGTTGTGTTTGTAAGGATCTAAGAAGTCATGGTGTTGTCGGTGTTGAGTGCTTGGAATAAATGAAGAGCAGACCTGCTGCCCGGCTCCCGTGCTGCAGTCACTGAGGCCTCCATGGGGACGGAGGCATGAGGACCTTGAGGCCAGCCTGGGTTATGTCATAATCTGTATTAAAGAAGAGAGAATAAGTTGGGTAGAGTAGCTCATGCCTATGATCTTAGCACTAGGGAGACAGAGGCAGGAGGATTACTTTCAGTTTCAGGATATCCTGAGCTACAGATTGAAACTGTCTCAAACATGTGAGTCCTGTGAGGAGGACATGAAAGGTGGCAGTGCACACCTAGGCCTGACAGGTGTCTAACAGCTTGAGATGGGGATCTGAGCCCTGATGACTAGTGTCCCCAGGTCCAACAATGTGTCCCCAGAGTCCAGCCCTGACTACAGACATCCCCAGGCCTTACCAGATATCAGTCCATCAACCCAGACCCAATGACAAGTGTCCCTAGACATCTCTAGCCCTCATGAGTCTCCCCAGGCCTGATGACAATGTCACCAGTCCCTAGAATAGAGGTCTTCCAGGACCAGTGACACCATCCCTTTGACTTTGACAGATCTCTCCCAAGCCTAATGATAGGCTCTTTCCTGTACATGATGATGAAGTATCCCTATGTCCACTGTATTTTGCAAGCCTCTAGTAACTAGATTTGTCCTGTAGGTGCCTTCTATGACCCAGGCTGATCTTGAATTCAAGAGCTTCTGCCTCATCTTCTGGAGTCCTGGGATCATGGGTCTGTCACCAGACATAGTCTCTGAGAGAATGGCTGTCCATGGCTTAACCTACCTTGTCCTTACCTGAGGCAAGAGCACCGAATAGTGGAACCTCAGACATGGTTTTGTTCCCTAAGGATCCCTTGCCTCTGGTTTTTCTACCAATACTTCCCTACCCCTAAGCAGGAGGGTGATAAGGAGACCAGGCTGGACATGGTTCCCAGGACAGGTGATGCTGCACTCAGGAAAAACCCTGGGAGTGGCCTAGAGACCAGCACCACAGGGCCCTTCAGAAGCTTCTAACCATGATGGTGGCCAGCCAAGCCCTGCCACCTGGCACCCTGTCTCCTGTTTCTGCCCACCTGATTCTCCTCACCACAGCCATTGTGGGGGCCATGTGGGTGAACCCAGGGCAGAGTCTCCAGCCATGGGGGTGGGGGGTAGGGGTGTGTCCCATTCAGTCTTTGACCTCTGTCCTTAGTTTCCCCCAAGGAATTGTAAAGCACCATCAGAAGGTAAAACATCCCCTGTGTCTTAGTCAGGGCTTCTATTATGATGAAGCACCATGAACAAAAAAGCAGTTAGGGGAAAAAGGGTTTATTTGGCTTACACTTCCATATCACTGTTCATTGGAAGGTCATCAGAACAGGAACTCAACACAGGGCAGGAACCTGGAGGCAGGAGCTGATGCAGAGGCCATGGAGGGGTGCTGCTTATTGGTTTGCTCCATATTGATTACTCAGCCTGCTTTCTTACAGAGCCCAGGACCATCAGCCCAGGGATGGCACTACTCACATGGGCTGGGATTGCTTATAGCCCAATCTTGTGGAGGCATTCCCTCCATTGAGATGACCCCAGCCCTTGTCAAGTTGACATAAAACTGTCCAGAATACCCTTTGAATTTAGGGCTATGTGGTAGTTAAATGTGTCTCATGCAGGAGATTGTTCCCCTCACTCAGCTTCTGTGGTTCAGGTAGGCTGAGGATATATCTAAGCAACAGACTGAAACATGGAAAACAAAACTCAGAGAGCAAGCTGTGTGCAGTGGCTGCACATGGCCGTGACTGTTTGGGACACTGAAGCAGGAAGGTCACTTAGCATGGAGATTGTAAACCCTACATGGAGGCCCCAACTCAGCACAAGCCAGATGCATGCAGAATAAAGCACAGGGGACCCCTGCTACATCCACAAAGTAAAAGGACAGGCACAAGTGACCCCCAGCAACATGAAACAGTCAGGAGCTCCTGAGTCTATTTCCTTAGGAATTCATGGCCAGTGTGGAGCAGAAAAGAAGCCCTCCCCCTTCCAGGGTGCTCTGCATACATAGCTGCAGAGAGAACAGGTTTGAGACAATTGGATTTGGAAGTGCGATCCATATTTTATAGCCATTTTGTTGTCACAAGTACTTTTTTTTTAAATTACATTCATTGGGGTCAACAAGATGGCTCAGTAGCAAAGAGCACTGGGTCTTCCAAAGACTGGGGTTCAGTTCCCAGCATGGCAACTTGTACCCTCTGTAACTCCAGTTCCAGAGGATCTGTCACCTTCTTCTGGCCTCAGGCTCTGCACACGCACATTGCATACAGCTCTACGTGCTGTGAAACACCCATACACAGGGAGTAAACATCTTTACGTTAAAAATTTGTGTACTAGAGAGGTGACCCAGCAGTCAGAAGCACTGGCTGCTCTTCCAGAGGTACTGAGTTCAATTCCCAGCAACCACATGGTGGCTCACAACCATCTATAATGGGATCTGATGCCCTCTTCTGGTGTGTCTGAAAATAAGGACAGTGTCGTGTGCTAAATAAATAAATCTTTAAAAAAAAAAAATTGGTGTGGGTGTGTATGTGTGGTGAATAAATGTGGATGTGTATGCCATTGACCTGTGTAGAAGATGGGGAGTCAGTTCTCTCTGACCATGTGAGAGAGGTTATAACCTGATAACTCAGGTTATCACCTTAGCAGCAAGCACCCCTACCCACTCAGCCACTCTACTGGCCCATCATTTAAAATATTGGGTTGAGGTTTTTTTTAATATACTTAATTTTATATATGGATATTTTGCCTACATGTATGTCTATACCACGTGCATGCCTGGTGCCTACAGAGGCCAGAACAGGGCATCAAATCTCCTGGGACCATAGTTACAGATGGTTATGAGTCACCACTAATTGCTGGGAGTCAAAATTTGGTCTTCTGGAAGAGTGGCCAGGGCTCTTAACCCCTGAGTCCTCTGGTCTCAGAATATTTTTGTGCTTGTGTTTGTGTTTTTTGTTGTTATCCTTGAGGCAGAGTCTATAGTCCTGGCTGTCCTGGATATGTCTCCATATGTAGGCCAGACTGGCCTTGAACTCACAGAGCACTGGGATTGAAGATGTGTACCTTCATATTCAGCCCCTTAAGATATTAAGGGAAACATTTACGTATTGGGGCTGACCAATGGCCTAGCTTTTTTTTTTATAAGTCTTTTTGTTCTCTAGTTTCTCTGTGTAGCCCAGCACACACACAACCCTTGAACTCACTTTGTAGTTCAGGCATCCAACCCAGAGATCTCCACTCACAGAGATCGCCTGCCCCTGCCTTCCTAGTACTGGGATTAAAGGTGTGTGCCACTACCATCTGACTTACTATTTTTATTGTATATCTACACGTATATAAGTGTACCATGGCATGCTCAAAAACCAGAAGTTGTCAGGTATCCCACCCCCACCTCCATATTTAGAATTATAGTTGATACTGAGGTGCCAGGTGGGTGCTGAGGATCAAATCCTGGTCCTCTGGAAGATCAGCCACTGCTCTTAATTACTGAGCCATCTCTCTAGACTCTTAGTTTTGTTTTGTTTTGTTTTTTCTTTCGAGACAGGGTTTCTCTGTAGCCTTGACTGTCCTGGAACTCACTCTGTAGACCAGGCTTCTTGAACTCAGAAATCCGCCTGCCTCTGCCTCCCAAGTGCTGGGATTAAAGGTGTGCACTACCACTGCTGGGCCTGGCTTAATTTTTTTTTGGGGGGGGGGTGTGTTCCAGACAGGGTTTCTCTGTGTAGCCCTCCCTGGCTATCCTAGAACTCACTCTCTAGACCAGGCTGGCCTCGAACTCAGAAATCCACCTGCCTCTGCCTCCCAAGTGCTGGGATTAAAAGGGTGCGCCACCACTGCCCGGCCTGACTTAATTTTTGAAACAAGGTTCACTACACCAAGCCACTGGCCTGGAAGTCTCTGTGTAATTCAGGCTAGCATCAAACTCATAGAAATCTGTCTGCCTCCTACGTGCTGGGGTTAAATGTGTATGTCAGCACACATCATAGAATAACTTGAAAGTACACATGCATACACAAGTTGTCATGAAATACACCTCTTGCATCCATGTGGCTCTGCTTGTCCGTCCCAGAGTTGAGGGACATCCTACCCCAATGTCCAGCTCTCTATCCCACCCCTAGCCCACTATTATCTGAAGTGGGGAGTTGGGCAGAGGGAAAGGGGAAGCAGGCTCACCCTGCTCCTTCCTACAGTCCATACAGTCCTGCACTGTCATCGCTGGCCTGTAGTCCAGGAGCCACACAGCTGGTGGACAGTAGAGGGGCTGCCCACAGAGTAAGCAGGGATGGGCTTCTACTCACAACTGCTCCTTGCTTCCACCTTGGGGGCCCAGACTCAGCTGTCTTGGGGGCCATCGCCCTGACAGCTGTCCACACTTCACAGTCAAGGAAGCAGAACTAAGAGAGCTGAATTCTTCAGGGCATATTTTCATGTCTGGTCTTGACAGCAGGCAGCCATGCTTCCTACTCAGTGGGGGTTTCCATCCTGGCCCAGAGGTTAGGAGCCTCCTGGTTCTAAATGTGAAGCACACTGGCCTCCCAGCAGACCCCGTTCCAGTCTGCCTTTCATTGATAGGAAAACAAGAGCTGTCTCTCTGGAACCTATGATCCTCTTGCTTCAGCCTCCCAAACGCTGGGATGACATGAGTGTACCGTCCCCCCATCTCACATATTAGCATTGTATTTATAGTAGTGGGAGTTTCAGCACCAGATGTATAAACTGAGGACACAGCCACTCTAACATACGGTTGTGGGGAGAGTTTTTATTGTAGATAGGAGTATAGCTAGATGCATCTGAAAGAGTCCAGACCAAGGACAAAGAGTACTAGAAGGAACACAGCCAGCAGACTGAACTGGGCTGGGAGAGGAGAGGAGAATGTGGGCAAAGGTGATCCCCAGGGGCCATGGCTAAAGTGGCAAGGTTATATAGAAATGAGAAGTTGGAGGAAGGGAAGCCTTGAGCTGAAGAAGTTTAGGGTTGGAAAACCTAAGCGAGAAGCTGAGGGGAGCCTGAGCAAGCTGGTACCCAGTGAGCCTGGAAGCCAGCAGATGCTTTGGTATGCTAGTAGGCACCACAGTTAGCCATTTATCCTGAGTTCCTTTTGGGCCTGACACTGTACAAGTAAGAACAAGCTGAGCAAGAGGATTACATGAGGCCAGAAATTCAGGCCTGGCGCTAGTGACACCTCCAACGATGAAGGTGGGTGTCAATACCTTCAATCTTAGTGTCTGAGTCCAGTCTAGGCTACGCACTGAGATGCTGTCCGAAAGAGAAGGGGGAGGGGTTATAAGGAGAAAAGGGAAGTCCCGTACAGGTTACTTTCTGGTGCTTGGTGTTCAATGGCGACTAAGCTCACCTCAGTCCGTCTGTGGGATTTGCTGGTTTGCTCCTTGACAGACAAAGGCTAAGCAGGAGTGTAGGCAGGCAAGGCTGACGTACTTGGTCTTGGGATGGTTTTGACAAAGGACCTCTTACCACAAGAGTCCCTGGGGCAATTACAGCACCTGAGACCTGGGACTAGGCCTCTGATTGGGATGCTTTGGGCATGCTGTGCCTAGAGCCCAGGCTCTCTCACATACTAGGCAAGTGCTGTTCACAGAGGCCCTTGGCTTACCTTGGAGGCACCTGCATATACTGCCTTGAGCCCCAACCCTGCCTCCTCTGGGATGGCAGCCATACACCACCACCACACTCAGCTTCCCAGAGAAGCTTTCAATAGCCTTCGTGCCCTCAGATCAAGATCCTTGTGTGGGAAGTATGGGTGCTGTCCACTCCCCAGCCTGGACCATGTGGGAAGGAGAGTGCCTGCTCAGCTCCAAAAGGAGCCCAGGAAGAAGGCAAACAGGAAGTGTGGAAATGCCAGGCTGACATGCCAAAGGAGCTGCAACCACTAGCTTTTGTTGAGGAAGCAGCTGTGGTACATTGAGAGAAAAGCCTCCGATTTGAACCAAACGCTGCCTTCCTGTGCCAGTGGCTGAGAGACAGACACACTTGCACTCACTACATGTTTAAGGAACACACTGGTTCCCACCCCACATCTGAGACCACAATGAAATTAGAAGCTGCAGGGTTTATTTAAAGGATGCCTCCACTGTGCAGGGAATGGGAAAGTGGGAGACAGATTAAGACACTGCGGCCTGGAAGGAGGACCCAGAGCATAGCAGGCGAAGGGGACAGCTCGTGCAAAGGTCTTGAGCTGAAAATAATCATGGCTGTCAGGAACCACACTTCCTTCCCACAACACCTGAGAGTTTTAGAAGATATATTTGTGTCTTTGTGTGGGAGTGAGTCCAATGCCCAAGGAGGCCAGGAGAGGGCGTCAGATCCCCTGGAGCTAAAGTTACAAGTGCCTGTGAGTTCCCATGTGACCCTCCACTAGAGTCTCCAATCCCAGAAAAAGTGAAAAACATTTGACCATGAATTATCCCTCTCAGATTTGCAGGTTGAACACCTGTTCCTCAGTGGATGGTATTTTCAAAGGGGTCTGGAAATGAGAGTGGGGGCATCTCCCAACCTGGCTCAGACTTTTTCAAGTGTCTGTGGCAGAGAGCTGGGGTGCCTTATAAGGGAGGGGTCATGTCCTCTGGAGTTAAGTTCTGTGGGTTGGGTGCTGGAGCAAGTGCCCTGAGCCTCTGGACACTTCCAGACCCTAGGCTGTACTTTGTGTGTGTGTTCAGAAGACTGAACAGTGGTGGTGCACGCCTTTAGTTCCAGCACTTGGGAGGCAGAGGCAGGAAGATCTCTTGAGTTCAAGGCCAGCCTGGTCTACAGAGTGAATTCCAGGACATCCAAGGCTACACAGAGAAACCCTGTCTCAAAACAATAACAAAACCATGCTTGGGTCCCTTTTGTAACTTAGAGCAAGGCAGTGCTGCATAGAACCTGCAGGTCCTCCCCAGACTTTCAACCCTCCGTAGATGGCCTAGGGTAGTGAACCTTCCTGTGCTGCCACTCTTCAATACAACTCTCCATATTGTGATGACACTCAAGCTTAAGAATTATCTCACCTTTAATCCCAGCACTTGGGAGGCAGAGGCAGGCAGATTTCTGAGTTCAAGGCCAGCCTGGTCTACAGAGTGAGTTCCAGGTTAGCCAGGGCTACATAGAGAAGCCCTGTCTTGAAAAACCTAAAAAAAAGAAAAAAAAAATTATCTTGGGCTGAAGAGATGGCTCAGTGGTTAAGAGTACTGACTGTTCTTCCAAAGGTCCTAAGGTCAAATCTCAGCAACCACATGGTGGCTCACAACCATCCATAATGAGATCTGATGCCCTCTTCTGGTTTGTCTGAAACAGCAACAGTGTACTTACATAAAATAAATAAATAAATAAATAAATAAATCTTTTAAAAAATTATCTCATGGTAGTGCACCACCCCCCTCTCTTTCTGCCTCCTCTGCTGCCATGGCACCTGTGAAAAAGCTTGTGGCAAAGGAAGGGGGGTCAAAAAAGGGCAGGTTTTGAAGTTTACCCTTGACTGTACTCACTCTGTAGAAGATGGAATCATGGATGCTGCCAGTTTTGAGCAGGTCCTCCAGAGAGAAGGTGAATGGGAAAGCTGGCAATCTTGGCAAAGGGATTGTGACCATCGAGCAGAGCAACAGCAAGATCACTGTCACTTCCGAGGTGCCTTTCTCCAAAAGGTATTTGAAATATCTCACCAAAAAATATTTGAAGAAGAACAGCCTCCGAGACTGGCTGCATGTTGTCACCAACAGCAAAAAGAATTACTTCCAAAGCTGCGTTACTTCTAGATTAACCAGGAGGAGGAGGAGGAGGAGGGTTAAGACACATTGGTCTGCAATGGTTTGTATTAATTCATAAATAAAATTTAGGAACCAAAAAAATTTCAAGGCCAGCCTGGTCTACAGAGTGAGTTCCAGGACAGCCAGGGGTACACAGAGAAACCCTGTCTCAAAAAAACAAAAACAAAAACAAAAAAAATGCTTCCAAGAAACCAAAAAAATTATTTCATTATGACTACATGTAATTTTGCTACTGTTATGAATCATAATGTAAATATCTGTAGTTTCCCGTGGTCTTTTGGAGGTTGTGAAGCACAGGTTGAGAACCACTGGCCTAGAACATGCAATAACTAATGCACAGTTGTTACACAAGCAACCAGGAAAGGGTCTCTTCTCCGTGCTGTGACCTCTTTCTGCAGCTGTGGCCTCTGGGGAATCCATGCTTTCCTCTGCCCTGTGACTGTCATCCTTGCCACTCTTCCCTGGAGTGTGTGGAAAGACAAAAGCCACATGTTAGTGAGAGCTGTCTCCTTTCTGGAATGTTCAGACAGCCAGGTTCTCTGTACTGCCTGTAACTGACATGCCATCGTCACAGTGAGACCCTGTCTCAGAAAAGGAGGGAAAGGGAGGTGCTGAGTTGTGGCGTGCTGCCTGTAACTGACATGCCATCGTCACAGTGAGACCCTGTCTCAGAAAAGGAGGGAAAGGGAGGTGCTGAGTTGTGGCGAGGCCTTGTGTCACACCTGAGGGATGGCCACACCCAGCTTCATCAGTAACCATCAGTGAATGAACTGGTGAACAAGCGAACGGGTGGGTGACTGAGTAACTGAGGAACTGAATGAACAGTGACTAGAAGAGTGAACTAGTGAATGAATGAGTAGATGAATAAAGGAATTAGTGAAGAATGCATGAATGAGTGAATGGCTGTGCAAATTAGAGAGTGTGAATGAATGTCTTAGGGTCTCATTGCTTTGAAGAGACACCACAGCAACTCTTATTAAGGAAAGCATTTAACTGGGGTCTCAGAGCTTCAGTCCATTATCATCATGGGGGGAAGCATGGCAGCGTATAGACAGACATGCTGCCAGAGAAGGAGCTGAGAGCTCTACCCTGGTCTGCAGGCAGCAGGACGACTGAGCCACTAGGGCCAGCTGGAGCTTCTGAGACCTCAAAGCCAAACCAATGACACACTTCCTCTAACAAGGCCACACCTCCTAATAGTGCCACTCCCTATGGACCTAGGGGGCCATTTGCTTTCAAACCACTACAGTAAACAAATGGAGTACATGAGTGAGGGAGACATGGGTGTGTGAGGGCTGAGGGATGGATGGTGAGCAATGGACTCTTGCAGAAAGGCACTGCAGAAAACTAGGACCTCCACATCCTCATCTGTTGACTCAGGTGGGCACTCCTCATTCTAGTAAACTCCAGGTCCTCTAACAAGGCCACACCTCCTAAACCTTCTAATCCTTTCAAATAGCGCATGAGCCCATGGAGGACTTCTTTTATTCAGACCACCATAGTGAGTTAAAGGTCACCCTGGCTATATAAAAGCCTGACCAAGAAAGAGAGGGTAGTATTCTGACACTTGAGCTATGTCAGGGATGGGCCCTGGATGAACCATTATCCTTTCTGTGACTTGGCCTCACCTCCACACCCAGCTTCTTTTTAGTGTTTGATTTGAAACACAAAAATAAAAAAGAGGCCGGGGCCCAGTTAGCCAAATGCTGCCCTAGCACACTCCGGCCTGGGTTCCACCTCCCCACCGAACAAACTTCTTCCCCCTCTTCTGCCTTCACCCTGTGACCTGAGGACCATTCCTAAGGACATCTCAGTAGATATGAGTATGTGTGCAGGGGAGGTGGGGGCCCAGGCAAGGGTCATTGGGTCCCAAGCAGTACCTAGTTGATCCAGAACCCGACCTCATCCCCCAAGTGAACCAGAAAAGCCAGGACTTGCTAATACAAAAGTACAACTGTCACCTCAAAGGGTATAAGAATTTGTTCTGGAGCCAAATGTGTGACCAAGGCCCAGGAACACAGATTCAGGTTACCCCATATTTCATGTTCCAATATGGTTACAGTTTTTAAGTATTTATAGTAACAGGACAAAGAAAATCATTAATCAAGGCACTTTGCAAATGCGTGGGTGGATCACAGGCAGGTGGGTCACCGCAGAGTGAGAACCTCGGCTGTAGGCCTGATGCTTGCTAGTCATTGTAGCCTTGGATGGGTGGGACTTGGTGATCGGCTAACTTAATTCATACCGAAAGGTTCCCCTAATAGTTAACAAAGACATTAGACTGGACACAGACGTGGCCAAGGATTGGCTCATAAGGGATTAAACATAGAGCCAAGGTAAACTGCAACTAGGCACTGAGCCCACAGCACTCCATGTCTCCACAACCGCTGAAAGTTCCAGTCAGGGTATGGGTCTTTCAGAAGGTTCTCTGTAAGACAGCCTCCTTCCAGAACCTTCTATCAGATTACAGCCCATGTCCTCCCGACTCAACCCATGTCACCATGACTCTGCAGCCCACCCCACCTCCCCGCCCCCGTCCTGGATATGACCTCTAGGCTGTCGGAAGGAGCTTTGCTTAGTCAGCAAAACAGCAAGGCTAGGAGGAAATTCTGGCCCAGTGTTCCAGGGACAAGGCCATGTTGGCCCTGTAGGCACAAGACAAAAGCGCTTTGTCCAGCTGGAATGTTCCTGAGAAAGGAATCAGCTGGACTGTGAGTGCACCCTAGTTCCCAGGCCTCACTCCAACTGGTCCATCCCCAAGATTGTCCAGATCAGGCCTCAGAAAATCCCATTGCTCCCTCAGCCTCTAGAACATTCTGCCACTTGACCAACTTTCCGTGCCTGCCTCTAAGTGAGCCATCTCCTTCCACAGATCCGGCTCCAGCTCCTACTTGGCTTTCCTGACAGTATCGTTTCCAGTACCCTTCTTCCTGTAGCAGCTGTGAGGAACATTCTAGAGCTTTCAAACTCACTTTAGTCACTGTTCTGTTGCCGTGATGGGACCCCATGACCAAGGCAACTTATAAAAGAAGGAATTTAATGTGGCTTACAGTCCAGAGGGTGAGTCCATGACCATCATGGCAGGGAGCATGGCAGCAGGCAGGCAGCCATGGTGCTGGAGCAAGCAGGCAGGCATGGCACTGGGGCAGGCAGGCAGGCAGGTATGGCGCTGGAGCAGGAATGGCACTGGGGCAGGCAGGCATGGCACTGGAGCAGGAATGGCACTGGGGCAGGCAGGCATGGCATTGGAGCAGGCAGGCAGGCATGGTGCTGGAGCAGGCAGGCATGG
>NW_022196905.1:209130716-209133296 GCF_008632895.1 Mastomys coucha
GCAGGCATGGCACTGGGGCAGGCATGGCACTGGAGCAGGCAGGCATGGCACTGGGGCAGGCATGGCGCTGGAGCAGTATCTGAGGGTTGACATCTGATTTTCTTACTGCCAAGTTGGAGTCGGGTTGGGGAGACTGAGCCTGGCCTGGGCTTTGAAACCCCAAAGCTCACTGTAATAGTAATTCCTGGGGAGAGGTTGTACACCCTCCCTTGTCCTCAGATAACTGCTGGCTGTTTCTACACCCACTCTAGCCCAATAAAGACACAGAGACCTGATTGTTATTAACAAACTGTAAGTCTAAGCTGGGTAGGTTCTAAGCTATTCTAACCCTCTACATCTGCCTGTTTCCCAGCCACGTGGTCCTTTACCTTCAATCTGAGTCTCACCTTGGCTTGCTCTGCTCCATGCACGGCTTCATAGAGACTCCCTTGGCAACCTGCTCATGGCAACTCCTCATGGTCTCTCCACACCTTCCTGTCCTCCTCTCCCCCTCCCCCTCTTCCCCTCTCTCCTCTCTGGAATCCCCTGACTGAGATCAGAAGTCAGGTCCTACTCCCTTCCACCCAGGAAACTGACTGATTCAGCTCTTTATTAACCAATCAGAAGGTGATGGAGAAGAATGTTTACAAAACACTGAGACAGACAATGTTTCATAAAAATAACAATACCAAAATCCAGCCTGTAACTCAACTCTCCGGGCCCAAAAGTCAACATTTGAATAATACAAAGACAACTTTTACACAAAGCACAAAACCATCCTTCAACAGCACACCACAGTGACTCACCTCCTCCAATATGGCCACACCTCCTAATCTTTCCCAAACAGTTCGCACTAACTGGAGAGCAAGCATTCAAGTATATGAGCCTGTGGGGCCATTCTCATTCAAACCCCACAGTCTCCAAAATCAGCTGTGGCCTCTAGAACAGAGAACCAGCACCCCTCCCTCAGAACTGTCATATGGGCTTCCACTCCATCTCCGTCATTGTTATTTGAGCATGCAAAGAAGCCTCCTGCTTCAGGACCTTTGCACATACTATGCCCTCTCCCTGGAATGTGCTTGGTTCCTGTGTGCCTGGCTTTTCCTCTGCCGTCTCTCAGCTCAGTGTCACTCCAGGGTCCATGCCTGTCCCAGGCACAGTAGCTTCCCACCTGAGTTCTTCTTAATAGTACACTCACTTCTTGTTTGAATTCCTTCTCTAACATGCACCAGAAAACCTCTCCTAATTTTAATCATTTAAAAAAAAAAAAAAAACAGTGGGTACTCTTTTTTCTAAAAGGTTTATTTATTTGTGTATGTATATGAGTACTCTATCTGCATATACACCAGCACACCAGAAGAGGACATCAGATCCTAGGGTAGATGGTTGTGAGCCACCATGTGGTTGCTAGAAATTGAACTCAGGACCTCTGGAAGAACAGACAGTGCTCTTAACTGCTGAGCCATTTCTCCAGCCCCCTAATTTTAATTTTTTAAGTTTACACGTGTGTGCATGTGTGTGTAGGTGTGTGCAGAGGTCACAGGTTGACATCAATCACTTCCCACCTTGTTTTTGTTTGTTTCATTTTCTCCTTTATTTTTAGTCTATGCATGTTGATGTTTACCTGTGTGTATTTCTGTGCAGCGTATGCATGCAGTGCCCATAGCAGCCAGAAGAAGGTGCTGGATCCTCCTGGGACTGGAGTTACAATGGGTGGAACCTGCCAAGAGGGTGCTGGGGACCACCGAACTCAGATTCTCACTGAGAGCAGTGAGTGCTCCTAACCGCTGAGCTGCCTCTCTAGCCCTGAAATCCCCATTCCTGGGGTCTTCAGGATATGACAGGGAGGCTGAGCCCTAATACCTTCCGCCAGAGCTCTACCCTCTCTCAGCTCAAGACCTGGAGGTTCCCATTGGACCCTCTACTGCTGGGCACACCCACCCCTCACTCCCAGCCTGCTTCCCCAGCTGTAAGAGGCTGAGGCAGAAGCTCTGTCTACCTTATGGTAGGTTTCTGCTCATTCTTAGTTTTTAGTATTTGGATGGCAATTTACTCTTAATCCTTTTTCTGTTTAGTTGTTGGGATGGAGCTTAGGCGATCACATCCTCATTGAGTGCCCTGCCTCTGAGCCAGGCCTCAAGGTCAACATTTATTCATTAATGCATTGAGACAGAGCCTCACTGTGTAGCTCCGGATGGCCTGTAACTCCCTACACCTCAAAACAGCCCAGATCTGCTCTCCTCTGTGTCCCAAGTGCTGGGATTAAAGGTCCCAGTTATTTAACTTTATTTATAGACAAGATTTCACGTACTCCAGGCTGACTTCAAACTTAGTAAGTACCCAAGGCTGGCCCTTGAACTCCTGATCCTCCTGCCCTGGTCTCCTTGGTGCTAGGTTGTGTCCACTACACCCAGAACTGTACTTCTAAAACACCCTGCTATGTTATCTGCCTTTCACCAAACCCAAGCCTCCGTGCGGAGCCCCCTCCCTATCAGAAAGTTCTCAGGCTAGGAGGACATACCTCTCCAAACCCTAAGCAGACCGCAGAGGAAGCTTCAGATCCAGACCCCTGGTGGTGGTGGAGGTGGTGGTGGTGGTGGT
>NW_022196905.1:209133670-209172690 GCF_008632895.1 Mastomys coucha
GGTATGTGTGTGTGTGTGTGTCCTTGTGCAAATAGCAGGTACCTAAAGTGGGACTCGTTTTCCCCTTCCCTGAGTGACCCCCTTGCTGCAGCACAGGGACTGCCCCTTTGGGCTGGGCTGGGCTGTCCCTTCTACTCCGGAAACAGGTGTCTTTCCTGCTACTGTGGCTGGGACTCAGTGATAAGACCCAAGGGCCCCTTGGATATAGGAAGGCAGAGGGCAGGAAGAGGGCTCAGGGATGGGCTTCCTGTCAGGGTAGGAGGGAAGTGAGAGCCAGAGCTCATCCCTGAAGAACAAAGCATAGAGGTCCAATGCTCACGTCCTCTGCCACCGGCCCTGGGTTGCTTCATCCCCAGCAACGGAAACGGAAAAAGAACAGAAACTGGTGTGGTGGGCCCTGTCGCTCATCCACAGGGATGATGGACCAGTTGATGGTTAGCCTAGCTACTATCGAGTTCATGGCCAGCCTGGGCTACATGAGACTCTGTCTCAAAACAGCTACTAGCCCAGGTGGTGGTGGCCCATGCCTTTAATTCCAGTACTCAGGAGGCAGAGGCAGGAAGATCTCTGTGAATTCAAGGCCAGCCTGGGCTGCATGAGGCCCTGTCTCCTCAAGGCATATGAAGCCTGCTCCTCAGGGCATGTGCTGTACAGCTGCCAAGGATTCTGATCTGAGCAAGGAAGGGAAGCTGGGAATCCTCTTCTGCTGGCTTCCTTTAATGCCTCGTCCAGGGCCGCTTGATCCACATGGCCCAGTTATTCACTCTGTGCTAGAGTACTTTCTGCCTCAGGACACACATACACAGACACACACACAGACACACACATACAGAGCACAGCACAGATACACACACACACAGACACACACACAACACAGACACAGGCACACACACACAGACACACACACAAAGCATAGATACACACAGCACAGACAGACACACACACACAGACACACACATACAGAGCACAGCACAGATACACACACACACAGCACACAGGCACACACACACACAGACACACACACAGCACAGACATAGGCACACACAGCACAGACACAGGCACACACACACAGAGACACACACAAAACACAGACACACACAGCACAGACAGACACACACACAGACACACACAAAGCACAGACAGACACACACACACAGCACACAGGCACACACACACACAGACACACACACAGCACAGACACAGGCACACACACACAGAGACACACACAAAACACAGACACACACAGCACAGACAGACACACACACAGACACACACAAAGCACAGACACACACAAAGCACAGACAGATACACACACACAGACACACACAAAGCACAGACAGACACACACACAAACACACACACACACCCGTGCACAGCCACATACCCGTTCCTCGCCACCTTCCTTCTTCCTTTCCCTCATCTCCCTTTTCCTTCTCCTTTTCCTTCCTTGGCCTTTGTAACCAACTTCAGCCATGCCTGGGGGCATAACCGTCATCCCAACACTTTGGAAGAGGAGACAGGAGTACCATGAGTCCCAGGCAGACTGAGGCTGCTCCACAAACGCTAACCATGGGCGCACAGGTATCCAGTAAGTAAAGGAGCTTGCCTGGAGCTTGACAATCCGAGTCTGAGTGTCTGAGCCTGCGTGGTGGAAGGACAGATGGACTCCGGCCCGCCTGCTGTTCTCTGCCCTCCACAGACCCTACGCGGCGCAGCATGTCAGCAGTGCACACCTCACCCTCAAATTAAATATTTTAAAATTTTTTTAAAAGGCAAACAGCAAAAAACAAACCACAACAACAAAGACCAGGAGAGGTCATGGAAGGGGCTGGGAGGATGGGGGGCGAGGACACTTCGTGGGAGGCGGGGCTTAGGGGGTCTCCTTGTCTTGCTTGAACCAGGGGCTAATAGTTTGGTCACTTCTCTGAGGCCCCGGGAAGTCTTAGTTAGGTCTGGAGCCTGAGTACTGGAACCGGGGTCTCCTTGGAGGGGGCTGGTCTGGGGAAACTCCTGCAGGCTGCGGGTCACCAGCCCTGCTTGGAGGCAGTAGGAGCTGGGGCTGGCCTCCCTCTGTCCCTCTGCAGACTGGCAGGAGGCTGTCAGGCTGAGTCACCAGGCTGCCGGGGAAACATTCGGCGCCCAGAGGCCCCGCGTGGGCTGTCACGCAGCGGGAACGCGGCTCCCGGAGCCCCTCCAAACCTCTTTCCCCACTCGCTGTTCCCACAGCTGCTCCGCAGAAGGCTCGTGGGAGGTGGGGGGCAGGCGAGAGCCCAGGCAAGGCCAGCAGCACGGACTTCCAGCAGGTGCAGCCTCTGTCTATCTGGGAGACTCTGCCAAGAATGGGGAAACTGAGGCTTCTGAGAAAGGCAGGGTCTGCCCAGGTCTGCATTCTCTGCATGCAGAGTTGAAACCCTGCCTTGCTTGTACATCTGGTTGTGTGTCCCCCTCCATCTCTGGTTCCAAAGACTCCCATGGCTCCCCAGCACCCTCAAAACAAACCCACACACCTCTCCGTGGACCCGCAAGGCCCTGCTCAGCTCCTGCAACTTTTCATCGGGGTTCACCCCCACCTCGTAGTTCTCTGGCTTATTCGCCTCTGGCCATCTCAACTTCCACATTGTTCTTCCAGGAAAACCAAGCCATCCCTACCTCGGGAACTTTGTACATGCAGTATCCTCTGCTCCTTTCCATCTCTCAATAAAGTGACAATTTTAGGAATCATGGGTAGTCATGCAGATAGCCACCTGGGAGTCAGGATTCGAATCCAGGCCCAGCTGACTGACACTCTCCTCTTTCCAAAGCACCCTGCAAGGCAGTGCCATGGTTTGAGTTTGGTTATTATTTATTTGTTTGTTTGTTTGTTTAGTGGCAAGGTCTCTCTATGTAGCTCAGGATGGCCCTGAGCTCACAGCAATGCCCTTGCCTCAACCTCCTGAGTGCTAGGATGAGGAGTGTGAGCAAAGCTACGTTAGAAACTCTTTCCGGTCTGCTGCTCAGTGAAGCTGGCTGCCCCTCAACCTCTGAGGTTCCCCTGCCTGGGTGCCAAAGACCCTTGGGCCCCCTCCTCCCATTCCTGCTTCCCTCCCAGAGTCCCTCCCAGTGTGGCTGCCATTCCTCCGGCCCACTTTCTGCCCTTCACAGGCGTGGATGTTGGAGCCTACAAGGACGTATTAGCCAAAAATAATCCTGCGACCTACTCCTGAAAATGGGCCGGCCCCACCGGCCACCTGGCTCTCAGGAGGCAATCAGCACACGTGGTAAATGAGGATAATTAGATCTGTGGGAAGATAAATTCGGTCCAGTACCACCTCTCCTTGCTCCGGTGCTCCCTCTGGCTCCTTCCTGTGTGAGTGGGCTGGGCTCCCCAGCTTCCTGCATCCTTTCACTGAACCAGACACAAAACTGGGAGAGAAGCCCCAAGTTTGCGAAATCACTAACACACTCCACCTCTCCACAGCCGCCACGGGCCTGCCCAATGCGATCGGAGCACACACAGACTGGGGTCAGGCTTGACACAGAGGAGAAAGAACAGAAAGAACTCCTTGGAAATGAGGGTGTTGGAAGTAGGCTTCTGAGATATGAATAGGAGTTTTCAAGGAGGAAAGGGTCTGAAATCTGGCTTTTCAGACCAGAGAGGGGAAAGCTTGTGAGGTTCACACCACTTTTCACCCATTTTAAAATTAAATTAATTACATTTTGAGACAGGATCTTACTATGTAGCTCTTCTAACTGTACTGGAACTCACTCTGTAGACCAGGCTAGCCTCAGACTCACAGATATCCTACTGCCTCTGCCTTCCAAGTGCTGGGATTAAAGGCATGCGCCACCACCGCCCGGCAAGAAATTATTTTTATTTCAAAATTTTAGTTGTGGCCAGGCAGGGGTGGCGCATACCTTTATTCCAGCACTTGGGAGGCAGAGGCAGTAGGATATCTGTGAGTCTGAGGCTAGCCTGGTCTACAGAGTTAGTCCAGTGTTAGGAGACCTGTTTTCTGGAAAGAGGTTTGTGCCAGGTTGGTTTGCTGTGGGTGCTGAGACAAAGCTTCATAAGACGGAACAGTGTCCAAGCAACACATTAGTCACCGAGGCCTGGGCTAAAGGCTAGATGGGAGCTCGTGGGGAGACTGACTAAACCCCAGAAAGAGACAGTTGTGCTCTGCTCCCGTGGAGAGAGAGCCTGACTAGAAGCCATTGCTCACATCCAGCCTCTTCGATGCTCAGGGAGCTGTTCTGGCTCCTGCTTGGTTCCTCCTGTGGACAGGAGGCGCATTCCTCCATTGTTCCTCAGCTATCAGGGTCAGGAGCCACACTAGTCAAGTAGGGACACCTGAGATCCTTGGAAGACAGTCACTGGGGTCCAGGAGGAAGTCCTTGCAGCCACTTACCTGTCACTTGGGACAGATAGGCTGTGGGTGCTGCCTGGGTCCTCCAGCCCCTTGCCTTGCCTCAGTCCATTGTCCAGGTGAAAGAAAAACCTGACATAGAGGAAGTCAAACCCATCCTTGGCTTGCTCCAGGCTAGCCCTGTTCTAGCCCTAGCTGAGAGAGAGGCCAATGCCAGGTTCCGGCGAGCAACTCCTGTTTGTCTTTTGTTTGTTTTGCTTTTGAGACAGAATCTCTTTTCAGGCCCGGAACTTGCTATGTAGACCAGGCTGGCCTTGAAACCAACAGAGATCCACCTGCCTTTACCTCCTGAGTGCCCAGTTCTGCTGTTTGTATTTGATGTAGTATCCCATGTATCCCAGGCTGGCCCTGACCTCACTTTGTAGCTGAGGATGACCCTGAACTCTTCATTCCACAATCTCCACCTCCCAGGTCCTGGGAAGATGGGCACCTGCGAGCCTTGTTTCAGGAGAACTTTCAGCTCTCATATCCTTTCTTGTGCCCACACATAGCACAAAGCTTGCCTAGGCCCTTAGCCACCCCCACCCCCACTGCCCAATAACCACATGTCTTTGCTCTGCAGCCAGCTCAGAGCTTGACAGACCAGGACCGGCTTCCAGCCTGCTGCCCTGAGCTCAGATACTTAAAAAAAAAAAAAAAAATGTTGCTAATAAGGAGAAAGTCAGTCGGAAGACAGCAGACGGTATTTTCTTTGTTCCCAGTGTTCACATGTTCTGTGGCTGCAGGCCTGAGAGTGAAGCCAGATAGTTTCTCTGTGCATATGCCTTAAGAGCAGTAGGGGAGGAGGACCTTGTTTTCCCCAGCTGCGAATAAATATCAAGGAGGCTGGTCGTTCAGGAGCCCCTACCTGCCTGTGTCTCAGAAATGAGTGGAAATATATCCACATATGATAAATTTATCAGAGCATCTATGGGCAGAAGGCCAGGAGCCTGGGAATTCCTAGTTTGGTTTGTCAGAGGCCAGGACCAAGGAAGGACACACATTCTTGGAGAGGAGGGCATTCCTGGGAGGGTGAGGGAGAGAAAATCACCTCCTGGCCAGAGAATATCTCCACTGAAAGTTACCCACCTGTTTGGATCCCAGCAGACACCAGAGGGCTGGAGAAGTGGAAAAAAAATGTCTGACATAAGAAATGCAAAGCTCTTGAACCCCCCCCCTCCAAAAAAAAAAAAAAAAAGAAATGCAAAGCTAAGAACCACAGACTCAGATTCGGAGCCGGCCATTTGTCCCCAGGACATGGAAACCCTTGCAGAAGTTTCTAGAAAAGGGCAGTAAGGAATTTGCCACGATCTGGAGACCCACTGGCAGATAGGTGATCCCCCGAGGGATGCTTGGCGGGCTGCTGTAGACGGAGGCAGGACTTAATCTACAGAGCTGGAGGGAGTTTGCCCGTTCCATGGGAAGACTACACTAAGAGGACACTTGGATCCCGAGACCCTGTAACAATAACCTAGTTACTCCCAGAATTTATTTTTGAAAGTCAGGGCCTCGCTATGTGGCCGTGGATGGCTCAGAACTCACTATATAGACCAGTTCAGCCTAGAATTCACAGAGATTTATTTGCCTGCCTGTTCCTTCCACGTGGGGATTAAAGGTGAATGCCACTAGGTGGGTGCCTGGATGGAGCCCAAGGCACCGATGCTTGGCGAGGGCGTTACCCACTGATTTGCTGTCCCACCCCCACTCTCCTTTGGGGAGCTGGGCTCAGGCTGTCTTCATGCTTCAGTTGCTGTGGGCCCAGGAACTTTTTCTTTTCGAAGAAGCCACCTGAAGGCTCAGGGCCACCCTGAGCGAAGGGTCGTTGTTCAGCCATTTCCCGTGTTTCTGCCTACCGCTGGGTCACTGGATCATACTCCAGGATGTCTGCTCCTGGCCCGCTACCACCCACCCACCACCCACACTTTTGTCGTCTCAACCTTCTGCCCATCAGCCCAGTGGTCTGCCCCAAGGCAGATCCGGACAGACCCTCCTTTGCCCCGCCTCCTCCACCCCTCTCTCCACCCTGCCGCCCTTGTCCCCAGCCACCTTCTGCCTTTCCCCTGCTGCTCTCCTGGGTCCCTCCCCTCTGTCCAGTACTCTGCCTGATCCTAGGCCCCTGTCCCTAATCCCTCTGGGACCAGCCCCTGACTTCATGGGCCCCTCCCCCTCCTTCAAAAGCCCCGCCCTCCCCGCTTCCTTCTGTTGCCTCCCACTGGGTCCCCCCCTTCAGGAGTTCCTCCTCTTGACCTCCTGGCGCCCTCCCCTTCCTCTGCCCTTTCACCCCGCCCAACTCCCCCCTCCAAGTCCGCCCTCCCCTTCTTGCCTCTCGGGGTCCCCTCCCTCCTCCCCGCCCTCGGTAGCTGGCCAGCAGGGGGCGCTGGGCAGAGGCGGGGCGGCGCGGGGACTGGCCGCGATGGGACCGGAGGCGGCGCAGACAAAGGCGCGGGTGGCGCGGGGCTCGCGGAGGGCGCGGGCCGGAGGCAGCAGCGACGACGACGCGGGGTGAGCCAGGCAGGGGGGACCCTAGCTTCCGAGGCACGATCAGGGAGCGAGGGGGCGCAGGAAACACTGACGGTTTCCAAAGTTGCGGACTATGAGGCGGGGCCCGGGTGCTGCGGGGTGCAAGCTGAGGGGTTGGGGTCCTGGGGTGCGGGCTAGGGTGCGAGCTCTGGTGTTGGCTGGGGGTCCGGAGCGCGGGCGCGGCTTCACCGTGCTCCCCAGCCCAGGTCCGGGTGTTGGGGACGCCGCATCGCGAGGCTCCGCCGCTTAGAAAGTTGCTGGTCAGCGGCTCCCGTAGTTGGCCTCCCGAGCTGCCCTGGAGGGAGTGGGAACTGGTGTCAAGTGGGAATCCAGCGCGGGGCTCCTGGCTCCTGGCAGGGTCCCCGCCGCACGCGATCGCGATTCTCCACCCCGCGCCGCTGCTCCGAGGCGCGTGACTACTCAGTGAGTAACTTTTCCCGATCGTGGCAAGTCCAGGCAGGAGTGGTCCGACCGGAAGGGCCTGGGTTCAGGGACCCTTTTTCCCCCAATCTCCGCCGGTCCCAATAGTGTCTCTGACTCGACACCCCCCCGGCCCCCTCCTCATGGGGACTCCGGTTTCGGACCCCGTGACAGCGACAGCAGCTTCCCAAGACAGCCAGATCCCGGGCTTTGACCTCCCCAACCCGCAGGACCCTCCTTCTCCAATCCCCTTAGGTGCAGTTTTGGGGGCGTAGGAGAATGATGGGTACAAGCATTCACAGGAGGCTGGGAAGCCCCCTTCTCCCAGTCCTATTCTCTGTTCACATGGTGTGTACAGTGGTGTGTGTGTGTGTGTGTGTGTGTGTGTGTGTGTGTGTGTGTGTGTGCGCGCGCGTGTGTGTTGAGATATGGTCCCACTCTGTAGCCCATGTTGGCTTCAAAGGCTCACCATTCGTCTTACCTCATCCTCCCCAGTGCTGGTGCCACCATACCAGGCTTTTCAGTTTTTTTCTTTTAAATAGGCTCCCTGGAGAGTCCGACTCTGAGTTATTTGGGCTAAGTGGTCTGTCTGTCTGTCTGTCTGTCTGTCTTTCTTTCTTTCTTTCCTTAAGAGTTATTTATGTATATGAGTATGAGACTGTAGCTGTCTTCAGACTCATCAGAAGAGGGCATCAGATCTCATTACAGACCGTTGTGAGCCACCATGTGGTTGCTGGGAATTGAACTCAGGATCTCTGGAAGAGCAGTCAGTACTCTTAACCAGTGAGCCATCTCTCTAGGCCCTAAGTGGTCCTTTTCTGGGAGCAGAGAGGAGTTGATTTCCCTGTTAGGTCCCTGGAAGCACTCCACTTTTACTCTCTGAGTTGGGGTATGGCCATGATGACCAGAGTGGCCTTGAACTCCTGGAATGCATGATCCAACTCCCTTGGCTTCCTGATAGATAGATAGATAGATAGATAGATAGATAGATAGATAGATAGATAGATAGATAGACAGACAGACAAACAGATAGATAGATAGACAAACAGATAGATAGATAGACAAACAGATAGATAGGATCACAGGGCCTCACCATGGATCCAGCTTTGTCCCACATTTTGATGCAAGACCCTCTGAGAGGAGAGGGGGACTGTTGGATGGGGGTGGTGGTGAATAAGATGTCTCACTCAGTTGATCCTGACCTCATGCCCAGTTCCTGTGGGGGGATACTTGCCCAGTGGCTGGTAACCTGGACAGTGAGTATAATACTTCATGCCAGCAACCAGGCTGTTCTCCAAGCCATCTTCTACCCTGGCGGTTTGGTGGCATTGTATCGCCTCTCTAGTGACACTAGAGACCTAGAGATCACTCAGTCCAGTTGTGGGGGCTTCTCCCAAAAGCAGGGCCTTTTTGGCTGTGCCTACAGCTCAGGTGGTAGAGAGCTTGTGTGGTGTGCAGTTTGCTCTGAGCTCTGTCCTCAGCACCCCATGAACCTGGAATGATAGCACAAGCTGCCGTGACAGCATTTGGGAGGTAGAGGCCAGAGGATTGGGAGTTCAAGGTCACTGTTGGCTGCAAAGTGACTTCAAGGCCAGGCTGGGCTGGGACTGAGTAAGTAGCTTGTCTGACCAGCAGCTGCTCACTGCCCAGTGCTGCTCCTTGTCTGCCTTGCTGGTTTTGGGAAGTCACCTGGAGGATCCACTTGGCCTGAGTATCCCTGGAGCTTTACTCACAACCTTCTTTCCCTAGGGGACAAACAAGTGACTCCTGTCACCCTTCTGGGTGCCCCTTAGAGGCCATCCAGCCCAGCCTGACCAATGTCCACAGCCAGGTGAGCGCCCACCCACTCTGGTCTGGCCTTGCCCCTGGGTGCCATCAGACTCCTGCAGAGCTTCTGTCCCTGCTGCAGGGAACAGCCAATCTTCAGCACCCGGGCGCACGTGTTCCAGATAGACCCCACTACAAAGCGGAACTGGATCCCCGCCGGCAAGCACGCACTTACCGTGTCCTATTTCTATGATGCAACCAGGAATGTGTACCGGATTATCAGCATCGG
The DNA here is from genome assembly GCF_008632895.1 of Mastomys coucha. Classification (NCBI taxonomy): domain Eukaryota; kingdom Metazoa; phylum Chordata; class Mammalia; order Rodentia; family Muridae; genus Mastomys; species Mastomys coucha. The sequence goes on from NW_022196905.1 coordinate 209,143,049, forward strand.
GGGTGCCAAGGTCTGAGCAGGGGTGTGGGGTGTACCGGATCATCAGCATTGGGGGTGCCAAGGTCTGAGCAGGGGTGTGGGGTGTACCAGATCATCAGCATCGGGGGTGCCAAGGTCTGAGCAGGGGTGTGGGGTGTACCGGATCATCAGCATCGGGGGTGCCAAGGTCTGAGCGGGGGCATGGAGGGCGTGGGGGCAGGTGTGCAGCCACCAGCCAGGCTGGGTGACTTGGGAATCAGCGATCCTTTCCAAGACCTAACATCTTCCAGAAGTAATTCAGTGGTGGATCTCCAAGAGGGCCAAGAATTCTACTGCTGCCCTTGACTGGGGTATTCTAGGCTGGGCCTCCACCCGTAAGCCTTCCGATAGCTCCTCACTGGAGGATCCTAGGTAGGGATCAACTACTAAGACAGATTCCTAGACTTGGTTTTTAATTTTTAACTCCAGCTTGTAGCCCACGGTTGGCCTTCAACTTGAATGCCCCTTCTCCAGCAGTCTGTCAGGCTGGTTGCTCATGGTGCTCATTATCACGTCTTCTGACCTGGAATCTTGCTTCCCCCACCCCTAGGCCATCATCAACAGCACAGTCACTCCCAACATGACCTTCACCAAAACCTCTCAGAAGTTCGGGCAGTGGGCAGACAGTCGAGCCAACACTGTTTACGGCCTAGGCTTTGCCTCTGAACAGCAGTTGACCCAGGTGGGCAGGGACATGGGCAGTGAGTGGCATCTGTTGTTCCTCAGGGTGGGCTGACATGGGGTAGGACTTCTTGAGTGCCCTGGGTGGTGCCATTTGCCACCTTGTTCCAACTCTGCACACCCCTCATGCCTCTTAGCAGCATTGAATGGAAGCCTGGACTGGCTAGGCACATCCCCTGCCCCGAAGCAGCACCTCTCTCCAGCTTCTGACATCACCACTTAGCAATGAGTCCATTGTCTGCTTCAGAGAGATTTGTGTGAGTTTGTATGTGCATAGGCCGTGTGTGTGCTGGTGCCTACAGAGGTCAGAAGGTGCCATTAGATCTCCTGGGGCAGAGGATACAGGCCATTGTTAAGGCACCTGACATAGGTGCTGCGAACTGAACTCACATCTTTTAGAAGCATCCTTAGCTGCTGAGACATCTCAATAGCTCCTCAAATTTGTTTCCTAAAATTTTTTTAATAAAAAAAATTACTATATTTTTAAAGATTTATTTATTTATTATATGTAAGTACACTGTAGCTGTCTTCAGACACACCAGAAGAGGGCATCAGATCCCATTACACATGGTTGTGAGCCATCATGTGGTTGCTGGGATTTGAACTCAGGGCCTTTGGAAGATCAGTCAGTGCTCTTAACTGCTGAGCCATCTCTCCAGCCCCAGTTTTGTTTTTCTTTTTCTTTTTCTTTTTTCTTTTTTTGGTTTTTTTCGAGACAGGGTTTCCCTGTAATAGCCCTGGCTGTCCTGGAACTCACTCTGTAGGCCAGGCTGGCCTCGAACTCAGAAATCCACCTGCCTCTGCCTCCCAAGTGCTGGGATTAAAGGCGTGCACCACCACCGCCCGGCTCCCAGTTTTGTTTTTCAAGAGAGGGTTTCTCTATGTAGCTTTTCGTGTCCTGGAATTCACTCTGTAGACCATGATGGCCTTGAACTCAGTTATCCACCTGCTTCTGCCTCCTGAGTGCTGGAACTAAGATTGTGTACCACCATGGCCAGCTTTTGATTTTTTTTTTTTTTTTTATTTTACGTATATAAATCTTTTGCTTCCGTATGTCTGACGTGTACTTGCATATGCATGGCCTCTGGAGGCCAGTAGGGGGCGCCAGATCCCCTGGAGCTGGAATTACAGGCAGTTGAATGCTGCAGTGGGGGTGCTAGGAACAGACCCTCCGTCCTCTGCAAGAGCAGCCAGCGCTCCTAACCACTCAGCCATCTCTCCAGCTCCCTATTACCTTTATTTTATTTTATTTTATTTTATTTTATTTTATTTTAGGGGGGGAGTGTTTCCTGACAGGTTTTTCCTGTGTTTCTCTGGCTGTCCTGAAACTTGCTTTGTAGACCAGGATGGCTTTGAACTGAGAGATATACCTGTCTGTCTCCTAAATGCTGGGATTGAAGGTCTCTGCCACCACACCTGCCTGCCTTTGTTTTTTAAGTTTTAGTCAGAGCCTCCCCGTCATCACTCTCCGAAGTCCTTCTGCCACTAGAATGCTGGCTCACAGGTGTATGCCACCACCCCTGGCTTAGTTGTTTATTTAAGGTCTCTCTGGCCTCAAGCAATCCTACCTCAGACTTCCTAGTGGCTAGAATTGGCCTTTGCCTGGTTAAAAAGTAATTCTTTCTGGGCTGGAGAGCTGGCTCTGTGATTTAGAGCACTGGCTGCTCTTGCGGAGGACCCAGGTTCAATTCCCCATGCCCACATGGTGACGCACAGCCATCTGTAACTTGTTCCAGATTTGACACCTCTGGCTTCCAGGGATGAATGTGGTGCCCAGATGTACATGCAGGAAAAACACTTGATACATGTAAAATAAAAGGTTTTAAAAAACTATTTTCTTCTTCTATTTTTCATTTTTGTGAATAGTGGGGTCTCACTATGTAGTCATGGCTGGTCTAGAACTTGCTGTGTAGACAAGGTTGGTCTCAGACTCACATCATAGCTGAGGCTAACCTTGAATTCCTAATCTGCCTGTCTGTGCCTCAGGGCTTAGATGGCAGCAGTGCACCCCAGGGTGTAGCTTAGAAACTGTGAGGGTGGGAAATGGCTCAGTAGTTAAGAGCATGTGCTGCTCTTGTTGACAATGGAGTTCGATTTCCAGCACCTACATGGTAGCTCACTACCTTCTATAACTCCATGGAGGGGAATTTGATGCCTCTGGCACTTTTATACATATGTACACACACACACACACACACACACACACACACACACACACACTTAACAGTAATAAAAATAAATTTAAAAACAAGTTTTCTTTTAAAAGTTTTTATTCTATTGATTTCTTATTTCTGGGCTGTACCTGTGTGAGTGCCTGTATGCTGTGGGAGTCAGTTCCAAGGACCAAATGTACATCCTCAGGCTCGTAGCGAGCTTATGGAACCAGCTCACTAGCCTCCTAGGTTTTTGTTTCTTTTGTTTTTTTTGGTTTTTGTTTTTGTTTTTGTTTTTTTGTTTTGTTTTGTTTTGTTTTGTTTTTGAGCCAGGTTTCACTGTGTAGCTCTGGCTGTCCTGGAATTTACTGTATAGACCATGCTGTCATCAAAGTCAGAGATCCTCCTGCCTCTGCCTCCTGACTGCTGGGATTAAAGGTGTGCACCACTGATATCTGGCTTTATTTTTTTAAATTTACTTTAAAAAAAATTTTTTTATGTGTATATATGTCATGCCTGTGTGTATGTATGTGCAGATGCACCGCAGAGGCCAGCAGGGGTCATTGGACCCCTGGGGCTGAAATCACAGGCAGTTGTGCTTTAGTTGCCTGAGGTGGTGTGTGACCCAATGTGGCTCCTCTACAACAGCAAATCTGCTCTCCTAACTGTAGAGCGTGGCTCCAGTCCTCACACGGTCCCTATAGTAAACAAAAATTACGTTAAAGTGAAAAGATGTATTATCATAACCGCAGAACCAGCATTAGCTGTCAGCTGACAATTTTAGAAGTAGGAATGCCAGGAGACCTGGGCTGTCCCGGCTGTGGATGTCTTTCCCTGTGTTATGACATACTGGCTGGCAGGTGTGAAGGACAGCTGGGCAACTAGCCTCAGGCTGGCCACTCAGCCCGACAGAACAGAGAGTCTCTTTCCGTGTGGCTCAGAACTTTTTGACGTCACCTCTGTAATTCGCCAAACCCCCTCCATGTGTCATCCTGACACCTGGGATGCTCACAGGGCTGACCTTCCCCAAAGGCCCCAGGGTGACGGCAGGTTCAGGCTGGGAGTGTGATGGGAGACGTGGTTCTGACTATCCCCCTGCCTCACCCCTAGTTTGCTGAGAAGTTTCAGGAGGTGAAAGAAGCTGCCAGGCTGGCTCGAGAGAAATCTCAAGATGGTGGAGAATTTACTAGTACTGCCCTGGCCCTTGCCTCTCATCAGGTAGGTGTTCCTGCACCCCATGTCTACAGCGCCCCATGAGTACCACACCCCTGAGGCAGGCATATATGCTTCTGATATCAGGGGCCATGCCTTGTGCTAGTGTCCAAGGGTGGCTGGTGGCCTTACTACATTTATGCATGTGTGCACACACATGTACACATGCCTGAGTGCACATGTGGAGCTCTGAGGACAACTGTGGGGGTCAGTTCTCTTCTTTCAGCAGGGCATCAGGCTTGGTGACCAACTCCTTTACCTAGCCCTTCCGCTGGCCCATGCCTCAGTTTTACCTGGGGGAGAGCAATTCCAAGTGTTCAGATCTCTGTTTCTATAGGTTGTTCCGATTTGGCCCTGAGGGGTTAGTAAAGACCCAGGCAGGTGGGGGACAGGATCCCCTATCCAGAGGCTCTGGGGAGCTATGGAGGGTGAGGGAAGAGACACGATGGTCATCATGGGTCAGCCAGTTCAGACGCCCTGACCTCGATATCCCATTGACTTCAGTCCTCACTTCAACCAACCTTAACTTCCTACCGTGACCTTGACTGAAGCAAATGCTCACGTGACCCAGTTCTGGCTCCCATGCACAGGTTCCTCCGAGCCCCTTGGTCAGCACCAATGGTCCAGGAGAGGAAAAGCTGTTCCGCAGCCAGAGCGCAGACGCCCCTGGCCCCACAGAGCGGGAGCGGTTGAAGAAGATGCTGTCAGAAGGGTGAGGGGTGTAGTTGGCGGAGCCTGCTTGAAGCCAGGCTGGACCTGGCGGGGGCCTACGGGGTGTCTTGTGTCCAGACTGAACTTTGGGATGGCGAGGTATGGTGTTTCTAGTGTCGGGGTCTTGAATGTCACTAAAGGGGTGTAGCTGGCACCAGGGGTGTGCTAGAGCAGGGCATCCCCAGGACAGACCATTAGGATGGTGTTTCTGGGGTTGGGAATTAAGGGGCGTGGTCAGCGGGATGGGTGTGGTCAACAAGGTGAGACCCATGGGGGGCTAGACCACTGCAGCTGGGTGGGGTTGGGGGTGTAGGAATCTGCACTGAAGGCCTGGGAGAGGAAACAGGAGGTTCCCGCCTCGTTTGGAAAAGGAAGCTGCACTTTCCTCATCGTTTGCATCATCTCCTTGACCGTGGCTCTGACCACCCACCCTCGCCCCAATCTGTGGCTCTCATGGCAATCTAGAGGGCAGGAATAGGCTTTCGGAGGTAGCCCAGAACTCATTATATATAGCTTAGGCTGACATCGTTCCTAAGGGAATCCTCCTGTCTCAGCCTCTCATGAACCACAACTCCACATGTGGTTCATGGTCCCACTCTCTGGCTTAGTGTTGCCTTGGCCCCGTTCTTAGTCCAGGATGCCCTCCACCATGGTCAGGGCCTATCCTGACCGTGCACACCCCCAGCTAAGTGTCTTCCCTGCAGCTCTGTAGGGGAGGTCCAGTGGGAGACCGAGTTCTTCGCGCTTCAGGACAGCAACCAGAGGCTGGCAGGGGCCCTTCGAGAGGCCAACGCGGCCGCCACTCAGTGGAGGCAGCAGCTAGAGGTCCAGCGCGCAGAGGCTGAACACTTGCGGCAGCGGGTGAGGACCCCTGCACCCCCACATCCCTTCTACTCAACAGTCCCCAGAGGTCCCATTTCTTTCTTTTTTTTTTTCTTTTTACTTTTGGTTTTTCGAGACAGGGTTTCTCTGTATAGCCCTGGCTGTCCAGGAACTCACTCTATAAACCAGGCTGGACTCGCTGGGATTAAAGGCGTGTGCCACCACCGCCCGACTGAGGTCCCATTTCTTGCTGTAAAATGACTTGAATGTCCCAGAGGGTGGTAGGACCACTGAGCTGCATGTGTGCAGGTGGCAGAGCTGGAGGCCCAGGTGGCTGCAGAGCCCGTCCGGGCAGGAGAGAAAGAAGCAACCAGCCAGTCGGTGGAGCAGCTGGAGGCTCGGGTGCAGACCAAGGACCAGGTGAGCCAGGGGCAAGCTCAGGGATCCTCCTTACTCTCCCGGAGAACCCAGGGCCTCTGAGCACACCTGGGACACCTTCTTCTCTAGGAGATCCAGACTTTGAAGAACCAGAGCACTGGCCCACGAGAGGCTCCCGACACCGCCGAGCGGGAGGAGACACAGCAGCAAGTTCAGGTTGGCTGCAGGACCTCAGCTGTAAGAGTGGCCCCTGGGGTAGAACAGGTCCCATGTGCCTGTGAGTGGGATAGGGCTGTCTACTTAAAGTAGCTAAGCAACCTCATACCTAGTCTTCCCACATCTGAGCAGTCTAAGGTCCCAGGGAAACTTCCAGAGACCTCAGCCAAGAGTACCTGGAGCATCTCCAGGAATCCCCCTGGGGAGATGACCCTATTGTCCTCCAGGGTGGGAGCAGATTGTGCAAAGGCCCAAGCCCTCAGGATCGGTGGCCCTCCTGGGCACAGTGCTATATTCTCAGGGAGAGAACCTACAGGAAGGCTGTTCTATGCATTTGTATGTCACCCAGGTAACATCCATCATGGGTTTTTGTGTGGAGTGTATGTGTATACACACATCCCATGTGGATGCATGTATGTATGGAGGTCAGAGCTGGAGGTGCTGTCTTCCTCAGTTTCTTCCGGCCCCACCCATTGAGACTATCTTACTGAGCTCAGAATGGCTGGGTGCTGGGTCAGTGAGCAGTGGGGACCTGCTCTCCCATCCTTGAAGGTACAGCTGCTAGCAGTGCCTGGGGCCTCAGACTGTGTGTGGTTAAGAGATAACTGAACTTCGGGCCCCTCAGGCCACCATCTCTTTAGTTCCACTGCCCACTTTATTAAAAGCTCTTGGCTTGAGAGCATGCCGTCTGGATGCAGACCCTCCTCTTACCATGTGGCTACTGGGGACTAAAACTTCATCTTAGGGCTTTTGTTTTCATTCTCTAGCAGCAGCTGACCTGGGACTCCAGAGATCCTCTTGCCTCAGCTGGGGTTAAAGGCCTGTGAGACATCTGGTGCACCTAGTTTTAAGATTTAGTTACGTGTGCAGCATCACACACCAGTGCTGCTCCCTCAGGGTCCAGCGGGGCTGGGCCTGGAGCTGGAGCTCCATGTTTGAGTTGCCTTGTGGATGCTTTAAAGTGAATTCGGGACTTCTGGAGAAGTTCATACTATTAACCACTGACCCACCTCTACAGTCCATCTTGATTTTAGAAACAGGGTCTCTTCCTAGCCTGGGGACACTTAAGTTGGCCAGTATGCTTCAGGAATCCTGCCTGTTTCCCTGGCAGTGGGATTACAAATGCTTGCCAGCCATGCTTTTTTTTTTTTTTTTTTTTTTTTTTTTTTTTGGTTTTTTCAAGACAGGGTTTCTCTGTGTAGCCTTGGCTATCCTGGAACTCACTCTGTAGACCAGGCTGGCCTTGAACTCAGAAATCTGCCTGCCACTGTCTCCCAATTGCTGGGATTAAAGGCATGAGCCACCACCGCAACCAGCCATGCTTTTTAAGTAGCTATCGAGTTTCAAACTCAGTACTTCACACTTTCATGGCACTTTATCAACCCCGAGAGTCATGGACCACATCAGACAGGACTGGCAACCAGAGCTTCAACCCTAGCCCCTTCCTCTCCCTGTAGGACCTGGAGACTCGGAATGCAGAGCTGGAGCAGCAGCTGCGGGCAATGGAGTGCAACCTGGAGGAGGCGAGGGCCGAACGGGAGCGCGCACGGGCAGAGGTGGGCCGGGCTGCGCAGCTGCTGGATGTGCGGCTGTTTGAGCTCAGTGAGCTGCGCGAGGGCCTGGCACGCCTAGCAGAGGCAGCACCTTAGTCTGCCCTGGAGGGTCTGTGGCCTCAAGGCGCCCTGGCGGGTACCAGGGGACCCCAGCTGTCTCTAAGCTTTGCACTATGTAGAGTTTTCTAGAATTCTTGGGCGGTGTTTCTGCCCAGGATACATTTCTACGTGTGGCGTTGCTGGCACCTGCTGTCCCTGGCTGCTGCTGCCCTGTGCCCCACGGACACTGTGAGGGACGGCTGCACTAGTCATCCCATGGAGTAACAGAGGCTTTGGGGTCCTGAGGCCTGAAGGCTCCGTACTCATCCTGTCCCATTCTCAAGCTGGACTGAGAGGTTCAAAGAGTATTTACTCAAGTCAGGGGCCACCTGCAGCAGGTTTACAGCTCACTCCTGAGCCTCAGCCTCGGCTGGCTCTTGGGGCCGAGGTCTGGGAGGACGTGATTGTCGGCCAGTGCTCCCCGCTTTCTGCCGTCGAAGCGTCTGCCCCACTTTCTCCTTGAAGCGCCGGTTCTGTTGCTTGATCTTGGCCAGCTCAGCTTTGCGTTTGGCCTCTAGGTCGGGGTCCTGCGGAAGGGAGCTGAGATTGTAACTGGGCAGCTTCCCAGGGACCGGCTCCCCCGCCCCCACCCGTCCGTCCCCAGGTCCCACCCACCCTTACTGGCCACACTCTCATGCCTGCCCCTGCACACCCATCCCTCCCCACACTAGCATCTACCTTCCCCTCCAGGATCATCTGTTTCCGCTTGTTGATCTCTTTCTTTTCATCAAAATGCGAAGCCTCCAGTTTCTAGGGGTAAGGAGGGGAACAGGTCAGGTCAGGCCCAGGGCAGGGAGTCTTGCCCTACCTGACAGGCTGGCCACACTCACAATTTCGCACTCCCTTCGGACCACGTTGACCTGTGTGAGGATTTGCAGGACCTCGGCCTCCTCTACTGCCAGCTCCGCCAGCTGCTGCTCTGCAGGGACAGCGAATGCTGCGTTGGACTGGGAGCGCAACTGGCCCTCCTCACCCCTATCCCTGGATGTCTGGATCCAACCAAAATAAGCAAAATGCTGCCAAGCTTGGCAGCACATGCTTGTCATCACAGCACTGGGAGGTAGAAGCAGGGGGATCACTCATTCCAGCTGAGTTCCAGGCAAGAACCTGTCTCAAATTAATGAATGAATAAATGAATGAACAAAGTAAATGAAGTGAGATCTGGGTGCCTGTGAGCCCAGTCTTCCAGGCCACTGTGGGTTAAACTTCAAGAGGCCTGTCTTGGTGGCTGTTTAAGGTAAGCTATAGGGCATGCCTGAGAGCTCACGTCCTTGTCAACCTCCAAACCACACATGGACCTTCAGGGTTAGTGTCCTGTGTGCAGGATGCATTTTCAGGGTGAGGACCGGAATAGAGATCCCAGGGTAGCTAGGGAAGGGAATTTATCTCCCAGACTTGGACAGAATCCACCCTGGACCCTACCCACTTACTGATCTGGTCCTCAATGGCATGCAACAGGTGGATGTCATACTGCGTCACCAGTGTGATGGCCTGTCCCTGCCTCCCTGTGGGGATGGACACATCTGTTATAGAACCTGGGACCCATCAAAAGGCTTGTCCCAGCTGGACAGCTCCAGGAACCTCCTCAGAGACAGAAGTCAATGGGGAGCAGGTCTGCTAAGCTGGCCTTTATGAGGGCTGGCTGGCAGCAAGCTGCGTTCCCCTTTCCTACTCTACTGCCCTTTCTTCAGTGGTGACCATGCTGAAGCAGACCGTCCGCTGATGGTGCTATGACCCACCGCAGCCAGATTCTCACTGCTTATTATTTGTTAAGGCAGGGTCAGAATTCCCCAAACCCACAGGGGCAGGATGGCAGGTCAGTCTGGCTCCAGCAATCCTGTCTTTCCTGGTTGTAGGCATGAGGGAATATTAAAGCAGATGCCTCCCTGGTCCCTGGGTTAGTATCCCAGTGAGGCATCAGGCTGGGGACATAAACCAGGGCACTGGCAAGGTAATCCCACTGAGTCTTGCCTTCTGGATGACAGACCCAATTCTCCGGTGTCTGTCACTGCACCTGAAACTTCCCGTACTTGGCTCTGCTCACCTGCGCGGGCTGTGCGACCAACCCGATGGATGTAGATCTTGGGGAGCCCAGGGGTGTTGTGGTTGATGACCACTTGCACAGTGGGAATGTCCAGGCCCCTGGAGGTACAGTAGAGCACTCAGCTGGAGTCCATGTAGGGAAACCAAGGCTTTAAACTCAGCTTCCCCATGCCCAGCTTCCTGGTCTCACCACTTGGGCCATAGGAAGAAATGGCCCTGCAGTGGGCTGACTCACCTCGAGGCCACATCAGTGGCAATAAGAATCCGATAGATGCTGGACTTGAATTTGGCCAGGGCCGCAAAGCGCTCTTTCTGTGCCATATGCGAAGAAAGGTTTATGAGCAGATGGAGCATGCCTGGGAGCAGGGCAGAGACCAGACCAGGGAGGAAGGTGGTCCCAAAGCCAAAGGGAACAATAAGATGGAGTGGGAAAGGGGAGGGAAATGTCTTCTTTTGTGGGTTTTTTTCTTTGGGGGGGGGGGGTACTGTGTTGGATGTGCTAACACACACCTTTAATCCCAGCACTTGAGGACAGCCTGGTCTACATAGAAAGCTCCAAGACAAACAAGGCTACATAGAGAGACCCTGTCTTGAAGTACCAAAGATAAAACAAAGCAAAACCAAACAAAACAAAAAATCAAAACAATAAACTCCCCAAAACAACAAAAAACAAAACAAAACAAAACAATCCCACCAAAACTAAAGATAAGGTCTCCATTAGCCTAAACTGGACAAGGCTGGCCTTGAACCTCCTCACCTCCTGAGTGCAGTATTCGGACCACTATGCCCAGTTAATAGGGTTAGGGATGGAGCCCAGGGTCTCATACATGCTAGGCAAGCATTCTCTCAACCAAACCACAACCCTCTAAAACTGAACAACACAGCACTCTAGGACTGAGCCACATTCTCAGTCTCTGAATTGTGATATTTGAGATCACAGAGAGGCTGTGGCCATGGCCCATCACCTGCTTCATCATGGAGTGCAGTGCCACTGTGGGGAAGTTGAACTTTCGAAGCATCATACAAAGGATCTGGCAGGTCCTGGTGAAGAAGCGGGTGGGTGTGAGCGCCCAGCACATCAAGACATCACCCGAGTGGCCAAGGAGTTGTAGGGAGGGATGCTCAGTCTGCTGCCTATGAGCCTCTCAAAGCCAGAACCAACAAGAAGCAGCCATGATCACGGTACTCTAACTTCCAAAATAGAGCTATCCGGTTGCTGATTCCTGCTGTGGCTGATAGCTGCTCTAGGCCAACATTCCCTCTCGTATGGGTGGTCAGAGGCCCTCTCATCTGTCTTCTACACTACCTGATTCCTGCTGTGGCTGATGGCTGCTCTAGGCCAACATTCCCTCTCCTATGGGTGGACAGAGGCCCTCTCATCTGCCTTCTACACTGACTCAAGGTAAAACAGCCAAGAGCTCTTATTTTTGTTTTGTCTGAGTCAGGGTCTCACTTTGTAGCCCTGGCTGGCCTGGAAGAGCTCTGCATGCTTGGGTACTGCAATCACACAGCAGTACCCCTAGGCCTAGACCAGTTTCACCTTACACAAGGGAAGGTGCACCAGAGCCTCCAGCACAGGGGACAGCCAGAGCCTGTCACTCACTTGCAGGTATTGGTGAAGATGATGATGGAGCAGTCCTCCAGCTGGTCCTGGAAGGTCTGGACCAGGTGAACCAGGTAGGCATCCTTCACCTTCTCCGGCACCAACAGGTAGCGCTGGTCAAGCTGCTCCACTGTGCGAACCCTGGAGGCGGAAGGGGAGAGGACCCTACCCTCAGTTTCTTCTGCTTCAACTCTTGGGTAACCCTCACCCACAGCTACAGAACTCACGTGGCCTGTGCCTCCCAAAAGAAGGGCTCGTTGGTGGCCAGGCTCTGTAGCTCCCTGAGTGTGTCAGTCAGTGTGGCGCTGAACAGCAGGGTTTGCCTGCGTGCTGGCAGGGCTGCCAGAATGGTCTCCAGGTCTGTGGTGAAATCCGTGCAACCTTGCTCCAGCAGCCGGTCGGCCTCATCCATCACCTGCAGCAGGAGAGGAGGCTGGACAACTGCAAGATCTTCAACCTGGGAGCTGCACATGCTCAATAAAAGCCCCCAGCACAGCCCACCTGCCTTTCAGACACTGTCCTCAGCCTGAGGTCCAGGTCACCTACTATGCAAGACTCCAGCAGGTCCTCTAGGACAGCACACCTACATGCCTTGTCTCTACTGGGCTTTTTGTTCTGTATGGCATGGGGTCTTGCTGTATAGTATTGACTGTCCTGGAACTGTGTTGACTAGGCTGGCTTCGAACTCATAGAGATCCTTCTGCCTCTGTATTCCCAAGTGCTGGGATGGAAGGTGAGCACACCCAGCTGGCCATTGTCTCTATTTCTATCTAGTCCTTTGCTCAATCATCTGGGAAGCCAATGTCAGGAACGGATGCCAGCTGAGCATAGTCGTGCACATGCACACACATCTCCAGGACAGCTAGAGCTACACAGAGAGACCCCTGTTTTGTGTCACACAGAACAGCAGAGGAGAGCAGAGAAAACTGATACAAGGTGCCCAGCCCAGTCTCTAGCCTCAGGAGCACAGCTGGCTCACCAGGAACTGGATTTTCTTCATGTTGAAAGTGTTGGAACTGCGCAGGTGGTCAGCCAGGCGCCCAGGGGTGGCAATCACCACGTGTGGCTTCCGAGAGAGCTCCAGCGCTTGCGCCACCATGTCTGAAGTGGAGGGAGAGGGGAGACTGAGTGGGGGGATGAGCAGGAACCCCAAGGTCCACCCCAGCCTCTCAGCCCCCATACCCATGCCGCCAACGATGATACAGTCCTTCAGCCCCAGAGGCTTCCCCAGCACCCGGAACTGCTCAGCAATCTGGTAGGCCAGCTCTCTGTGGGTGACACAAGCCAGTCAGATCAGTGGGTGCTTGTGCCTACTTCTCATCCCCTCTCCTTCCTCCAGGCTCCTCCTGGCCTCCACTTGCCTAATGTTGATGGCCTCCTCAAAATCAATTCTAGGGAGACTGGCAATGTGTCTTAGCAGGCAAAATACAAGCTCACATTTGGTTCCACCCCCAGCATCCACACAGTGGAAGGAAAGCCCTAACTCCTTCGGCTGGTCCTCTGACCTCCATGTGAGCACAGTATATGTATATGAATACATACAGCAAACAAGCATCTAAGGACAGACTGTTAGAGGCTGAGGTGTGAGGACCTGAGTTCAGTGCTCAGCATCTCTGTAAAAAGCTCGGTGCTCAGCAGCCATAGCTCTAACCTCAGTGGGGGTGAGGAAAGGCACTGAGGCAGAAGGATTGCAAGCATCCTACAATTAATGAGGCAGAGAGAGATCATGTCTCAAAAAATAAGATGGAGGTGGCTGGGTGTTGGTGGTGCATACCTTTAGTCCCAGCACTCAGGAGGCAGGCTCTAAGAGTTTATTCTCTGCTGTAATTGTCGTCTCCAAGGCCTACTACCTGTCTGCTGACCTAGGCCTAGTCCTGGAAGCTTCTAGCCTCTGTACAATCTTACCTAGACCTAGAGCGTTTTCAGCCTCTGAGGCTCACTGCTGAGTAAGCTCACCCTTCCTAGTTCTCCCTAACCTTTGGCTGATTCAACTCAGCTGATCGGCTCTAACTCCTCTCCATACTGACTGATTCAAACTGGCTTTTATCTCTCTGCTTCTCCTGAATTGTCCTGCTTGGCCTCATACTAATTCTGACAATCTGTTCTAATCTTCTGGCTCCTTCTGATTCTTTGGCTCGCTGTGTCTTCACCTGTGTCTAGTTGTTCTCTCTGCAACCCACCTCTGTACAACTGTCCCAAGAAAACTGCCTCCTCCTTTTCTCTGCACCTGCCCTCATGTAGCTTCCCTTCCCTCTTCTCTTGAGAGTTGGGCATGTGCTATTCTGTCAAATCTTTCTCTGGTTCATCACTTTGTCTGCCACTCAATTAGATATCACTTTCAAACATGGGTACTTCCTTCTACAATCTAACTTTACCTTCATTTTTTGGGATTAAGGTATGTACTAAGGGTGTGTCTGTATTCTAGACAGTGGGATTAAAGATATGTGCTAAGGCTGAGCCACACCACAAGGAGATAAGTAAATAACACAATCTTAGGGTTCACAGTGTGATCAAATATCCTGCAACAGCAGACAGATCTTGTGAATTTGAGGCCAGCTTGGTCCACAGAGTGAGTTCCAGGAGAGCCATAGCTACACATAGAAACCCTGTCTAGAAAATCCAAAAGGAAGCCGGGCAGTAGTGGCGCACGCCTTTAATCCCAGCACTTGGGAGGCAGAGGCAGACGGATTTCTGAGTTCGGAGCCAGCCTGGTCTCCTGAGTTCCACAGAGAAACCCTGTCTCAAAACAAATAAACAACAACAAAAAAGAAAATCCAAAAGGAAATAAATAAATATAAGATGGGGGTGGAGAGACAGCTCAGCAGTTGAGACCTCTTCCAGAGGTCCTGAATTTAATTCCCAGCACTCGCATGGCGGCTCACAACTGTCTCTAACAGGACTCAATGCCCTCTTCTCTCTGTGGCATATAAATAATCAAACCTTTGGCAGGGTGTGGTGGCACCCATCTTTAATCCCAACACTCAGGAGGTTGAGGCAGGAGGATCTCTGTGAGTCAGTGCCAGCCTGGTCTACAGAGGGGGCTCCAGGACAGACAGGCTATACAGTGAGTCCCCTAGGGGGTGAGTAGTGGGGGAAAGGAGTTTTAAAAAAAAGCCAATGGTTCAGAGAAAGTCACTGCTCTGCAGAAGTCCTCATGTATTTAGAGATATATGTTATAGACATAAATATACCTTTAAATAAAATATGTTGGGGAGAAACGGAGGATGCCCGATGTTAACCCCCGGCCCACATGTAAACACTATCACAATCTCCCCTTCTGAGTGATATGTGAGACCCATATTCAAGGTGCTCTGACAGCATCCTTCCTGTCCCCTGGCCTCTCCTTATGCACAACGGAACCTATACACCTACAATATCTTTTAAACACATTTATTACATTTCCTTATTTATGTGGTGCTCCGGTGGAGGTCAGAGGTCGTCAATCTGTGGAAGTCACTTCTTTCCTTCCATCCTGAGGGTGAGTCCCCGGGGACTGAACTTAGGTCATCAGGCTTGTAGGCAAACACCTCTGCCTGCTTAAGCAATCTTACTGGCCCAAGAATATCATTTTGTTTCCCTAGCCGTTAGCTCCCTCCTGAGTCCTAGGAACATTTCACACACACACCATTAGTCCTGATTGATTCTGCATCCCTACAAGAGAAGAGTGATTCTTATCCCATTTCACACAAGAGGAAAATGCAGCTTGGAAAGATCAGGGCACTTGGTTCAAGAAAGCACATGTGGGTGGTGTACTGGAGGCTCACCTGGTAGGTGTCAGAGCCAAGCAGAAAATTCCATAAGGGTCCTCAGACAGCTTCTGCAAGATGGGAAGTACAAAGGCTGCTGTCTTGCCACTTCCTGTTTTCGCACAGCCCAAGCAGTCCCGACCTGGGCAGATGGCAAAGCAGCATCAATAGAGAGCAAGGGCCATGCAGATTGGTATTCTGGGCATTCACTCATTAGTGTAAGAAATAGATGGGTATGGTCTACTTTTAGTATAAGGTGCGCTTACAGTTCATTAGAGTTACGGGTGAGTAGGAGGCACTGGGTCCTGCTCTCCCCTGGTTGGTGGCTGGCACCCACATGTCTTAGAATTCTAGGACTTGGAGAGTTACAGGTGGTCTGCTATGTGACTGAGCCCATGATTAGAAAAGGGGGTCAGCTTCAAGGCCCAACCTATTCATTAGATAAGACTTGGGGCCCCAATGGACCAATGGGATGGGGAACTTGGGAAGGGAACAAGCCCTGCAGGTCTATGGAAGAAAAAGGTCAGGGATTTCCCAGATTTGGGGAAAGGCTTCAAAAACTTGCTTGAAGCTGGGCAGTGGTGGCGCACGCCTTTAGTCCCAGCACTTGAGAGGTAAAGGCAGGAGGATTTCTGAGTTCGAGGCCAGTCTGGTCTACAGAGTGAGTTCCAGTGCAGCCAGGGCTACACAGAGAAAGACTGTCTCAAAACAAAACAAAAAAAAAACAAAAAACAAAACAAACAAACAGAACAAAACCCCCAAACCAAAAAAAAACCCAACCAAACAAACAAACTTGCTCGAAATCACCACACCAGTTATTTTTGCCTTTTCTCTATGCTGGCACCCCTTTCTGCAGAACGGAATATTAAAAATTGTTTCATTTTCACTAGTTCCTGGAACATGTTATTATCTAATTTTCAACAAGTATTATGATTGCTTGTTTGAAACAAATTTTCAAGTAGCCCAGTCTGGTCTACAACTTGCTACATAGCTGAGGGTTACCTTGAACTCCTGATCCTCCTGCTTCCACCTGCTCAGTATTGAGATGACAGAGAGTCACCACGTCTGGTTCCAAGGATGCCTCTTTAATGGTAAAAGTGAATTGGGCCGAAGAGTACCGACACAGACACGAGCCTGGATTTTTATCTGGAGTTTGACGGCTTCTGTTTCTGTTTGCTACGTCAAAGCCAGATCTACCTTTTTTTTTTCCCTAGTGCCACGTTTTAGTCATTCACCGATATCTCCCTATGCTCGGGTACTACGAAAATTTAAGAGGTGCCAATGCACAAGAGTCAGTTGCAGCCTAAATGCCAATGCGGCGGGTCAGGGTCCCCGAAACACCCAATGCTGCCCTGATTCGTGGGACCCAAGTGGGGCTAAGGAAGAGGGGACAAAGAAAGGCATTAAAAGAAAGGCGAGGACTCACCTTCCAGAATGGCCGGGATGCATCCAAGCTGCACCGGCGTGGGCTGCTTCAACCCCAGTTGTCGACACTGCTCTACCAGCCACGACGACAGCCCAAGCTCAGCGAACCCCGCCATGCTCGAGACCAGCGCAGAGAACCTAGAAATGAATACTTCCGGCGCGTGGATGTGACGTTACGAACACATTGGCGGATGAATGTGACGTCACGGAGAGCCACTGCGCAGCCACCCTCTTCAGATTATTCAACCAATCCCAACTTTGACTGCTTTTCAGTGTTTTGGTCCTGAAGCCCTTGTGTTTGTTGACGGAATCCGAACTATAGTTCTCAGGAGGCTTTGCAAGGTTTTTCTTTCAACGCCTCCGATTGGTCCCGTAGAACTACGTTTCCCATAGTTCCTGGCGGCGGGGCCTTGCTTCCGGCCTACGTGTCTCCCAGGAAGAAGGCCGGTTAGAGGTGTGGTGAAATGGCTCCTCCGGCTCCGGGCGCGGTCTCTGGCGGCTCTGGAGAGGTAGACGAGCTGTTCGACGTGAAGAACGCTTTCTACATCGGCAGCTACCAGCAGTGCATCAACGAGGCGCAGCGCGTGAAGGTGGGCAGCGTGAGGAGCAGCTTCCGGCGCCCTCTGAGGTTCTGGTCGGAGGACTCGGTTTCTCTTGGAGTCAAGGATGGTTTTGCACTTAACTGTGTAACCGCGGCTGACGTTGAAGAACTGTGCTTTCAGTCTCCACCCCTCCAGTGCTAGGATGACAGGCGTGCACCCCTGTGCCCAGCTTCTAGCATTCTGTTGGTTGATTGACAAGGGCTCACTTCGTAGCCCAGGCTGACCTGAAGTCGGGGTAATGGTGAGGTGACAGGTGTGCGCCACTGGCTCTATCTTAAAATCTCTTACTATTTCGTTTCTCCCCCCGCCCCCCTTTTTTAAAAGTGTATTTATAAAGCCAGGCATCATGGTGCACGCCTTCTATCCCAGCATTTGGGAGGTAGAGGCAGTCTGATCTCTGTAAGTTTAGGGTCAGTCGGATAATACTGTAATCTTTCTTAATAATAGTCCTGAACCGGAGATAGTGTGGTGTGCCTTAAATCTCAGCACACAGAGGCAGAAGCAATCACATCTACATAGCGACATAGGGCAGCCAGGGTGCCACAGAAAAACCCTGTCTTGAACTGTACCCTCCTTGCCCCCCACCCCCACCCAAAAGAGAAGTTTGGTTATAAAAGAAGACAGTCTCCTTTAGCCCAGGGTGGCCTCAAACTCCCCATGTTGCTGAACAGCACTGAATTCCTGATGTTCGTGCCTCCACGCTGGAGTGCTAGAATCACAGCGTGCACAGCCATGCAGTACTGGGGGAGGAAAGCACAGCTTCCATGCAAGTGTTCCTCTACCTACTAAAGCCCTGGTTTTCTTTTATGTTTTAAACAGTCTCACATAGCCCAGGCTGTCCCTAGATTGAGCAGTCTTCCTCAGCCTCCCAGACACCAAGCCTGTGCCACCATGCTCAGCTTGTCTTTAGTTCATTAAAGATGGGAACAGTGTTTGCAAACAGCCTGTGTTGTTGACAGGATCACCCGTCACTCACTCCTCAGTGTGCACTCGTGGAAAACACAGCATTCCTGCTAGGCTCAGTGAGGGATGGAGTTGATGGAACTCCAGGCTACCTAGGTGCAGTAGCCTTGGCGACAGTCGCAGAGCAGGCAGCCAGGAAATGACAGGAGAATGGTCGTGGAAAGTGGTGGTCTTAGGCTTGGTTGTTTTGAATGTGAAAATAGCCTAGCATTCCAGGATCAGGACCGTGATGGGCTGGGGCATGGCTAGGGTAAAGTGTGTGGAGGCTTGTCCTTACCAGGCTAAAAGCTCTGTTTTGTTAAGGTTCTGGATAAGAGGCAAGAAGATCCAACTAGCCCCGAGGTGGTGGTGGCGCACGCCTTTAATCCCAGCACTTGGGAGGTAGAGGCAGGCAGATTTCTGAGTTTGAGGCTAGCCTGGTCTACAGAGTGTGTTCCAGGACAGCCAGGGCTACACAGAGAAACACTGTCTCGAAAAAACAACAACCAAAAAAAAAAAAAAAAAAGATCCAACTTGTTCTCAACTATATAGTGAGTTTGAGGCCAGCCTGGTCTACATGAAACCCTGTCCAAAACTCCCAAAATAATAAAATCAGAGTCAAATTCGTTGAGCTTGTGAAGCGCCCAGCAGGGCTGGGGCACGCAGTGCTGCTGCTGCCGCTGTACTGCACACTGGGATGATGGGATGACGGGATTATGGGGGAACCTCTTTGGGCTCCCATCAGTTGAGATAAGACAAGGGCTTTGCACACTGGGTGCCCTCTGGAGACTCCGTTGGGGCTTCTGGATCTCCTGGATTCCAGTTAAGGCCCAGAGCTATTAGCCTGAGTCCTACCAGGGAAGCTGCCCAGCAGACTGCTCAGCCTCACTCTGCACATCTCCTCACAGCTGTCCAGTCCTGAGAGAGAAATAGAGAGGGACGTCTTCCTGTACAGAGCATACCTCGCACAGGTGAGTATGGGCAGCCTGGGGAAGGCCACAGGTACTTGGCAGGAAAGCTGTGAACAGTCAGGCCAGGGGACTGTGTCAGGATGCTTCATCATGGGGAGGGTTGGGTATGTGTGGTCAGAGGACAGCTTGCCGAACTCCATTCTATCCTTCCATTGTATAGGTCCTTGAGAATTCAGGTCATCAGGCTTGGCAGCCATTTCACATTCAAGCCCAGGCTGGCCTCCACCTCCCTTGTGCTGCCATGCCTGGCTTCATCACTACCCACATAAAACAGTGAGGTGTGTTTTCTTCACCTATTTGTTCTAAAAACAGCCCTAAGCTGTGCACGGTGGCACAGGCCTATCATCCCAGCACGTGGGAGCCTGAGGCAGAAGGAGCTCAAGTTTGAGGGTACCCTGGGCTACACAACAAAATCCTGCTCAAAAAGATATATTTCTAGTGACCTCTGAAAAGGTCTTCTTCACTTGGGCCCAGGGCAGGGGCTGAGGTGTCCCAGGAGGAGCCTGATGAACAGAGCCCTAATCACAGACTGTGCGTCACCACCCCCAGCCCAGGTCACATGCTCTGTGTGGGTCAGGGAAAAACTGGGTGTGACTTTCCTAACAGGGTGTGGTGAGACACACATAGTCCCTAGCACTTGGAAGCCTGAGGAAGGGGGATTGCTGCAAGTCTGAGAGCAGCCTGGGTGAGAAAGGCTCAGTGAGGGACAGGTGGCTTCAGAAGTAGCCAGAGGTGTCAGGAAGAGGTCTGCCAGGTGGGGAAGGTGGGCACAGCAGACACGCTCTGCCCCCTCAGTGCTGACACATGTCCCCAGCTACAGTAGCAGGGAAAACGTGGCGACCTTGCTGCCTGCCACAGATCCATGTGACACTGCTGTCTTGAGCAGTGTGCTGGTGGTGTGGGCTGTGGGTTGGGAATACGAAGCCTTCAGGTAGGAAGGACTGATATGCACCTGTGACTGTAGAGGAAGTATGGAGTGGTCCTGGACGAGATCAAGCCCTCCTCGGCCCCAGAGCTCCAGGCTGTCCGCATGTTTGCTGAGTACCTTGCCAGTGAGAACCGGAGGTAAGGCTTGGCCAGGGCAGGTGGCCCCAGACCCAAATAGCCTGGAGCCCGGGGTCTGCTCCAACTTGCAGAGAGAGGGTAAGATGTCCTTACTTCCTACCCCTTCACTTCTGCTGTCTCCATTTCCCTCGCCTGCTAAGTGGAGGTGATGATAGACCCTGCTGCGCAGGCTGTGCCCAGCTGAGGCATGGCTATATGTTGAGCATGCTGAGCATGCTCATGGCCGTGGCTTCCTAGCACAGAAAAGAACACGTGGGCTCTGCTAACCATTCAGCAAGCCCTGTCCTAGAGCCTCAGCCCCAAGAACACTGTCCCTGCCTAGCAGCTGTGCTGTCCATACCCAGAGTAGAGTATATCTCAGCTGCTTCACCCAAACCAGGCCTGTTCATGGGCTCAGCACAAGGCCTTTAGGATTCCTACCACCTGGAGGCTGACAACTTCTGATGCAGCTTCTCAGCTGTCACATGCAGTGCTTCAGCACACAGCTGACCAGGGGTGCCTGTTCCCACCTCTCCCAGCTTGTTTTGCCATCTGCATGAGAATGGATGGATGGAGGCATCAAGGCTGGTCCCTGATGCACCACGTTAGGGTTACCTGGTCCTCCGTAAAGATGCCCTGGCCGCTCTGTTGCTCATTCCTGAGTACCCCTGGGCTGACACACCTCTGCCCTCCTGAAGAATGGGGTCCCTCAGAGGCATGAGGCCAACTCCTGCCTTAGCCTCACAGTGAGCGACACTTCTCACAGGGACAACATCGTGCTAGAGCTGGATCGTGAGATGAGCAGGAGTGTGGATGTGACCAATACCACTTTCCTGCTCATGGCTGCCTCCATCTACTTCCACGACCAGAACCCGGATGCAGCCCTGCGCACCCTGCACCAGGGCGACGGCCTTGAGTGGTGAGTGGCCTGAAGCCTGCTTTATCTGGCTTCTCTAAGACAGGGTCTCCCTGGGGCCCAGTGTAGCCCCGACTCCTACAAGTTGTCTGATCTCCACACTTGTGCTTAGACACGTGTGCACACACACACACACACACACAAATACAAAGAAAAGAGAACTTAGGTCTAAGCTGAAGGATCCCAGAGAAAGGGTAAGAAGGGAATACAATCAAAATACGTAATATATATGTATGAATTGTCAAAGAATGAGTTTTAAATTATTTTTAAAAAAGGAGGGATAAGCAGGTCAGGCAGATGCCTAAAACCCCATCTCCTAGAAAGCTGAGGGAGGTGAATCAAGCCTATACATACATACGTACATACATATATACATACATATTTTTCCCTCCCTAATTTGAGAACAGACATGTACAACAGTGTGTGTGTGTGTGCTGCAGAGCAGAGTGCAGTTCGTGGGAGTTGGTTCTCTCCACCACGTGGACCCTGGAGATCAAACTCAAACCAGCAGCTTCATAGCACGTGCTTATTTACCCTCTGAGCCACCTCTCAGATACCTTAGGGTTTTGAGGCTAGCCGGGGCAACATAGTGAGAGGGCTTGTTTCAAGTGGGGGTGGGGAGACAAGAGCATTTATTTGCCTGTCAGAACTTGGAGGTAGAGGGAGGATGATCTGGAATTCAGGGTCATCCCCAGCTAACCTAAGTTTGAGTCAAGCCTAGGTTATATGGAACCCTGTCTGAAAGAAAAGGGCAGATGGTCACAGGTTCCATCTTGGAACTGGAGGAAAAGTAAATAGAAGAGCAGTAAACATGGAGTACAGGCCTGGGGCCAGCCCATCTAGAAGGTAAGCAAGGGACAAGTGGCCACATGAGTCATCTGGCATCCCAGGAGCTGAGACAGACGCTAATGACAGTAGGCAAAGGTGCTCTAGGGCCATGGCAGCAGCATGCTGTGTTGTCGCCCCACACAGAGGCAGAGTCAGGTCTGGGCCCCTTTGCTTGACCTGCAGAGGAGTGCAGTTAGCAGGGTTCCAGCTGCAAGCCTGTCCCTACAGAGCCCAAGGAAGAGCCCAGACCCCTGCGTTCTCACTGGAAAAGTGGAAGTGTTTCTCTTGGCAAGGCCAAATACCTGCCAACCACTATCTCTGCCTTGTCTACAGCACGGCCATGACAATTCAGATCCTCCTCAAGCTGGACAGGCTGGACCTAGCTCGGTGAGCCACAGCCAGGACCACAGTGCCCAGACGTCAGCCTCAGCTTCCCCGAGGCTTCTTATTTCTTGTGTCCCATACAAGTGACACACCACCCTTTACCTAGCCTCTCCCTGGGGTCCTTTGCTGGGAACAAGGGTGTGGGGACTCTGCCTACTTCCCTTGGTAATATTGTGGGTGGACACTCCTGTAGGGTGGTGGGAGGCTCTGCACAGGACATGTGGGAAGCCAGGTCCTATCACAGTTCTGTGGGGGTTGTTGTTGGGGGTGGAGTAGCAGCTCCCTAGGCTATGGCAGGCCTGGAGCTTCCCAGAGGTGGTCCACACAACTGAGCTTTGTTCCCGAGTAGCAACTCCTAGATCTGTATCATGTGGGGCAATAGGTGGGCCAGCCATGTCTTCTTTGTATCAGCTGGTCACAGACTAGCAGAGTGTGCCAGGGTCCATGCCCAGGCTCTGGGGCCCCCAGGCCACTCAGTGCTCACCCCTCAATGTCCCAGGAAGGAGCTGAAGAGGATGCAGGACCAAGATGAGGACGCCACCCTCACCCAGTTAGCTACTGCCTGGGTCAACCTGGCTGTGGTAAGCTCCCCAAGATTTGGGGGTAGGGACTAAGAAGTGTCACTCCTGTGACTTCACCCCTCTGTTCAGCCAAGCCTTACCCAAAGCATTGTGGCAGAGCCCTGTAGACACTGGAAGAGGCTCCTGGAGGGAGTGGTCCAGGCCAGGAAGCTGGCCAGCTCTCTGTGTCTCCTAGATCTGGAGTGGCTTTGCTCTGCTCTCAGGGCTCCTTTAACGGGCTGGTAACAGGCTGGGCATCCGTAGCTCACACTGCCTCCTGCCAGCTGCCCTGTTCTGGTTCCTGGGCTTGGCTTCCTTTCTGAGCTCCTTTGTCTGCAAGCCTTTACAGGAGAGCCCAGCTCTGGCCTCTCAAGTGCTCGTCCTCTTGGGTGGGAATGACCCCGGGCTTTCTGGAGGTTTACTTTCTCTCTCTCCCTCCCTCTCTCTCTCTCTCTCTCTCTCCCTCCCTCCCTCCCTCTCTGTCTCTCCCTTCTTCCCTCCCTCCCTCCCTCCCTCTCTCCCTCTCTCTCCTTCCCTCCTTCCCTCCCTCCCTCCCTCTCTCTCTCGGACTGGCATGCAGCCCTAGGTCTCACTCATGCCGGGCAACTGCTCACACTAAACTGCACTGCAGCCATGTTTTCCTTATTCTTATTTGAATTTAGCCTTAAAGGATTTTGTTTTGTTTTAGACAAGTGTCACATAGCCCAGGGTGTCATTGGATTGGCCCTGTGGCTGAGGCTGTTTTAGAATCCTGATCTTCCTGCTTCTATCACCCTAGTGCTGAAATACAGGCATGCACCTCATGCCCTGCCCCTTATAGATTGATTTGTGCATATGCATGCAGTGCCTGAAGAGGCCAGAACAGGGTGTCAGTCCCTCGAAGCTGGAGTTACAGTAGTTGTGGGGTGCCCAGTGGATGCCTGCAATGGGTCCTTTTACAGAGTAGCTACTTACCCATCCTCAGCTCTCTGACCTTTTTTAAAATTTTTAATTTTTGAGTCAGATGGTAGAGGTGCATACCTTCAGTCCCAGCACTCAGGAGGCAGAGACAGATCTCTGTGAGTCAAATATCAGCCTGCTCTACAAAGTGAATTCCAGGACTACAGAGAAGCCCTGTCTCAAAAAACAGAAAAGAATGTTGATTTTTATTTTAGACAGAACTTCCTAAGGTTCCACGTGGTGGCTTTGAGTTCACTCTGTAAGCAGGCAGGGCTTGGACTGTATGTACATTAGTTTACTAGGATGGGACACGCACGCGCAGAGGGGTGGGGCTCTGGTAGTGGAGCACCGGCTGAATCTTATCAGCCAAGGCTTGAACTTCTGTCCTGCCTCAGCCCTCAGAGCAGCTGGAGTTACAGGCCTGCCCCGACAGGCTTCACTGCTTTACTGTTTGAGATTCAGTGTCCTTGTGGTCCCAGCACATCCACCACATCCCTGAAAGCCCTTTTCCATAGCTTCTTAGCAGGGTTAGAGCCGGGCAGTGTGGCAGGAGGGATGTGTGCCCTTGTGTGTCTCACATCTCTCTACTCAGGGTTCTCTGCTGGAAGGGAGGTGGGGGCTGAGCTGGTCTAGGGAGGACTTGCCCTGGGCTATGGCATGGAGGGTGTCCGGCGAGCAGGTGACCAGCAGTTGACATAAGTGTCCCCACAGGGTGGTGAGAAGCTGCAAGAAGCCTACTACATATTCCAGGAGCTGGCCGACAAGTGCTCACCCACACTGCTGCTGCTCAACGGCCAGGCAGCCTGCCACTCAGCACAGGGCCGCTGGGAGACTGCGGAGGGCGTGCTGCAAGAGGCACTGGACAAGGTAGGTGGGGCACACCCTGGCCATCGAGGGCATCCCAGCACACCATTACCCCAAACAACTAGAAACTCATATTTGGCCATGAAATCTCTTGGCAGCCTGACCTGTGACCACATGTACTCTCCAGGGTGCCTGGATTGCCAGGGCGATGGGCCTGACTTGAAATTAAAGAGGTATAGCCGAGCATGGTGGCACGTGGTTTTGATCCTTACACTTGGGAGGCAGAGGCAGGTAGGCCTACAGAGTGAGTTCCAGGACAGCCAAGGCTACACAAAAATCCCTGCCCTAGGCAAACAAAAACAAAATAAAAACAAATTGAATAAGGGCCTTTGGTTGAGGCATACCCTGGGCTGTCTTGTTTTTTTGGATTTTTTGTTTTTTGTTTTTGTTTTTGTTTTTTTTTTTTTTTGGTTTTTTTGTTTTTTTGAGACCGGGTTTCTTTGTATAGCTCTGACTGTACTGTCCTGGAACTCACTCTGTAGACCAGGCTGGCCTCGAACTCAGAAATCTGCCTGCCTCTGCCTCCTAAGTGCTGGAATTAAAGGCGTACGCCACCACCACCGGGTGCCCTGGGCTGTCTTTAGGAGGACACAGGTGTTGTCCATGTGCTGCCTCATCTGTTCTTTAGGAGGACACAGGTGTTGTCCATGTGCTGCCTCATCTGTTCAAGGCTCTGAAATGTCTTGAGGAGAGTAGGGAGAAAGCCTGTCACCACTGCACTTGGGAATTTATGACAGGGGGATTATGAGTTTGCAGTCCAAAACCAAGAAAGTCGTGTATGAACTCCCCATAAGGGAAGTCTGCAGTTCCTGCAGGGCTACCACCAGGCTCTGGCACCACGCATGAGCTACTGGATCTGCTGCACCTGTAGCTGTTGTGGCCACAGGCTTTGGGGACTTTTAAACACAGGGGCACTATTGTGGGACTTAGCACAACTAGTTGTTTCCCATCTACTTGTCCCCAACCCTCACCTAAAAGCTGGCCTGCCATCCCTGACTCAATGAAGAAAGGCAGGGGTAAGGGGGGCCAAATTCACAATTAACTAGCAGGTTAAGGTGGAGCAAGGGAACTCGGTGCCCCCAAAAGCTAGAGGGACAGACGCAGGCCAGGCTAAGCAGGAGGCACAAGGCAGAGTGCATGGTGAAAAATCTGGGACAGCCTGGTACCACCTACCTTCTCTATGGTAGCTTAGGCTGGCTCTTTCTGGCCTCAGTCAGATGATGGTCTGTGGGTTCAGCATCTGGGTTTTGCTGACTGCCTGTTCTCTATCTTTTTCCAGGACAGCGGCCACCCTGAGACCCTCATCAACCTCATTGTACTGTCACAGCACCTGGGCAAGCCCCCTGAGGTAGGCTATAGTGTGACTCAGGCCTCAGCCCCTTCAGGATGGTGGTGAGAACAGAAACAGGACAGGCAGAGACCAGTGGAGACCTAGGGGGAAGAGGAAGTTGGGGCGGCTTTCTGCGTAGGTAAAGAGGACACAGCTTGCTGAGCTGCCCCAGCTGAGGACAGACAGCTGTCCTCAGTGTCATATAGACAGGCCTGGCTGGAGCTACCTTGCTTTTAGATCCTAGAACAGTGGCTCTCAACCTGAAGGTCAAATGAGCTTTCCACACATCTGCATATCAGGTATTTACATTATAATCGATAACAGCAAAATTATACTTTGGAAGTAGCAAAGAAAATGTTATGGTTAGGGGTCAGCACAACATGAGGAACTGTATTATATGGTCACAGCAGTAGGAAGGTTGAGAATCACTGTCCTAGAATTTAGGACATGGCGCTGGAGAGATGGCTCAGTGCTTAAAAACTCTTCCAGAAAGGTCCTGAGTTCAATTCCCAGCAACCACACGGTGGCTCACAACCATCTGTAATGGGATCTGATGCCCTTTTCTGGTGTGTCTGAAGAGAGAGACAGTGTACTCACATACATAAAATAAATAAATCTCTTTTAAAAAAAGAGAAAGAATCTAGGACATGTCAGTTCATAAAGCTTTATCAGCCAGTCACCCTGTCCTGGCCACTTCCTCCCTGGAGTGGAACCTGCTGCCCAGGTTCCATAAGCTCTGGGTTGGGGTGTGGGAGTCAGGGTCCCTCCCTTACTCCCACCCGATGCTGCAGGGTAGAGTGGCTTTTGGATCCCCATATCTGGCCAACTTAATTCCAACCCACTCTCCTCAGGTGACAAACCGATATTTGTCACAGCTGAAGGATGCACACAGGGCCCACCCCTTCATCAAGGAGTACCAGGCCAAGGTGAGCAGAGCAGTTGTTCCTAGGGATGGGGATGGCTCCTGATGGGAGGGAGAAGGCTGTGCTGTCTCATGCTGTGTCCCATCTCCCGCTATAGGAGAATGATTTCGATCGACTGGCTCTGCAGTATGCGCCCAGTGCCTAAAGTGGAGATAACCTGGTGACTCCAACTGTGTGCCGCCGCGGGATGCTGTCCTCCCTTCTTCTTTGCCAATAAAGTCTGTCCATTGTCTCTCTGCCTGATACCCACCAGGCGCTCACTCTGACAGGAGAGGGACTGGGAGGTTCCCACCCAACTGTACACCACCAATCCTGTACTCCAAGCTTCAGGGTACCCTTTCATGGTCCCCTAGCCTCCCCCTGTCCCTCAGTCCCTAGTCTACCCTATAAGCACCCCCCAGGTAGCCTCAGTCGGCATCCAGGGAAACTGAGGTATAGACCCATCAAGGCAGCCATCAGTGAAGGTTGTCGCTACTCAGATCTAGGACCCTAGCTAGGGCTATTGTCTGGGCTGCCACTTTGCACAGCACAATGGGTGTAGGGTCACTGGCAGGATGGACCCATGCTGGGCCCTGCCTACCAAGCTTAGCCATAGTTAGGAGCCCCAAACAGGTAGCGTCCCACTGGACAGGAAGGAGGAGGGCTAATTAACCCCTGCACTGGCTCTGGGGGCTTGTGACCTCACCTTACTGCTGGGGTAGCCATCTGACACACCAACTCAGATGCCACTGCAGTGCAGCCACTGACACTTGGCTGTGTGGCAGGAGGGGACAGGGCACCAGGAGCATGAGCTCCATTAGGGAGCCCTGGTCCTGGGCCTACACCACACATCACCCCACACCTCATTGGCAGACATCCCAACTCCACTGCCAAAAAGAAACTCAGGCTGAGCAGGCTTCTTCACTTACAGATGGGCACTGTGTTTACCAGATGGCACTAGGATTTGCCAGGAGGGACTGGGAAGGGCCCTAGCCCCTAGCCCGTCACCTAACAACTCGGGAGCAAGTATAAAAACCCCTCACCCACGGGGGTTTCCAGTCAGGGGCTATCTAAGGGGATTATGGAGGGTTGGGTTCACTGCCATCCTCGGCTGCATCATGAGACCCTGTGATATGCTCAATAGTGGGCCTTCCCCAGAAACATGACCATCCAAGTTTGGGTCCCCAGTACCCATGTAAAAGCCAAGGGCACAGGTAGCTCATGTCTGTCCCCATGGTTGGGGTCTGGGGGTGGGAGACAGGAAGCTCCCTAGGGCTCGTTGGCCACCTGGTATAGCTGGACCAGTGAGCCCTAGGTCAGTGAGAGACCCTGCCTCAAAAACTAAACAGCAGGGGCTGGAGAGGTGTGTCAGCAGTTCCGTGCACTGCCTGCTCTTGCAGAGGTCTCAGGTTCAGTTGTCAGAGTGTAACTCTAGTTCCCGGGGATCTGATGCTCTCCTTGCCTCTGGGTACCAGGCAGACAAAATAGACCAAATGACTACTTCTAAATGGTGGGTGTGGAAGCCGGGCCATGGTGACACATGCCTTTAATCCCAGCACTTGGGAGGCAGAGACAGGCTGTTTTCTGAGTTTGAGGACAGCCTGGTCTACAAAGTGAGTTCCAGGACAGCCAGGGCTACATGGAGAAACCCTGTCTCGAGAAGAAAGAAGAAAATGGTGGGGGTTGGAGGGCTGGAGAGCTGGGTCAGTGGTTAAGAACATGCACTGCTCTTGCAGAGGGGTGGAGTTCTGGATCCCAGCTGCAATGTCCATCCAGCCAACAGCAGCCTGGAGCTCCATCTCCACGGGGTCTACCTTCCACTCCCATGGGCATATGTGCACACAGACACATCAAAGGGTTTTTTTTAAAAAGATTTATTTTTATTTATTTTATGTATATGAATACACTGTAGCTCTGTACAGAGCTACAGTTACCGTGAGGTATCGTGTGTGTGTGTGTGTGTGTGTGTGTGTGTGTGTGTGTGTGTGTGTGTGTGTGTGTGTCTGCTGTTGATCTCAGGACCTCTGCCACCCCTGCTCACTCCCTCTGCATAATTTACTGCAGTTGTCTTCAGATGCACCAGAAGAGGGAGTCCGATCTCATTTCAGGTGGTTGTGAGCCACCATGTGGTTGCTGGGATTTAAACTCAGGACCTCTGGAAGAGCAGACAGTGCTCTTAACTGCTGAGCCATCTCTCCAGCCCCCACATCAAAGGTTTTAAATACTGATGGAGGAAAACAGTGGACATCTATCTCTGGCCTCTGTACTCATGCCCTCGGCGTGCATGAGTGCACAGAGTGCATATGTGCACACACACAGGAGGCTGGAGATGTGGCCGCATTGGTAAAGTGCTTACGTAGAATGCGCAGAGCCTGAGTTCCACCACACATGGCAATGCTAAGTTGTCTTCCAAGTGCTCAGAAGGCAGAAAAGAGAATCAGGAGTTCAGAGATCATCCACAGCGACACAGCAAGGCAGTACTCAGATGGAAAATCAGCACAAGAGGCCACGTGGCCGGAGGAGTCAGTAAAGTAGAGGAAACCGATCTCTATCGATATACCGATATACAGGCTAAATTTTATGGCTTTGAGAGCACTTGGGAGGCAGAGGCAGGCAGATTTCTGAGTTCGAGGCCAGCCTGTGAGTTCCAGGACAGCCAAGGCTACACAGAGAAACCCTGTATCGGGAAGGAAATTATAT